>NC_090246.1:98915641-98945641 GCF_037325665.1 Littorina saxatilis
GCCTAACCCACGACTTCCCGATCACGGGGCGGACGCCTTACCACTAGGCCAACCGTGTATGTGCGTATGTGTGTGTGTATTGTGTGTATGAGATTTGTGTGAGTCAATGTGTGTGTGTGTGTGTTTGTGTGGGTGTGTGTCTGTTTGTATAAGAGATAAAGAGAGAGAGAGAGAGAGAGAGAGAGAGAGAGAGAGAGAGAGAGAGAGAGAGTGGGAGGGTTGGTTTGTGTTTGTGCGTGTGCGTAAGTGTATGTGTGTGTGTGTATGTGTGTTTGTTTGTAAAGGTGTGTATGTCCGTCTGTCTATATGTGCGTATGGGGGTGTGTTTTGTGTGTACAGTGAAGTGTGTGTGAGAGAGTGAGTGAGTGCGTGTGAGTGAGTGTGTATGTGTGTACGTGTGTAACTTGGGTGTGTGTGTGTGTGTGTGTGTGTGTGTTCGTGTGTGTGTGTGTTTGAGAGAGAGAGAGAGAGAGAGAGAGAGAGAGAGAGAGAGAGAGAGGTTTGTCTTTCGCTGGGGTATGCAGTGCCTTGGCGTTGCACATCTACTTAATCCAAGCGGAGCGCGGGCGAAGCCCGCGCGTAGCGAGGTAGTTTTTTTTTTCATCTCCCAGCACTGAAAATTTTTTGGCCAAGTGGTGTCTGTCTGGACATTGTTCTAGAATTCATCTTTTAGCACAATATTAGCGACACTGTTTGGACAATTCTATTAAAATTAGGCGTACAAACTGATTTTGTTTCGGGGAATCCTCTCAGAGGATCAGAATTTTCATATAATATCATCGGAAGCTGTTACAACGGGAAAATGTGAAACTTTTGTCACTTTTTAACATGGAATTTCATCTTTGAGCGTTTCAAGCGGACTTTAATAAAATAGTTATTTGCGAATTAAGCAGCGGAAGACACTCACCGGTTCAACATGTGTATGGTCATTAAACCTCAAAACATTTCAGTAAGTGGTTTAGACAAACACCTCCGCCATGTGAGGGTGACTGGTTTGTAGCTGAAGAGTTTTTTTTCTAAAGTGTGTTCTAAATACAAATGACGTACTGGTAATGATGTAATGAGTTGTTCTAATCTTGTTCTTGGAACTCTTGCTGTTCCAAGCTTGTTCTTAGCAAGTCTTGGTGACGAGAACAAAGACTATCAATGAAATCTTTAGAAATAACCTCTGACAACGACGACGATGACGACGACGACGACGATAACAACAACAACAACAAATGACATCGACGACGACGACGACAACAACAACAACAACAACAACAACAACAAAAACAACAACACGAGAACAACAACAATCACGACAACGAACATGACAACAACAACACCAACAACTACGACGACAACTACAACGACTGGGTTATGATGACATCACCAATGATTTAAAGGCCGTTAAAAAATCGTTAAATCCTATTTCTTCACTGATTCTTATGAAATTTTAAAGGTAGGTTTGTTGTCCCCAACTTATTTTCACTCCATACTTTTCCAGAAGAAAAACATAATTTTGGCAGTTAAAAACCGTTAAAATTCAATTCTTCACCGATATTTATGAAATTTTGTGGGTAGGTTCGTTGTCCCCAACTGATTTTCACTCTATACTTTTCCAGAAGAAAGACATAATTTTGGCAGTTAAAAAACGGTAAATTTCAATTCTTCACCTATCTTTATGAAATTTAGTGGGTGGGTCCGTTGTCCCAAACTGAATTTTAAGACATACTTTTCCAGACAAAAAACCTTATTTTTGGCAGTTAAAAACCGTTAAATCTCAATTCTTCATCGATATTTATGAAATTTTGTGGGTAGGTTCGTTGTCCCCAACTGATTTTCACTCCATACTTTTCCAGAAGAAAAACATAATTTTGGCAGTTGAAAACCGTTACATTTAAATTTTCACCTATCTTTTTGAAATTTAGTGGGTGGCTCCGTTGTCCCAAACTGAATTTCAAGACAAACTATTCCAGTCAAAAAAACTTATTTTTGGCAGTTAAAAACCGTTAAGTCTCAATTCTACACCGATATTTATGACATTTTGTGGGTAGGTTTGTTGTCAGATTTGACATGATGGCAGAATTGAAAGTGTGAGATATCCTGATGTTTCACAATTTATGCTGCATAATTCAGCCCCATAGGCGCTTGAATTTTAGGTGGAGTTGGGTTTTTTTTCAGCCCAAACCAGTAACCCCCACATGGTTTTCATGTCCCTTTCTGAGAGACTTCAAGAAGTTTCAATTTGACGTCATGATTAGCCTGCCGCATTAGCAAGTATGAAAACACGTCATCGATGACACATTTTAAGAGAGAGAGAGAGAGAGAGAGAGAGAGAGAGAGAGAATCATGTACACACAGATGGACGACTTCGCTTGGGGTATGTACTGCCCGGCAGTACACATCTACTTAATTAAACTTTAGGTTTTCAATGGGATATTGCATTTGTAACATAGAAGTAGTGTAGAGTGACTTTGTTGAACGTATGTGAACAGTAAGCTTAAACGAAATCGTAATATTGACGAATCGTGACACGAGTCACAAAGGACGTGTGTGTCCGGACAGAAAGAATCATTACGGCATCCACACTAAGCGTTTTTGATTGAACCATGACGTTGAAGGGTCAATCAAGGCACAATGACTACTCCATTATCCTTCCGCAGAACAAAGGTTTCATGGACATACCAGTCTACTACTGTGGAAACATGGTCGAATATGGCTTGAAAAGACGACACGAACTAAAACGGAAGTTGTTGTATATTTTGTCATTCAGCAATGGTAAGAGAACGCTTCAATAGGTTTGTTCGTGTCTCAAGAAAACTTGGGTCTCCAGAAAATAAGTTTATTTTGATTGGTTGCCGAAAAAGAAAGACTTCGACAATGCACTTTACCACGCTGCATATATAGATGAAAGTGTGTTGGATGAGAAACAATGCATTGAACCCGTTGCTCTGGAAAAGGAAAGGTTTGTTTTGTTTTCCCTCTAGTGAAGTTTCCATAGAAACAAGTCCACTTACAGTTGTACAAACACGAATGTCCAGCACTCGAATACAATCAGGGTGAAAGCGCTGGCTACTTCAGCCACGTTCAGTGTTGATTTGATTGAAACAGACCCTCTCACGTGAACTTTTAATTGCGCGTGGAAAACTAATAGCTTTGCTGAGAAGAATCGCACGTGACATTAAAGAAAGACTGATTTAAAAAAACAAAACATTCTCAGCTCGAAATAATCGGTTTATTTGCACAGAATGCAAGATTTCAGGATTGAACTTCTTACTGCATTTAAAGACAGACGGACAGACAGATAGGAAATGGCACTTAGTACTCAAGAAGGAACAGCATTCCCTCCTCCTTCAAACCTCCCCCGCCCCACCCCCCTCCCGAAGCAATTCATCCAACCATTCGCAACCCAATTATTATCTCCATCCCAACAAACGTCACCTAGTGGACGCAGAATTGCAGGTTTAAACTTTATACGTCATTTCTTTAAAAGCCTCACCATCAGCAAGTATTGTCGTCTCTAGAACGGTCTGAATGTCCTCAACGTGTATTACGCCTTCCAAACTCACAGCCCTTCAAATCCCCGAACATGTAACTATGTTTTAACCACAGGGCAAGATGGACGAACAGGGGAGATAACATTCACGGGACATCCCTAGTCCCCACTGGAAGAAATTGATGTTCTTTTGGCTTCACATCCGGTTCTTTTGGCTTCTGGATTCCAAATCCGGATCCCCAAATATAGCATCTGTCGTTCCCTTTGAATTTTCTGGATTGTGGGTTTTTGTGGTTTCAAGTGTTAGCTGCTGCTGCTGGTTCTTGAAAATCTTTTCGAGAAAAATTCGGTTGTGAAGCCGACAGCTCGGGTTTAGAAGGCCTCGCATGTGATGTGGTTGTGGTTGCTAAGCAGGTGTCCATGAACAATTTACACCCAAGGAGGGGGAGAAATATATTGATGGCTTTGTGATTATTTCTTTCGTTCAGAGTGGGATTAGTGTGTGTAGGGTGGTGTGTGTGTGTGTGTGTGTGTGTGTGTGTGTGTGTGTGTGTGTGTGAGAGAGAGAGGGTGTTTTGTGTTGTCAGTGTGTGTGTGTGTGTATGTGTGTGTATGTGTGTGTGGATGTGTGTGTGTGTGTGTGTGTGTGTGTGTGTGTGTGTGTGTGTGTGTGTGTGTGTGTGTGTGTCTGTATGTTTTGTTGTCAGTGTGTCTGTGCTGTGTATGTGTGTGTGTGTTTGTGTGTGTGTGTGTATGTCTGTGTGTTGTCTGTTTTTTGTCAGTGTGTGTGTGTGTGTGTGTGTTGTGTGTGTGTTGTGTCTGTGCTGTGCTGTGTGTGTGTGTGTTTGTGTTTGTGTTTGGTTGTCGGTCTCACTATCTAACACATCCGATTTATGTGAACGCGTTTTTGCATCAGCTCATTATGTCCACTCTCCACAGAAAGCACCATCAGTAACAGCAACCTATTCAAAAGCCATACAATTATCCCGTTTAAAAGATACGCCCATACGCCCATGTAAGCGCGCGAGTAAACAAAATATTATGTTCTGACGGAGAGCAAACACACAGTCGACTTCCCTTCGCTTGTTAGTCAAGATCCTTCTCTCTCCGCGCTTATCAGAGAACATAATCCTCGATCTACTTTCCGAGGGCTGTCCAAATTTGCCGTGGCTTTTTTCACTCCCCCACTGATTTTTTCTCTTCTGCAATTCCTGGTGTACGTACACACACTATAAACAGAGAAGCAACGATTGGCATAGTGCTAGTCGTTTCGTTTTCTTGCTCCCTTCGATCTTTTGTCTCCGTCGTAAAGATAATGAATTGTTTTGGTGTACCGTAGCATATCTCTTAAAGATATGTAGGGTTTCGTTGGCCAAGATGGAAGAAATGTTTAGTTGTGTGTTTTGCTCTATATCTATGCGTTTGATTTCAAAGGTATTGTGTTGTTTACTGTAACACAAACCTTACACATACAGGGCTCCATGGGCCTAGATATAACGAGGGATGCCTTTTATTTGTTTTGTTTTGTTATATATTTCTGTGAATTTTTAGAAATGTATTTGCCACTAGAATGAATACCCGCTTCGCCGGGAAGAAGTAGAGCCGAATACCCGGCTTTGCCGGGTACCCGGAGTAGAGGAATACCCGGCTTCGCCAGGATGAAAGCTGAGAGCACGTGTTGAAAATTCTCATCGACCAGGTTGTGTCCGGGGACTACCTGAATATTCCCACCAAATTTGAAGCAGATCCATCGAGAACTTTGGCCGTGCATCGCGAACACACACACACACACACACACACACACAGACACACACACACACACACAGACACAAGTCGTATATATATAGATATTCCTTGCACAGAACAGTGGAAGAGGGGCGCATATTGACTCCGACAGAGTGGCTCTAATTTGTATTTTCTCACGTGTATCTTCTCTTATGTGCATTGTCTCTTATGTGCAGTGTTTCTCATGTGAAATGACTTTCTATGTACATTCCTGTCGTCAACTTAAAAAAACGACCAACCCTCGAGTCGTCAACCGAGGTGAACACATGTTTGTGGGCTTTTGCTAACTTACCTTTGTCCATACTTTTATTCTGTTATGTAGGTGACTGTACCATTGCAATGAAGGCAAAAGCAGTAACGTACCTCACAGCTGAAGCCGTGAATCATTGAATTTTGGAAACCCTGCAAGGTTTTTGCACGAACTGGCATAGCTTGCACGCCTACAGGTGTATAGGGTCTATCTATTTGTAAAAGCATGGATACAGACATGGGCCGGCAAACCGGCAGACAGGCATGCAGAAACAGGGCCGGACTAGGTAAGTACTAGGGGGGTTACAGATTGGGGTCCAGGGGGTGACGCCCCCTGGGTGGGGGTTGCAAGGGGGCGAAGCCCTCTTGAAGCTGAACGTTTTTTGATGTTTCTGGAGGGAAAGGAAGCTTCTCCTTGAACGAAAAAGGTAAATTCGACAGCAAGCTGTATAGGCAATGAAGAAGAATTGAGATTGTAATAAGGACTCATACTTTTCATCACAAAAAAGGGAAACCACTGTCGCGGCAGACTATACGAGTGTCGATGGATCCCCATGACGCATAGGCAACGGAATGCAATGCAAGGAATGTTCCCTTTTTCATGATTTTTTTTGGAGGGGGTGAGCGGTACGATTTCTCCTCGGATTTCATGATGATCCAGATGCACCCCCCCCTTCCCCCCAAAAAATAAAAATGCGTTTGGGAGGTACATACTTAAGCCAGGGGGGGGGGGGGGGGGGGCGTTGCACTACCCCTGTAACCCCCCCCCCCCCCCCTCCCCTAGTCCGGCCCTGCAGACAGGCTGATACACACACAGCCAGGCTCAGAGAGAGAGAGAGAGAGAGAGAGAGAGAGAGAGAGAGAGAGAGAGAGAGAGAGAGAGAGAGAGAGAGAGAGAGAGAGAGAGAGAGAGAGAGAGAGAGAGAGGGCAGACAGACAGGCAGACAGACAGACAGACAGACAGACAAACAGACAGACACAAACACCGACCCACACACGCACACACACACACACACACAGAGACTCACACACACAAACACACACATCCACAAACACACACACAACCACACACACACACACTCACACACACTCACACACACACACACACACACACACACACACACAGAACCAACCAACAACAAAAGCACAAAAAACATTCTCCACAACCCAGCACTCACGTCTATACTTGACAGAAACTCGGTCGGTGTCGAAATAGCGAGGGAATTAGATCCCCTTCCTTGATGCCTTTGGTCGTTTTCTCTTCTCTGCCGTACATATAGATTCCAGCTATTTTCATGTTCTTCTGGTTGAATGAGCACGATGATAACCTTTTCTTGTACCGATGGCTGCTCTCCCGCGACGCAGACTTCTGTGCCACTTTCAAAGGAAATGTCAAGGATATGATGACATCAGTTCCGGTCTCGTCTTTTCGCGTGTGTTTCACAGAGAACTATACATATGAATGCACCTCTACAGGGTGGAAGTAATCTTCAGGGTTCGAAATTGTAATTACAAATTCGAAAATGACTGTAATGTATTCTTCATCATTTCCTGACTCCAAGCATGTACATGTATATGTCGTGCAGAATTCACGGAATTGCTGAATTCGCGAAATCGGCAACATGTTTGGCCATTTTGCGTAATGGGCAAAACGTTGCCCATTTCGCGAAATCGGCAGCGTTTTGCCGAAAATGAGTAAAGGCCTCTAAAACTTGCCCATTTCGCGAAATCGGCAATAGTGAAAAGCTTCGTGCAGCAAACTTCAACAAGCTGACTTCGCGAAGCCGACTTTGCTCAATTATTTTGAGGCCTAAGGCAATCAGCTTGATTAGAATGGTCTCATCACCATATATGCGATTTGCTGCGTGGATGCCTGTCCAGATGCGCTCAGATGACAAGATAAGGATATTAATCAGCTTTAGGATTAGTTCTTCCTTATCTATTGTGTCTTTGGTTGTTGTAATGGATTCGCTGCTGATTTTCAGCTGTTTCCACCGACCAGAAATAAGTCTTGTCCGACGCATTACTCTCAAATCATGAGATTCTGCCTGTTTGTCTCGGGACTGTACTATGCAATCAAACCCGACAGCGCAAGCTGGCCACTGGACGATTTCTCGCTTGGATGATTGACCAGATGCGTGCAGATGTGGGATTACAATGGAACCTGTGTTTTAAGATCTAAAACAATTGGACAGGTCTTTCATGGAAAGGAGTCTTAAAATGGAAATACATTTATAGAGGTTATGGACACAAAGTCAGGAAAGGTGGGTTTTTTAAAGTCTTATAAGGTAGGGAAGTCTGAAATTCTGGGTTTATGAAGAACAAGAACTTATTTCACCATATACCATAATGGTATTTGTTGTAGAATAGCGGTTCCATTGTAATTGTAATTTATCCCGTAATAAAGTCGCTGCTTGTTTTCGCTCGATTCTACCGCCAAGAAATAACGAATAACCGGTTCATCACTCTCTATAATCTCCGAGAGGGTCTTTCCTAAGAGTATGGGTGTCTCGCTCTTCGGGTTTCGGCTAGCTAAATTATCACTAAAGTACTGCTGACTAGTATTGCTGATCCAGGGTTTTCAGCGTTGATCTTTTAGTTTGAGGCCGACAGATTGGCTAAGTATTTTGATATAGCTTCACGCGATTAAACTGCTATAAGCGCTAGCAATCCCAGGAAGTTGTCGGGCACACTTCTTGTTGCATGTCCCCGTGGGCACTGTCCTTGTAGCCTCTAATCATTGTGTCGGGCCATTGCCCTGAGCAACAGGCGCTCTGGGTGCTCAGAGAGAGAGAGAGAGAGAGAGAGAGAGAGAGAGACCTGGAGGGAGGCAGAGAAACGTCTTCCTGTTGATGAATTCAAGTTTGCTGATTTCGATTATATTTGCATTTATTTCATTCCCCTTTTTTATGTCTGTAAGTCTGTCTATTTGTCTTTCTTTTTTTTCTCTCTTTCTGATTTGTTTCTGCCTTTCTTTCTTTCTTGATATGACGGTGGTACCGAAGAAAATCTAAGCAAGTATCTCCTATTTATTTTTTATTTTATATCTTGCGCGGTTTCTCTCTTCTTCTCCTCCTTTCATTCTTTGTTTCTTTGATGACAGCAGCTGTAGCTGAGTCAGTCCAGGCAAGTGTCTCCCTTACTTTCACTCTGTTCTCTTGGTTTCGTTTGTCTGTGTGTCTAGTTGTCTGTTCACTCTCTTTCCTCAATCCTCCCTTCTTTCTTTTCTTCTTTGAGGACGAATAAAAAAACCAAGAAAGGTAGGTTGTTGGAACGTTTGTTATTGACAAAACAATACATTCACAGATATTTTGACCCAAAGGTCTTTTAAGTGAACAGACAAACACATATATAAATGTATTGTTTTGTCAATAACAAACGTTCCAACACCCTACCTTTCTTGTTTTTTGATTCTGAATTTTGAAACGTTGGCAGTCTCTTTGTTTTTGGATTTTGTCTTTGAGGACGGTAAGTCGCGGCAAGTAAAATATCTCGGAGAGATGAGACGAATACGAATGACAAGAATCGGACGGAGAATGAGGCTGATCATTTGCACTAGTTGGCCGCTGTCTACATACACAGGATATTGAGCAGGCTTAGTCGTGCCGTTACGAGTATCTGCCCTGGTATTGATGCCGAGTTATTAGCAGCATGTTTAGATGCAGACGATCGTTTCTGGTCCTTGGGAAGTTCATCTGAGAACAGTTATTGTTACTACAACATTTCTTCAGGCGGGGAATGTTATTCGTGAAAGAAAGAAAACAAAGAAAGGAAGAGAAAAAGTTAAAGCTGTGAGTAATTTGTCTCAGAGAGAGAAAGAAAGAAAGACACTGAAAGAAAGAAAGAAAGAAAGAAAGCAAGAAAGAAAGAAAGCACGAAAACAGCAAGAAAACAGCAAGCAAAGCCAGAAAGAAAAAGAGAAAGAAACTTCTTTCTTTATTTGGTGTTTAACGTCGTTTTCAACCACGAAGGTTACATCGCGACGGGGAAAGGGGGGAGATGGGATAGAGCCACTTATCAATTGTTTCTTGTTCACAAAAGCACTAATCAAACATTTGCTCCAGGGGCTTGCAACGTAGTACAATATATTACCTTACTGGGAGAATGCAAGTTTCCAGTACAAAGGACTTAACATTTCTTACATACGGCTTGACTAAAATCTTTGCAAAATTGACTATATTCTATACAAGAAACATTTAACAAGGGTAAAAGGAGACACAGATTCCGTTAGTCGCCTCTTACGACATGCTGGGGAGCATCGGGTAAATTCTTCCCCCTAACGGGGAGAAAGCAAGCAAGCAAGAACACAGCAAAGTTAGCAAGAAATAAATACATTTGGATCTGTGTGCTGCATCCTGATTGAGTGTCATACGTAAAGTATTTGCACAAGATTGAAACCAAAACGTTGATTGTAACAGTCAGAGTCGGACAGTGTGTGTGTGTGTGTGTGTGTGTGTCTGTGTGTGTGTGTGTGTGTGTGTGTGTTTACGTGTGTGTGTGTGTGTGTGTGTATATATATATATATATATATGTGTGTGTGTGTGTGTGTGTGTGTGTGTGGTTGTGTGTGTGCGTCTCTGTGTGTGTGTGTGTGTGTGTGTGTGTGTGTGTGTGTGTGTGTTAGACTCAACTCAACTCAACTCAACTCAAATTTATTAATCCATATGGAAATTATATTGTAACAATACTCATTTCCAATCAAAAGAATAAGAATGCATAATAAAAAATAAAAACATCATAAGAAAATAAGTGAGTATGATTAT
The DNA here is from genome assembly GCF_037325665.1 of Littorina saxatilis. Taxonomy (NCBI): domain Eukaryota; kingdom Metazoa; phylum Mollusca; class Gastropoda; order Littorinimorpha; family Littorinidae; genus Littorina; species Littorina saxatilis. The sequence goes on from NC_090246.1 coordinate 98,925,920, forward strand.
TATGAGTATGATCACAGTCTCACTAACGCACAGTCATCCGTCAAGTCAAGTCTGCCAACTTACGATAAAAGATACAAAAGGGGTACACTGTCTTGTAAGTCTTCTTCTTCTTCTTGTCGTTCGCCAATACTGTCTTGTAAGTTACACAGATTAGTCCAGACTGATGTTGTTGCATAGGTTAAGAACATCTGTCCACTTTCACATATACCAACGTCTTGGTTCATTTATGTGCAGAGATGGAAGTTGCGAAGGTCATTCAGAGAGAAAGAGAAAGAGACAATGACAATGACAATGACAATTCTTTATTTTACGAGGATAACAGAGTAAGCATAGGTGTACTTTTTTGCATCTGGCTCTCGCCCTAAAGAAGAACTAAATCTACTATAAAAACTACCACTACATAAATACATAATTAGTGAAATAGTATAAGTTTATGTACATAAACATATGCTTAGGAGAGAGAGAGAGAGAGAGAGAGAGAGAGAGAGAGAGAGAGAGAGAGAGAGAGAGAGAGAGAGAGAGAGAGAGAGAGAGAGAGAGAGAGAGAGAGAGAGAGAGAGAGAGAGAGAGAGAGAGAGAGAGAGAGAGAGAGAGAGAGAGAGAGAGAGAGAGAGAGAGAATTTGATATGTCCAAATTGGAGGATACTGTAATCTCATGCAAAAAAGCGAAGACATACCTGTGATGATTTACGTGATCGTTGACACAGAAGGGAAGGAAGCTGCACGTGTCCAGTCAAGGTCAAAGCATCAAGGTCACTGGCGCTGTCAGTCTTTGATCAATGTCATCGTGACTTTGGCACACGACCTTCAGGAATCGAACCTCGTTCTCTTTGGGTAAAGAAAGCACTCTCGTCTTTTTGGTTCAATGTGCCGACAAGCAGCGGTGCAAAAAGTTGATTCAGCCAGCTAGCCGTAAACGAGCAGAATAGTGCTCATCGTCAACGCTAAAAACCGGTTGCAATTTGCCAGCCTCTCCAGCTTAGCCAGGTTCAGTTTGCGCAAGATCGTAATGGCGCCGTTAAAGATGAGAATGCAGGGAAGGGCGCCCCGTATGAGAATAGCCCCAAATGCGTTCGCGTTCCTTCGAGGGCATCATTATCTAAAGACGTGAATACAGTATTTGTGTATTTTTGTGTGTGTATCTTGTAATTGTTTGTTTCTCTTTTAATTGTGGCTTGATTTTCTGTTTGTTTGCTTTTCTTAAGACAAAAATAAAAATCTTTGCTTGTGCCCGAGTAGAGCCCGACTGGACCTAAATGCAAGCTAGTTCCTGTGAGGGCAATGCAATCCAAATAGTTACAGAATTTTTGTGTGGTTTATTCGTCCCCCCCCCCTCCCGTTGTTGTTTTGGTGTTATTTCTTATTTTCCTAGAGAGAGAGAGAGAGAGAGAGAGAGAGAGAGAGAGAGAGAGAGAGAGAGAGAGAGAGAGAGAGAGAGAGAGAGAGAGAGAGAGAGAAAGAGAGAGAGAGAGAGAGAGAGAGAGAGAGAGAGAGAGAGAGAGAGAGAGAGAGTACGTATATATGCGTGTGTTGATGTTGAAGATATATAACGATAGATATGCCACAAAAAGGGGTTTACATTGCTCAGATTTGGGGGTACATTTGATTACCTCGAATTGTAGTCAATGAAGACAGTAAACTGCAAACCTAAAACAACGTGTCGTGTATTGATCAGATCGGCTGATAATGTTAAGCTATAACTCTGCGTTGAAAGGGCGGTACGATCTCTCAGCTTTCCCTGGACAATATCCTTGACGTAAATAATGTTTTGAAAGCCCAGTCTTAAAATCTCTAAGTACTGTTTCATTGTGTTTTACGAATGCGGCAGATTAAGACACAACCTAGGTAGGCTGGATGTAGCCCCGACATCTATATGTGAGTCATCATTGTGAACTGTTAATTCTCATTATTAGCTTTTTGTGGCAGGGCGATCGACTAAAACGCGAAGACATGGCGACAGCGAATTCTAATTATGTTTTGTTGTGTTTTACTGACGAAGCTGAGTTAAGTTAAATGAAGCATCGAAATCTAATCTGTTTGTTCATGTGAGCTGTTAAATTCCTATTGGATGTTTTAGTTTTTGTCAGGGAGATCGAAAAAATCTCGACGACACTGCGACGTCGAATTTTCACCAGTGACTGATGAGAGGAAGGTGAAAGAGATACATTATTTTCCATTCGTATCAATTCTCTTCAGTAATACCTACCTAACGTGTTAGATGAAAGGATCAGGACGTTAACCCAGAGAACTTTTCAATGCTGTTCTGAACAGAATTGTAAAGTTACACGTACTTTAAGCTTGGGTAAACTCCAACGCTGTTAATTATAGACGAAATCGGCACATACACAGCCAGACATTGACATTGTAAGTAATTCATGGCTGCGAATATGACAAAGTCATCGATAAAAAAAAAAAAATTCTCAAAACTCTTCGTTACAGAATATTTGAAATTGACAATTTAAACGTGTTTGAAAAAATCTAAATATATTTAAATGTGGTTTTTTTCTGCTTACGTGGCAAGTAACAGGTTTGTGGTACCGCTAGCCGAGAGCGGCTGAAGCTATGAGAGAGAAGAATGGCGGCCCCCAGAGTCCCACCAAGATCAGCTCAAAAGGTCGTCAATAGTCCCGCGTAACAGGAGCGTGACGACTGCTGCAGCGTGAAACAACCAGACCAATTCCCACAAGCGATCCCATAGGGAAGAACCAAGAGCCGGAAGGTAACCAATTGGCCAGATAGCCTCTTTGCAAACCTCGTGGGGACACTAAGATTTGTTGCTGTATAATAGATTTGTTGCTGTATAATCAATATGTGTTGCGCAAGCCGCCCAGATAGTGTATAGAAAGGACGACAATCAAAGCACTGTAAATATCTATATTTATGTCGTGCCCAATTCACGGAAATGCCGAATTCGGGGAATCGGCTATATTGTTGCCCATTTCGCGTATTCGGCAAAACGCTGCCCATTTCGCACAAAGGCTGCTAAAACTTGTCCATTTCGCGAAATTGGTTGCTAATTTTGGGTTTTAAAGTTCTCAAATTGCCTTGGGTACAAACACACGTAGACAGCTAGATGCTAGAATGGATAGATATAGCAAAAATCGATAAGGTATTGCAGAAAGTGTCATTTTCGTGCATTGTAAGTGTGCTCGACACAGACCAACACGTATAGACCATTCAAACCATAATACAGAGCTAACAGTTAAGGAATGGCTGCCGATTTTGCGAAATTGTCAAGTTTTTGAAACTTGTGTTGTTTTTATGTGATGTTATACACGAGCCAAAAGAAAAAAATTCTGTTTGCTACACTCAGACAATAAAGTTCTATTGAATTGAATTGAATTTCTGGATATTCGGAAAAACGCTGCTCATTTCGCGAAGTGGGCAGCGTTTTGCCGATTGCAGGAGATGTGCAAACATTTTGCCCATTCCGTGAATTCGACTTTTCCGTGAATTGTGCACGACATACATAGGTTTATCCTGCTGCCAACTGATTACTTGAACCCAATGGTTTGTATGCTTGGGGAAAAGGATCTGTTTCAAAAACTGATACCTAATAAATAATAAAAAATAAAATATGTGACCTTCCACCACGGAATGAGTCACATGTCACCTTTGCATGATTTTCATATTTTTACATGTTCCTAAAGAGTTTTAATGCTCTATCCACTGGTGAAAACCGTTTTAGAAAAGAGCGAACACTGTTTGAGTTATAAGGCTGTGACTAAGGTGACCTTCACACTGTTACCAGACACTCCCCGGACTTACATTAAGCCTAACGCAGAACCGCGCGAGGTGACATGCGACTCATTTCGTTGTGGAGGGTCACCTATAATTTGGTGCAGCATCGATACTATTCGCACGAGCACCGACGATGAGTCATACCTTTTGCTTCACCTGGAGTTCATTAAAAGCTCTGATCTTCCAGTCAAAATAAATGACCTTTTGTACAGAGAAGCTGATACATCTGACGGCTGTTGCTTCGTTGTGTTTTTTGTACGCCACGAAGGATAAATAATACGCGTATTTCGCGCAGTCTTCAACGCTGACACGTCCATGGTTTGCGACTGACGAGGCTGCTCGGAACTGAGTAAGAAAGCCATTTTAATTCTTCGTAACACTCAGAGGCTGTACAAGGTTTCGACATAAAAGTAGCGAGAAATTCCCCTTTTGTGAAAGGCATCAAAGTCCTACAGCACACAACACTGAATACATTCTTCTCCTTTGTGTCCAGGGAGGGGCTCGTGTGATCGGGGGGAGGGGGTTGTAGAGGGAGGGTGTTTTGTTCCATTTCCTCACATGGTCCTGATTTTACACCAGTGTTGACAGGGATTCATTTTTACGCTATCTTCGATCCCCTTTGAGCCGACACGGCGCCTCTTGATTAAAGGGCGCTAGGCGTGACACATTTTCGATATCGGCTTTTCAGATCTTCACCCAGATTTTGCCCCCATTGCAAGAAAGGGATGACACCTTACCCCTGTGTTATTTGGCTTCTTTGGAGGAAATGGTGTTGCGCCAGAGATCATTGTAGTAGTGTGAAGAGCTCATGTCCATAGTGCCCTGAACTGTGCGACCACGATATCACATGCAGTGTCGTCATTGCATCAAAATATGCGAATATAAAAAACCCATGTTGTGTTCTCAAGTCTCTTGGGATCATTTCAAAATGTCAACATGGGTATATGAGTATGCTTGTAAGAGGTTAACATTTTATCGTTAAGGTGCTATTTGGGTAGTGCACTGTGCTCTGTGAGCACGATATATATATCACGTGCAATATGTCAGCACAGTGTTTGGAAGTGACCGCGCCAGGTCATTGGTAAAGCGGTATTACATACAATAAACAAGGAGAATACATCCCACGAAAACAGTTATTTGCGTCACGTCGACCAGGCAATATACAGCGCAATAGTTGACCTGGGAGATCGGAAAAATCGCCACCCTGAACCCACCAGGCGCCACCCTGAACCCACCAGGCGCCACCCTGAACCCACCAGGCGCCACCCTGAACCCACCAGGCGCCACCGTGAACCCACCAGGCGCCACCCTGAACCCACCAGGTGCCACCCTGGACCCACCAGGCGCCACCATGAACCCACCAGGCGCCACCATGAACCCACCAGGCGCCACCCTGAACCCACCAGGCGCCACCATGAACCCACCAGGCGCCACCCTGAACCCACCAGGCGCCACCATGGACCCACCAGGCGCCACCATGAACCCACCAGGCGCCACCCTGAACCCACCAGGCGCCACCCTGAACCCACCAGGTGCCACCCTGAACCCACCAGGCGCCACCATGAACCCACCAGGCGCCACCATGAACCCACCAGGCGCCACCATGAACCCACCAGGCGCCACCCTGAACCCACCAGGCGCCACCATGAACCCACCAGGCGCCAACCTGAACCAACCAGGCGCCACCATGAACCCACCTGGCGCCACCATGAACCCACCAGGCGCCACCATGAACCCATCAGGCGCCACCATGAACCCACCAGGCGCCACCATGAACCCACCAGGCGCCACCCTGAACCCACCAGGCGCCACCCTGAACCCACCAGGCGCCACCCTGAACCCACCAGGCGCCACCCTGAACCCACCAGGCGCCACCCTGAACCCACCAGGCGCCACCCTGAACCCACCAGGCGCCACCCTGAACCCACCAGGCGCCACCCTGAACCCACCAGGCGCCACCCTGAACCCACCAGGCGCCACCCTGAACCCACCAGGCGCCACCCTGAATCCACCTGGCGCCACCCTGAACCCACCAGGCGCCACCCTGAACCCACCAGGTGCCACCCTGGACCCACCAGGCGCCACCATGAACCCACCAGGCGCCACCATGAACCCACCAGGCGCCACCATGAACCCACCAGGCGCCACCATGAACCCACCAGGCGCCACCATGAACCCACCAGGCGCCACCATGGACCCACCAGGCGCCACCATGAACCCACCAGGCGCCACCCTGAACCCACCAGGCGCCACCCTGAACCCACCAGGTGCCACCCTGAACCCACCAGGCGCCACCATGAACCCACCAGGCGCCACCATGAACCCACCAGGCGCCACCATGAACCCACCAGGCGCCACCCTGAACCCACCAGGCGCCACCATGAACCCACCAGGCGCCACCCTGAACCCACCAGGCGCCACCATGAACCCACCAGGCGCCACCATGAACCCACCAGGCGCCACCATGAACCCACCAGGCGCCACCCTGAACCCACCAGGCGCCACCATGAACCCACCAGGCGCCACCCTGAACCCACCAGGCGCCACCATGAACCCACCTGGCGCCACCATGAACCCACCAGGCGCCACCATGAACCCATCAGGCGCCACCATGAACCCACCAGGCGCCACCCTGAACCCACCAGGCGCCACCCTGAACCCACCAGGCGCCACCCTGAACCCACCAGGCGCCACCCTGAACCCACCAGGCGCCACCCTGAACCCACCAGGCGCCACCCTGAACCCACCAGGCGCCACCCTGAACCCACCAGGCGCCACCATGAACCCACCAGGCGCCACCATGAACCCACCAGGCGCCACCCTAAACCCACCAGGCGCCACCCTGAACCCACCAGGCGCCACCCTGAACCCACCCGGCGCCACCCTGAACCCACCAGGCGCCACCCTGAACCCACCAGGCGCCACCATGAACCCACCAGGCGCCACCATGAACCCACCAGGTGCCACCCTGAACCCACCAGGCGCCACCCTGAACCCACCAGGCGCCACCCTGAACCCACCTGGCGCCACCCTGAACCCACCTGGCGCCACCCTGAACCCACCAGGCGCCACCCTGAACCCACCTGGCGCGGCCAGGATTCGAACACGCGACCTTCTGCCATGGGAGGCAGGCGTCTCATTCACTAGGCCATTGCGCCCGTCGATGCTTTATAGAATAGCTTGGCTTGGCAGTGTGTCGACAGAGTGTTTAATTTGTTTATGTTAAAGTGATGATATCTAGGGTAAACCATTAGGTGTGAATCACTAAAGTGGTTCATTCATTAAAGTGAACCGATCTGCCCCCTGAAATGCAGATTGAATATACAAAAAAATGTATGATGATTTGCATGAGTGCAGAGATGTTGGTAGGTTTTATTTCTTCAGCAAATTTGCCGAAATGGCCATAACAGTTTCGGCAATTTTAGATAATGTCATGCAGTCGGTGGCGTCATCTGCCCCTCTCCTCCACCAACGTGAAAACAGTGGCAAGTACAATCCACAGTCATGGGTTTATTTTCTGTCCAGAGCGGAATTTCTTTTATAAATAAAAACCACTAGTGTCAATATCCGCAATTATGTCATCATCAAATTCTGACTCTGCACAGGAAACGGTCATGATGTGGGCTTTTGGCACGTGTCCCGAGAACTGATTCGTTCGAAATTATATCGTATTATGTCAGACTATACATTTAAACATGGCACGGACATTGCCACCCGAAGGCAACAATTTACATTATATTTGTAATGATGCAGTATACGTGTTTATGCGACGGAGGCAAGTGCGTTTAAAAGCGTATTGCCTCCAATTCACCAGCAGCATGTCTGTCTGCTCCTGTGTGTGTGTGTGTGTGTGTGTGTGTGTGTGTGTGTGTGTGTGTGTGTGTGTATGTGTGTGTGTGTGTGTGTGTGTGTGTGTGTGTGTGCGTGTGTGTGTGCGTGCGTGCGTGTAATTTATACATGTGACGAAAACGCGAGTCTGAAGTATTGCAACATCCATTTAATGATTTCCGCAATCACTCAAGAACTGCATTATGCAGAAGACACACTGTGAAACACTGCAGATGAGGGAGAAATATCCCAAGCAAACTTGTCATGGAAAGAGGCAAGATAATGTGTAATACAACGCGACCAAAGTCAAAATAAGAACCTAAAAACTCGACGGGCAGGCGTAAGAGGGATATTAGTCTATATCATCCCAAAACAACTTATGCAATGACGAAACAATGTCAACATTCCACAGACAAATTGCAAAGATACAAAACAGGAAGTATTAGGCCAACAATTGCCGATGAGATAGCAACCTCCCTTGAAATCAGGCCAATGATATACATATTAATGAGTCACGTTAAAAGTCGCTGTGACCGTGTAAGGCGCACGCAAAAAAAAAAAGCTTATTAAAAAGTGAACACGTGCGGTAAGGCTGACCTCCAATCACCGCCAGTGACAAGAACATTTGACAGGTCTTGAACTAGGGGTCTGAATTCTGCATGCACTGATTAACCCGGAGATACATCTTCATCAACGGCAAGCCACTGAATAGTCTTATGTGTCTTGAAAACATTTTATATACGGGTTTGACTTCTGCATGCACTGAACCCAGAGATACATCTTTGTCAACGACAAGCCACTGAATAGTCTTATGTGTCTCGAAAATGTTTCTGCTGAATATGAACCGCAGTCAGCAATATCTGCACCATAGTTTTGTACAACTAAAACTGCGTACCAGCCAGGCAAACAACCAGCCAATCAATCAATCAATCAATCAAGCAAGCAAGTAAGCAACAACGAACCAATTTACCACCTCCACTGCTTGGAACTAATTTGGGATATTTGAAGTTGTTGAGCATGTTTTCAAGAACCGTACCGACAGATTCATAAATGGGACACGCGTGGCCGGTCTCAAATCGCCCCATAAGCTACGCAGTTTGGTTTAGGGTTTAAAGTTGAGTCACAACACATTAGAAATACTTTAAAATAGGTGTTTGAACGCTCAGCCTATTCACATGTTAATCGCTGTGCTTGGGCAAGTTATCTTTGAAGGCTGATTTCTTGGCGCACCGTCTTTGTTTCCGTTTCTGCCCAGCTTTTCGCCCCTGAGAGCGGTGAAGTTTGTAAGATTTATCTGGAGTATAGATTTGAAATCGCCCTACGAGCTCCAGCGTTTGTTTTTGGGGTTGACATGATGGCGTTACACACCTAGAATGCATTAGAAATATTGTTTTCAATCTAAAATGCTGTTTTGAAAAGTCATTCTGGACGGTATTTTCTCCAATAGACCATGTCTTTAGTAACGCTGTGTCATACTTTTTATCCCTGTAAAGCATGCATGACATGTGCACGTGCTCACTGGATTACAGATTTGAATTCATGAATCCCAAGGCTTTCGTCTGTCTAGACGAATGCGCACCAAACAGCACTGAATAAAATATGAGCATGAACTGAAGTCGTGACCCAAACAATGATATAATTACTGTGATGTTCTTAACTACACTTTAACATGGAATGTATGTATGTATGTATGTATGTATGTATGTATGTATGTATGTATGTATGTATGTATGTATGTATGTATGTATGTATGTATGTAGGTATGTAGGTATGTATGCATGTGTGTTGGTGTGTCGGTGTGTCAAGTGTGCAAGTAAAAAGGGTATTGTAGTTGTACATATATTACTTTAGATATTTTTTTGTTATCATGGGTTTTATAATTTTTCTTCTCTTATTCTTTTATAATTATTAATTAATGACCTATATGTGCTGATGACCAATTTAATTTCCTTTGTTGGATCAATAAATGTTATGAGTTATGAGTTATGAGTTATGACCCTGACACAGAAGAATTAAAAGAAGCATACATTAAATTCATTGGAGCATTTCGAGCAAATCTTCTTCTTCTTCTTCTTCTTCTTCTTCTTCTTCTTCTTCTTCTTCTTCTTCTTCTTCTTCTTCTTCTTCTTCTTCTTCTTCTTCTTCTTCTTCTTCTTCTTCTTCTTCTTCTTCTTCTTCGCTCATGGGCTTAGACTCCCACGTTCACTCATGTTTTTAGCACGAGTGGATTTGTCTAAATAACAGCGCATCAAATGCCCTACGAACGTCTAACCTTCAAATTAGCCAGGAACTTGCCCAAATGTCTTAGACTTTATAATCTGTAATACTTCCTCTTTACAGTAGCACGTCAGTATCATTAGAATACTGTGTATGTTTTGTGCAAACTTTACAAGCCAGCTGTGGAAAAAAAACATGTTTCGGATTCATCTCGAAGTCACATTAGTCTGTCATCGGGTCAAAACGTACAATCACACGCCATCCAAATCAGTTCCCCAGTGGTTTCATGTTCCACTGTGCCATCGATCCGAGTCTTTTGCCTTGTGGCACAGTAAATAGTACATCATTTTCGAGGCCGGTCAATGCCTTTTGTAACGAATATTTGTCAGACTGTTGAACGAAACTAAAGGGGGAGTTTACGTCCTCACAGAAACTGTTTCTATTAGGGACATGACTTGGTGATGCGCTAAACTTGACTTTTGAACGAACTCTCTACGGACTTAAAAATATAGCTGTAGTGTTTCTATACGTCAACTAATATGTACAGTACAGATGTCTCTTCTTTCGTCTGGAATAATAGTGTCAGGCTACAGAGAACTTCGATTTTAAAACCTTTGCCGTGTAATAACAGAATACACTAAGAAGAGCTTAATTACCTCCTGGATTTTAAAGATGTGTGCCCATCTCACAACTTATCTACCACCACATTTACCATGTCGGTTGTGTTCACATACGCGAAACAATCTGTAAGCAGATTCTACCGAAATGACTATTTTTATCCTGACCAAAGAGAGGGTCGATTTGTACAACCTTTGCTTTGCAGTAAACGGAAAACACCGAGAAGAGCTTTCAGACCGCGGGTATCCGGTAAGCGACATCTACTTCAAAGATTGGAGCGCGAGTGTAAACACCAGTGGGTCATTAGGCAGAGACAATGGCTGTCTGAATGTACATATCGGTGGGTCACTTGGGCCGTGTAATGACTGTTTTTATGTAAACACTGATGGTCCGTTCGGTCAAAACGATGGATATCTTGGTGTGCATAGCTGAGGACCATGTGAGCCGTGCGATAACCGTTTGTATACTATAAACACTGAGAGCAAGCAGGGTATTACAGAAAACAAAGCTGGTCACGCACATCATTTCAGGCCACAATTTAACATATTGTCGTTACGAGTAAAACAAGCGTGTTCACACATCTGACTGCTTTGCAAAATAGGAACATATTGACAACAACAACAAAAACAAGTCGCGTAAGGCGAAAATACAACATTTAGTCAAGTAGCTGTCGAATTCACAGAATGAAACTGAACGCAATGCAACACTCGTAGCATCGTCAGTCCACCGCGCACGGCAAAGGCAGTGAAATTGACAAGAAGAGCGGGGTAGTACTTGTGCTGAGAAGGATAGCACGCTTTTCTGTACCTCTCTTCGTTTTAACTTTCTGAGCGTGTTTTTAATCCAAACATATCATATCTATATGTTTTTGGAATCAGGAACCGACAAGGAATAAGATGAAGGTGTTTTTAAATTGATTAGGACAATTTAATTTTGATAATAATTTTTATATTTTTAATTTTCAGAGCTTGTTTTTAATCCAAATATAACATATTTATATGTTTTTGGAATCAGACAATGATAAAGAATAAGATGAACGTAAATTTGGATCGTTTTATAAAAAATTTTTTTTTTACAATTTTCAGATTTTTAATGACCAAACTCACTCATTAGTTTTTAAGCCACCAAGCTGAAATGCAATACCAAACCCCGGCCTTCGTCGAAGATTACTTGACCAAAATTTCAACCAATTTGGTTGAAAAATGAGAGCGTGACAGTGCCGCCTCAACTTTCACGAAAAGCCGGATATGACGTCATCAAAGACATTTATTGAAAAAATGAAAAAAACCAATGGGGATTTCATACCCAGGAACTCTCATGTCAATTTTTATAAAGATCGGTCCAGTAGTTTAGTCTGAATCGCTCTACACACACACACAGACAGACACACACACACACACACACACGCGCACATACACCACGACCCTCGTGTCGATTCCCCCCTCTACGTTAAAACATTTAGTCAAAACTTGACTAAATGTAACAACAGCAGCAACAACAAAAACAACAACACACGAACATCAAATACACACAAAACCAGATCATAGAAAGGAGCAAGAACACGACATCAGAGTCAATGCAAACTGCCCATCTATCACAGTTTTAACATTTTCTTTGTTTTGCCGAAAAACCCACAAGGAGTTGCTTGAAGACAACTCGTTTTTCATCATAAAATTCGATCGATATCATCAGGACCTCCGACTCTGGGGATAATGTGGTGGAAGGATAATAAAAGAAAATAGAAAATAAACACATGCTCAACGTTCAGCTCTGTGCTTTCACCAATTTTAGAGCGCGGTGTATAAAGGGAATTTGGATGACGTCTGTTGTGGTCACCAGAGACAATACAGTTTTTGTTAGAGAGATGGATGGATGGATGGATGGATGTTTTGTTATAGGAATCAAATGATTGATTTTGAAAAAAACATTTTTGGACATCTGAAATTGGCGCAGACATCGGACAAAATAAGAAAGTAACAAATAGTGCATAAACAATGTAAATCACACTCACACACACACACAGGCACGCACGCACGCACGCACGCACACACACACACACACGTACGTACTCACGCACGCATGCACAAACGCACGCATGCACGCACGCATGCACGCACACATGCACGCACACATGCACACACACACACACACACACACACACACACACACACACACACACACACACACGCACACACACACACACACACACATGTATGCACAAAATCTGAAACAATCAATAAGGGCGCTTCTGCTGAACAGATCTTCTTTCGGTTCCAGGGCTATCTCACACTCCTTTATGACCTGACTTCCACATCCTTTGCGATAGCATTGTTTAACACGAGATGACGTATTAGCTAACATAGCCTTCAGCAGTGAAAACGCATCATTATCCTACATACGTGAGAGAGACACCCGTGAGATAATAATCGTTCAAATCACACGTGTGTATATCATGTAAATGAGGTCATGTCAAGCAAGTCTGGCAGGGACCTGTTTTTCCACTGCTGATGATGCCAAAGTCACCGAGACAAACGTCATTATAGAAACAAAAATTGCGCTCGCTAATTACCCTCGATGAATCTTTAGAACTAACACGTCACGCCACACTTTCAGAGTGACGTTTCTTTGCTTTGACGTAATAGATTGCACGAGGCTTTAGAAGAGATCTGGGTTCCAAAACAAGCGTCTTCAATTTAACTGCCTCGACTGCAAGACATTTTCAGTAATATATACGTAAGTACAGTATGTAGGATAAACAGAATACTGTACATGGCTTGCTGTGTCGTACCAGATTTACACTCGTTGCTTTTTCAAATAGTGAACAGCTCGCTTTCGCTCGCAGTTCAATTTTAAAAAAAAACAACTCGTGTAAATCTGGTACGACACAGCAAGCCATGTAGTATTCTCTATTTATGATCTCACGTAGCAGGGAGATCACACTAGAAACTCCCATCTTGATGAGGTGATTTGCAAGGCCGGAAGCTTTGCGGTTTGTCCCTAAAGAGGGTGATCAGGAAATAGAGAGCGTCTCTAAATGTCACAAGTGCATGCAAAGAGAAACATAGACAGGCAGACGAGACCGTACTTAAATAGCTTGGTCCCACGATATAGGCTTCGATGGCTCCTAAACGATCGAGGGGAGGGTGGGGGTGGTGGTGCTGGGATCAAAAACAGGGAGAGAGAGAGGTGAGAAAGAGAGAGAGAGAGAGAGAGAGAGAGAGAGAGAGAGAGAGAGAGAGAGAGAGAGAGAGAGAGAGAGAGAGGGGGGGGGGGGGGTCACACACACATAGCCAGATAGACAAACAGGCAGATTAAGACAGAGACAGAATGAATCAAAGAGATCAGATTAGCTTTGTTTCCGGCAAAACGTGCAAATCACGACGCATAGCTTCGCTGGTTTTGCAATGTCCGCGTACCACTCACTACCTGTCACGACCAGATAAACTAAGTCATTGACACCAAAGAGAAGAGATGCGAACCTTTGTAGGTGAAATTCAGAGCCGGGGTGCACGAGAAAGTTACCAACCGCCGGTGTGAGTCAACCGCGGTGTTGGATTGGTTGAAATTAAGTTTTGTTGTGATTTCAACGAATCAGATCCCGCGGTTTGTTCTTACTCGGTTTGGTTCCACTAACTTTCGCTTCGTGCATCTGAGCCCTGGGAACGAGTCTATACAATTCAGTCTCGTAACCTTGCTCTTGAAACCCAAGCCAAGCAAACTCAACAAAATGGCCGTAGCACAGCCAGACCAACGCCACTCAAATTCATCCAAGCAATTAACATGTAGATTTTCTTGAGTGATCCACCCCGCATCGATTCATTAGTCAGCAAAGATGCGTACAGCAGGTTACAGACCACGTGCGCCAGAACCAATCAACGAGTGAACGGACGGACAGATATGCGGAGGGACGGACTACCTTACTGGAGAGGCGGACCAGACACCGGACCCCTTCCTGCAGACCTGCCAACTCCACTGCAGTGAGAGGGAACGCGTCTGGCCCACAGGGACATCGCTGCACACCAAGCTGTGGAGCAGCACCCAGGACCTGGAAATGACAGCCCAATTCGTCAACATCACGGGCCAAAGAATTTAGACACAGCCATCGTCGAACGCTGAAGAAGAAGAAGAAGAAGAAGAAGAAGAAGAAGAAGAAGAAGAAGAAGAAGAAGAAGAAGAAGAAGAAGAAGAAGAAGAAGAAGAAGAAGAAGAAGAAGAAGAAGAAGAAGAAGAAGAAGAAGAAGAAGAAGAAGAAGAAGAAGAAGAAGAAGAAGAAGAAGAAGAAGAAGAAGAAGAAGAAGAAGAAGAAGAAGAAGAAGAAGAAGAAGAAGGACTACCTTACAAAAAGAATAGTCCAGTCCTCTCACCACTGGCTCTGGAAGGCACTGTTCTTCCTGTGGTCGCAAACGACTTGGCTCACCATCTCAGATTTGGCCACGCGTTTACGTACATGGCATAATATCCTTCTCTTCACTTGGAAACATACCACACATTAATAACTTGGGCGCTGTGTGCACAGAGTTGGCATTTTTCGATGAATTAATTGTCCAACGTGTACAATTGTCAGTGTGTGAACATTACTTCAGAAAAAAATCCCACTCCGTATAGGAATCAGTCAGAATTTTTAGGGATGTTCTTATCCCATGTAGAAAGCTGACCATATCTTAGATGGTCAGCCGAATTCTTTTCACGGGACGGACTGTACCTTTAAGATCTGAAAAAAGAAAAGAACTGTGCATTTAGTTGAAGCGACAGACCTCAGAATATTGTACCCAAAACACCTCTCTGTACACCTCTCTGTACTGCCCCAACGCACATTCTATTGGCATGCTTGAGTTTTCAAAAGGGGTTTTAGGCCTTCGGTATTACAGGGTTTATAACTTCGTTTCAGTGAACACGAGCCAAGCTGTGCTGAGGCGACTTTGCAGAAAGGCGCGTGACATCGTTGGCAGAGTTCAGACTGAGGTTAAACAAAAAGAAAACAAAAATATCTTCTCATGTCATGTCATTGATTCCGGTGAGCCATCTACGATAAAATCCCTGTAAGCTTCAAAAGTTTCCCCGAAAGAGGCGTATGACTGCCTGAATGGCTGTGTAAAAACGGTGATACACGTAAAATCCACTCGTGCCAAAAAAATAGTGAACGTGGGAGTTTCAGCCCATGAACGAAGAAGAAGAAAATGTAGTGGTACGGTCCATGATAATAACGCTGAGTGCATGGACCAAGGTCAGTCGGTGCACGGATGCTGGGAGGGGGAGGGGGAGGGGGACGGGAGTTAGTTGTGGTGGACAGTTGACTGACATGGCAAGAAGATTAAGGCCATCCCAGAGGGACAGGTTCAGCTCGTCTAGACTTGCGCTCCTTTCTTGCTTGTGTACGGACCACCTGTAATGATGTAGCTGCAATGAGCATGCGGTCATCTACAAGTCCGTCAGTCACAGCCAGAGGACATGGAACTAAATTAAGACAGGCGAGAGAAAGGGAGACTGCATCGGGGTTGATGTCCCAACAGAGGTCACAGACAAGCACAGAACACACACACACACACACACACACATAAACACACTCACTCACGCACGCACGCACGCACACGCACGCACACACGCACGCACGCACACACACCCACACACACACCCACACACGCACACGATAAGGCATAGTCGCACGTGCGTGTGGTAGGCGTGATCAAGCGCTGGAGGTGATCTTTTTGTTTCTCCGACAGCTCTTTTGATCTTGCTCAGCAACTTCCTGATCATATTCTCTGCTCTCTTTGTTAGTTTTGCTTCAGTGACTTGACTAATTAGTGCCCATAAGGGACGCTTTATATCCCGAGATAATGACAATGCGGTGAATCATCAGTCCATCGAGGCCTTCTTTGACTTCTGATTGGCTTATTGTCTCTCAAGTTAACAATAATCTTCTACATTGTAAAAGGGACTTCGACTGTGACTATTATCAGGGCTACGTTTCAGGGACATTTTAATTTCTTTTTCTTTTTCAATGGCCTGGGAACCTTTTGTTCAAAAATATACAAGAGAGTTTTAAGATAAAACATATATTCCAATTAATCTTAGAACACGTGCACAACATTATCTTCCAAATAATTTCCTCCGCAAGCGAGCTTCGCCCGTCCGGGTCATCGACTACACACGGAAGTCATCGTGGGGCCGTGCGGACCCATGCTTCTCATTTCCTTCTTTGTGAAACATGGGTCCGCACGGCCCCACGATGTTTGGAGTCTTGTTATGACTTTAATTTTTTTTTACTTCTCACTGACATTTTAGGACATAAGAGCTTTTTAGGTGCCTGAGTCATTCTTAAAAGCTCATTTCAAAAATCCAACTAGTTTAAGAGAAAATTGCAATTAAACACCCTTCTGGGTCCACACGGACCCACGACCACCGGCGAAGGTTAATGTATGAACCATCTTTTTCAATGAAAAGCAATACAGTGACGGAGAGTGTTGTCTTCTTGAAAAAACACACGATATCCCTCTGGTTGTGCGCACGCACAATATTAATACAGTTAACATTGTTTACAAACGGGTAAGATCTCAGAACCCGACAGACATTTACCCGTGTATGATGTTCTTCATCTCGGAATGGCCAGGTTCCACCTTTTCAATGCGTACAGACAAAGCCTGCGGTCATTTGTTCCCCTAATCTTACAACAAATCGGTCACTGCTGTCCAGTGCTGGCAAGTAGGTCATCTCGTGAATCCAGTGTCTGAGCCATTCCGGTCACGTGCTGTCCGTGGGTCAGTGAATCACTCTCTGGAACCAAGTACTTTAAATGGACATTGTCCGCTTGCGACCAACGGCACCCTGAACATGTTGATTGATTTTCAGCTCTCGATTTAGTCAGTTTGTCTTTATTGGGAAAACAAATGTCTCCCTAGATTTATGAAGGATGTATTGTATTTGTCCTAGTATTATTTTCTACGTCCAGAAGTGGTTTTTGTTAACGACACGATTGTCAAATGATTGTATATTGTTTTGTGAGTGTATAACAAAAAATCGAAATAATCTGAGCATGTTTGAGGCACTGACACACGTCGTTGTAAGGTTTAAACTATATACTGATAAGACATCATTTAGACGGAATACTTTTGTGACGTGAAAAACTTGCAACTCAAATTGGACGCTCGTCTGAGGCAGTAGCTGGCTGATCAATAGTTGTAGTTACCATACCTCTAGATGTGAATGCGACACATCGGGAGTTTGTTAACCATCAAAAATCGATATTTTAGATTTGTCCTGAGAATAATCACTTGAAATAATGCTGACTCTTTCATGTCCTTTTTGATTTTTTGGTTAAAATAATCATGCAATAAAACGCACGATTGAATTGATAGATATTGCTATGATTCTGTGTGTGTGCCTCGTTTGCTCCAAAATGTGTTTTATTGGAGAGGGCAGAGAAGCGGAATAGTTGGGCCCGTCGGTTCACGTGTGTGGGCGTGTGTCAAACAAAAACGGAGTGTGAACCGTCTGCAAGGCACAGCAAAAACTACCAAAAAGGCAAAGCGAAAAACAAAAGTGTGCAAAAGCAATTTGCTTGGGGCGCGACAATCCTCTGTAAGATTTCAGCTGCCTCCGGCATGGCAAAAAGTGCAAGGCTGCTTCGCGTTAGCTTTTAAAACAGGGACGTCCTTTGCTTGTTATTTGTTTCTCAACAGAAGGATGGCTACGCAAAAAGAAGCAAAAGAGATGTAATGTCCTTTGTCAGGAAAGCTGTGACTGACCTTTTGTTTTTACTACTATGGAACTTATCAGAAAAAGCTGGCGTCCCTTTGCACTTGAAGAGCGAAAATGCTTTCCTGGATCATGGACTGCACAAAATTATCGTTCGATGTGTGTGTGTGTGTGTGTGTGTGTGTGTGTGTGTGTGTGTGTGTGTGTGTGTGTGTGTGTGTGCGTGTGTATGTGTGTGTGTTCATTATTGAATTGATAAATATTTGTATAATCGTGTGTGTGCCTCCTTTGCTCCAACCTGTTTTGTATTGGAGAGGTCAGCGAAGAATTATAGTTGGGAAAGTAGGTGTTCGTGTGTGGGCGTGTGTCAAGCTAAAACCGAATGTGAAATGTCTAAAAGGCAAAGCAAAAACTACCCACAAGGCAAAGCGAACAAATAAAAGTGTCTGGCGTCTTCGCGCACTAGAAGAGTGGAGATATTGAAGGAAGACGTGGATAATTTGCAAATGTGTTAATGGAGAAAGTGAATAATCCCTTCCGGTTTGACGTTTCTAAACATGACAAAAAAATGTGTTAAAAATGCGTACCTCAGCGATTCGCTGATTATTTTCCAGAGCCGTTGCATTACAGTGTCCATGTTTAATGAGATAAAAAGGTTATTTGTATTCAAAATTGGATTAATAATGGAATTGTTTCAAGTTGACACCTATAGGGGTCTAAATGGCTATTTGTCATATGAACATTTTAAAGCACATTCTCCCAATATTTATGTTAATTATGTTTTGTTTGAAGGAGTTTTTCATGGGGTGAAACGTTATCAACCACCTTTACCGGTCTTTTTGTTTTGTTTGGATGAGCGTGATTTGAATGATGATTCACCTGTGTGCATAGACAAATAGTCACAGAGAATGAACCCGGATGTAGATAGAAAGACAGGGTTTTTTTTCTTTAAATTAAGACCACTGTGGATACAAGATTAAGATGACCGAAGACGAGCACAATAGCCTCCTCGACAGCATGATGTGTGTGGCCCGCTGTTGGGCCAACCACAGCGTCTAGAGCGGGCCAACCTAGACAGCCGACTCGGCGTCGGGGCGGGCTGCTCATCGTATCTGGGATGGGCCAACTTTCCCCCGATTCTCTGCCGACGAATGACGTGATATGTTCAAAAACCCGACCATGATCGATGTTCCCCCGCTTCTCTGCCGACGAATGACGTATTATGCTTTTGCCAGCTAGTGCTTAACTCATTGTCTCCCAGGTACGGATATATCCGTACCCACTCATATGGCTCTATCTGACCAGGTACGGATATATCCGCTCAGACTGTTAGCTTCAGTCGCTTCCTGTAACGTCGATGTAACGCCTGCATTCCAGCGTGTTGATACACAGTTTCTACACAGTTACTACTATTCAGAGTGACCTGCTGCAGCACAGCTGCTCTCGGCTAAAAAAACTTGGTCAACATAGGTGGGGTAGAAAGTGTTAAGACGTCGGCCTTTATTGTGGAAGGCTCAGGGTTCGAATCCCGGTTGCGCCTGGTAGGTTGAAGATGGAGATTTTTTCTGATTATGAACTGTACTACTCGTCATAAAAAAAAACCAAGGGGTGTAGATATTTGTGATA
>NC_090246.1:98950641-98958141 GCF_037325665.1 Littorina saxatilis
TGACTAAAAGATGTTGAGCGGGGGTGGGGGGTTGGGGGAGGGGGGGGGGATTGACCTAGATCAGGGTGATGGGAGGGAAATAAAAACAAAGAAATAAAACACACCCAAAAACAAAACAAACAAAAAAGCATCGTCCAGATTTATAAAACCTCACCCCAAAATGGATATTAATGGGCGCAGACTGTCCGGCTAAAACAGAATAAAAAGCAAAAGGGAAGGTGATAATTGTGATGGGAAATCGGCTGAAGCGGAAAACACCTACCTCTGCAAGCAAGCGGACAGCAAGAAAAAAAAAACAACAGTTTTATCATCAATACAAACATTGGCCAGATAAAATGTGAAAATGGAGAACGCACTCAGAGGGGAATCGACCGACGAAAGAGGCATTATAGTCCGTGTAGAAAAGGGAGGTTCAAATTTCAGTAACAGCGGAGAGAGATACTGCAACAGATCTGAAATACGAGCTAAATACAATATCTCTGGTTGGAGCCGGAATAAGCTCTGCAGTATCATATATATCATCAGTATAAGACACTGCTCAACCAGCCTTGCTGTTCGGGCCACTTTCTCAAGAAGCGTCTGAAAACCGAAGGAGATAAATATTGGGCACAGTTCGGGGTATTGTTTGCAGGGGTATGACCCAAATGTTAAACAGCAGTGTTTCGGTCAGAACACATATGTGCCTGTAAAGATCTGCTTTCTTTTTGCTCAAATATGGGTTTATTTTTTTGGAGCAAGATTTGGGCATGACGTCACTGGCCCAAGGCCACACCTACCCAAATAAAATGGTGTTTTTGATGGTATGATTCACTTCATGCGCCGTCGAAACGGTCAAGTAAGAACTCAACCGCCGAAGAACGCCACTTTGGACGGTAGATTTAGTCTGGGACCAGTCACGTCATGTCCACATACTACTCAAATCGAACGAATCCATTAATTTCTAAACAGATGAAAAGAAGATCTCCACATTCCTATTAATTTCTGAGCGAAACACCGCTGTTTATAATTTGGGTCATACTCCTAAAAAAAGATATGTTTTGTGCCCAGTGTATGAGGGACGAAGAAGAGAGTCTTCAGGAACGTGCTGCAGGATTCCGATTGTCAAGAGGGTATGAATTAGCTTAGTTAACTAGATTTAAACATCACTGCTGAATAAAAAGCTTGCCGGCTCTACGTCCTCCACACGGTGTGAGAAACTAGCTGTAATATGCTGGAAGTAGCTGGACAATGTTGGAAGTAGGTGGAATACAATGGGTTGTTAGCTAAACAGAGTAGAGGGGGGGGGGGCATAGGGGGGGGGGGGGGTCGGGGGTGGTGTAGGGGTAAAATGAGTGGTATGGGACCGGTATCATATATCGACAGTGTCACTAAATCCGCTCAAACGAATGTATACCCCCCACACGCAGTACAAAATGCTTCTGATGCGAAGTCGCTGGGGAAAGGGTTTTACAGTAAAACGTACTGTTCTGTTGTTCAATTACACCCACTCGCACACACACATACACACACACGCTCACACTCCCACACACACTCACACAATACTGACACACACACACACACGCACACACATAAACACACACATAAACACACACACAGACCCCCCCCCCACACATATACACACACACGCACACACAAAGACACCCCCCACACACATACACCCCCCCCACACACACACACACACACACATGCACATACACACACACACACACACACACATACACACACACACACACACCCTGCCACCTCGACCACCGAAATACAATCGCCCCGGACGGTGACGTCCCCAGTCGCCGCTTCCGAACTCGCCGCTTCCCATCTCGCCGCTTCCGAACTCGCCGCTTCCCATCTCGCCGCCAATCATCTTGAGTTTTACAAGAGAGGCGATTCGTCTGTCACACGCACGCACACACACACGCACGCACACAACCCAGTACAGAACAAAAACAGTTTATGTCTTTGCCAGTTTATGATGTTGCCACACACATATCAATCAATCAATCAATCAATATGAGGCTTATATCGCGCGTATTCCGTGGGTACAGTTCTAAGCGCAGGGATTTTTTAAAAACATTTTTTATGCAATTTATATCGCGCACATATTCAAGGCGCAGGGATTTATTTATGCCGTGTGAGATGGAATTTTTTTTACACAACACATCACGCATTCACATCGACCAGCAGATCGCAGCCTTTTCGGCGCATATCCTACTTTTCACGGCCTATTATTCCAAGTCACACGGGTATTTTGGTGGACATTTTTATCTATGCCTATACATTTTTGCCAGGAAAGACCTTTTTGTCAATCCTGGGATCTTTAACGTGCACACCCCAATGTAGTGTACACGAAGGGACCTCGGTTTTTCGTCTCATCCGAAAGACTAGCACTTGAACCCACCACCTAGGTTAGGAAAGGGGGCAGAACATTGCTATATACACAGACATACTGTGACTGCATTTGCCACAAAAGGTTCCACGCACGCACGCTCGCAGGCACACACACATACAAACAGGGAGAAAAAAAGTTTAGAGAGCCATGGTTGTGAAGTGACTTTCACAGAACAGAAATCAGGTAAACTCAGGAAAACTCAGGTAAACGTGTCAATTTTTTTTAACCTGATTTGCAAGAGAAACGTCAAAAGTAAACTTCATCGCATGGGATACGGTAAACTCAGGTAAAACTCAGGTAAACGTGTTATTTTTTTATAATCTGTTTGCACGAGAAACGTCAAATTCATCGCATGAAATACACGGGGGTGAGATGGCACTGCTTTGGGGGGGGGGGGGGGCGAGATGGCACCCTTGACAGTTTGAAAGCAAGTAGACCGTGAAGTCGGCGACTACAAAGCGGCGGCGAGTCGGTACCTCGCCCCCCGGACAGACACACTGCTCCACATTATATCTACCGCGGGACAACAGGACATAATAACTGGCAAAGCAAGACGATAGCAAATGGAAGGAAATTGTCGTGATTTTATTGAGCGATACACTTTATACTCAACCGTGCGACTTGAAGAAAGTCAGGATACAGACCGATCCATCCTCTTGCCCCAACTATCATTGCTGTTCGCGAAGTCTCATTCAAGACCAAAGAATGAGGCAAGGTAGGTTGGGGGCGGGGGGGAGGAGGTTGGTTACTTTTTGCCCAAAGAAAACATACCCGCGCCCTTAAAAGAATTCAATTAAAAATTGCCAAATGAAAGTAAGTGGGGCATACAAAATGGGAGATAGACCAACAAATAAGGAGCTAATAATATTATGAACAAATGCCGAAAGGGAGCATGATACATAATGTCAAGCGAAAAATGCTGCATTGACATTAACTATGCGGTCACCACAAATTAAGAACCTAGCTATGGACCATATGTACAAATAAGGCAAAGTGTGTATCTAGCTCAAAGTAAATTCATCCAAGGAAAAGATGATTTCAAAATCGTCGTTTCTTATTTTCTCCCTCCATGCATTTTTACCCTACCCTACCGATACGACCTACATTTGTTTACCTCATCATTTAGCTTGCCAAAGAACATATAGATAAAGCATTGGGTTTACACCCTATCCCAAAGTTTGATCACTGTGTGCTATGCACTACGACGCACTGCCCCCGAGATGAAGTATTACTCGGTAAACGACACGGCAAGGTTAAGATAGAAACATATAGTACGGAGAGATCAATATCACACACCGTAGAATGTAGATACTGGACGCTTCATACGGCTTGACCTCCCTTGGGGCGATACGCCCCGCCCTGTCTGTCTGTCTGGCTGTCTTTGTCTCTATCTGTGTGTCTGCGTGTCTGTGTGTCTGTCTGCCTGTCTCTCTCACGCATATATACACGCCATACACATGCACATACGTACTCACGCACGCACGCACGCACGCACACACGCACGCACGCACGCACGCACGTACACACACACACACACACACACACACACACACACATACACACACACACACACACACACACACACATGTAAATTTCGGATGGCATAAAATATACCATTTGACTCTCCTGCGGGCGACAAATCGTTCGCCCCATGCAAGCGAAGGCTGGACTATAAATGGCACGGTTTAGAAGTAAATATGCAAATTGCACAGAATGACGCTTTCAGATAAGATTGTATGAACTCTTCTTACTTTGTCCTCGTAGAAAGTGTTCCCACAGCAGCGTGAGTTCTGCTTTTATGTCTTATTCTCTTGTTTTGTGCAAGACAAAAACAAAACCAAAACACAACGTCCAAAAAATCTCTTAATTCAGTCAATCTTTATATTTACAACATTATTAAAAAAAAGTGGGGATGTAATCTAGACGAATTCTCTTGTTAACTTTAATAAATATCAGCGCAGTAGCTTTCTGTGAATCGCGCTACACCCGCGCGTACGCACACACATGCACACTCATCTCGTCTCGATTCCCATTTTACCGAAATACATTTAGTCAAAAATTGACAATGTAAAAACAATAAAAGTGAGGAGAGACAGACAGAGAGAGACAGAGAGAGACAGAGACAGAGAGACAGACAGAGAGACAGACAGTCAGAATAAAGCCGTGTACACACACCCAGAATGAGAGACGTGATCTTTCTGAGAGTAATCCAATCCTTCGACTGTCTGCTGAAACATGACCGAACATGATAAATCCGATTATCTCCTAGTATCAGCCTCAACGCTGTCACCGTGGTCTTGTTTCGCGCTATGCATTCGGGGGGAAAGTTAATCAAAAGGAAAGTTACCCCGCCAGTGACAGAGATGATGCTGGCCTGATTTGTCGAGTAGATCTCAGTTCAATAGGAACAGGCCATCCATGGACCTTTTCTTCTTCAATGTGTCTGGTCCTCGAAGGCAGATATAAGATGCAGCTCCTTGTTTTGTCCGTTTCAAATGTAGATTGAGCAGAACACGACCGTACAGCACAAACTGGTCAGTAACCCAATTTGTGGAATGATGCGGTTAGTGATTTTTCTTACCGTTAATATAATCATATATTTTTCGTAGCGTAGGTCCTCGTCATCACGGGAAAGGAGCTGCATCTTACATCTGCCGCACCATTGGCAGACTAATCCGATACAGCCAATATGGCTGCGCAAGGTTCTCGCTGTTTCTCGTCACCGTATATTGCGCGGGCGAGAATGACGAGGCTAATAACTTCTTCAGAAAATGACTCGCCGCTGCGGCCATTTGATGCCACTCTGGGTAATGTTATCGTGGGTTTAATAAAGTCTCGCTTGTTTGGCGAAGATTTGCTTCTGTCCTAGTTATTGATGTACAGCCTTCTGGGCTAAAGGGATATTAGCCGCTCGTAGAAGTGTCTCTTTTGGCCAAAACGTCAGTCCAATGGGCCAAGATGTGCTTTTGTCTTGGCTAAGGATGACCTCGCCGGCATCTTGCATGCGAGATCCATCGACGATGTAGAGATCATTATTTGTTTATTTATTTTATTTATTGATTAATTAATTGATTTATTTATTTTGTACCTTAGACTTTTAATTTCATAAAATTATTGTGTTCTTGTTATAACAGAACTCCTATCTTAGACTGTTAATTTCATAAGTATTGTTTTCCCGTTATAATGAACCTCCCGGTACATGTATGTCTGTTTTGTACCGTATTTAAGATTTGAATAAAAATGTTTTAAACAAAAACAAAGTTTATTATTTGTACCATAACTGTTTGTCTGTATGTCTACGTAAAATACCACTGGGGCGACGTTCTGTACATGTAACGTTGTGTTTTGTCAATATTTAAACATTCAAATTTCCTACAATTCTTGTTTTTTTTTATTCTGGATGGATGGTTTTCTGCTTGAAGCGAGAGTGTCTGAAGTGCCTCATTTGGCCAAGATGACGGTGCAATTGGCCAAGGTTTGCTTTTGTCTTGGTAATTTCTCTTTAATGAAAATGATATTATCTTATCGTAGAAGTACTTATTTTGGCCTGAACGTGCGTATCGAAATATCATGCTGCAATGTCGGACGTTTTACAGTTCCAGGTGTTGTTGATGATTTACATGCTTTTTCTTTCCGAAACGAACAACAAATTGCCTTATTCAAATCAGGAATAAGACATATATTTCAAACAACACAGAAAAGAACTCTATCTGATGTTGTAGTGCTCATGTGTTCGTCCATTTTGACCTGTCGTTGATCAAGATAATTGTTGTGCGATAAATGTTTTGAAAGTTCTCTTGAAGAATTGTCTCCTGGTCTTCTTCATCTTTATGGTTGGCTGAGCAGAACACCCCCAGTGCCTGTAGGTAAGACAGCTAGTGCTTAATACATGTACCGTAAACTACCTTGTATACGCCCAGTATCGAGTAAACGCCCACCCCCTACTTTGGGCCGAAAGCTGTGCATAGGGCATACTACCTAGTAAACGCCCACCCCCTACATTTTGATTAATGATGTCACACAAATTATTGTGAGACATTTTGTTTTTAGTGTTTGTAAACTTCCACATACAGTACAGAGTATTCATCCGACTGTATAATGCCAAGATGTTCTTATAAAGGCATACCGTTAATTTATACTCTCACCGCAGTGCAGAATTCGATGACTTGAATCAGTGCAACTGCAGACCTGGATTCATCTTTGTCAGTTAGCATTACCTTTTGAAGTTATAAGCTTGTTTACAGACAGTAAAGCAACACGATTTCCTACGTGGTTTGCTTGCAGACTTTCTTGTGTGTGTGTTTTTGTTTGTTTGTTTTGTTTGTTTGCTTAACGCCCAGCCGACCACGAAGGGCCATATCAGGGCGGTGCTGCTTTGACATATAACGTGCGCCACACACAAGACAGAAGTCGCAGCACAGGCTTCATGTCTCACCCAGTCACATTATTCTGACACCGAACCAACCAGTCCTAGCACTAATCCCATAATGCCAGACGCCAGGCGGAGCAGCCACTAGATTGCCAATTTTAAAGTCTTAGGTATGACCCGGCCGGGGTTCGAACCCACGACCTCCCGATCACGGGGCGGACGCCTTACCACTAGGCCAACCGTGCCGGTTTGTGTGTGTGTGTGTGTGTGTGTGTGTGTGTGTGTGTGTGTGTGTGTGTGCGTGTGTGTGTGTGTGCGTGTGTGTGTGTGTGTGTGTGTGTGTGTGTGTGTGTGTGTGTGTGTGTGGGGGTGTGTGTATGTGTGTGTGCGTGTGTGTGTGTGTGTGTGTGTGTTGTGTGTGCGTGTGTGTGTGTGTGTGTGTGCGTGTGTGTGTGTGTGTGTGTGTGTTGTGTGTGCGTGTGTGTGTGTGTGTGCGTGTGTGTGTGTGTGTGTGTTGTGTGTGTGTGTGTGTGTGTGTGTGTGCGTGTGTGTGTGTGTGTGTGTGTGTGTGTGTGTGTGTGTTGTGTGTGTGTGTGTGTGTGTGTGCGTGTGTGTGTGTGTGCGTGTGTGTGTGTGTGTGTGTGTGCGTGTGTGTGTGTGTGTGTGTGTGTTGTGTGTGCGTGTGTGTGTGTGTGCGTGTGTGTGTGTGTGCGTTGTGTGTGTGTGTGTGTGTGTGTGTGTGCGT
>NC_090246.1:98961481-99026481 GCF_037325665.1 Littorina saxatilis
TAGTGCGTGCAAGTTTTAAGGGCGAATTTGGTGAGATGAGCGTCAGTGAAGTATACCGCGTTTCTTGTCCATATGCTTTGTTATTTTATATACTTTTATTTTGCAGACATATTCACACAGACACTTTCACACAGACACTCATTAATGCAAACACGCTCACACACACGTACGTGTACACAAGGGCGCGAGCAAACACACTAACACACCTGTCGTGTTTTTCCTTTCGTCACTCTCAGTCGCAAAGGAGACACAACGATTTGTGTAGGTTCTGTAGATTTATTAACAGCTGGAACAACGGTGACAATATCTCTCAGCACAGTGTAAGAAAGAACAAGTGCAAGACTGGTAAAGAACAACAATACGTGTGCGCAGCCCTACTTATATAGTTAATGGACATACGAGAATATTCGGGAAACATCGACACTAATCTGGTTAGATCTACACAGTTCCATCTGTCCGATGAGCGTCTACGCTTACGTCATGAGTGACTGCGCACTAAATCAAAGTAAGTTCCATAATGTTCTTTATCCTTCCATTCGATTCCAGTGGTATCTAGCGATCTCCACAACACCTCCCCACCTAAACTGATGCTACTCCTCAAGCATCAACAGCAAAGTCTCTCTGTGGGTTTGCGTGTTCTCTTTGACCGTCTTGGATTGTCTGGTCCATACTCTGGAACGGATGGAGTACCTTTGGGTTTGGTCTGTCTCCGAGTTTGTGGCACAGTTTCCAAGATCTCCATGGGGTGATCTGTTACAAGTTCAGAAACAGTGTCCACTTCCTCACCAGGTTCATTGTCTTCCTCAGTGGTGTAGCGTGGCTGTAGCTGTTCCCAGTGTCGTCTCCATACTGGACCATGAGGAATGACCATGACGTTGAAGCAGCGAGTACCCAGAGACTTCTTGATGACTGCTGGTACCCATCGGGGTTGTTTGTCTCGGCGAGGTCCATGGTACAGAGCATACACAGGATCTCCGGCCTTGTACTGTCTGGTTACCTTGACGACAGCTTTCAAGTCTGGAGTCATCTGAGACTTGGATGCCTCCTTGTGGATTTGGCTGTAGTTCCTTTCTGCAGCCGTGAGAGTCTTGGACACGTTGGCGATTGGGCGCTCGCTTCCATCTGGATAGCGATGAAATAGGACTGCTCCAATTCCAACGTTGGACGCGTCACAAGCTAGTCCCAAAGTCTTGTTTGGATCGAAGTGTACCAGAACTTGATCCGAGGAAAGCACATTTTTCAACTGTTCAAATGCTGCCTGTTCCTCATCTCCCCACTTCCAGGGGTTCGCCTTCTTCGTCAGGCGGTAGAGCGGCTCTGCCATGCTGGCCAGGTTAGGGATGAACTTCCCGTAAAACTGAACTGAGCCCAAGAAAGACTTCAAGCTTGAGACGTCCGTAGGGGCTGGCATTTTCAAAACTGCCTCGACCTTCGATCCTTTGGAGATCCCTTCGGCCGATAAGGTATGTCCAAGGTATTCCACACTGGCTTGTGCGAACTCGCACTTTTCACGACGACATCTGAGTCCTTTGTCGTTCAGACGAGTGAGCAAACGTTCCAGGTTGCTCAGGTGGTCGTTGGCGTCCTTCCCGCTGACGAGTATATCATCTTGGAAGACGGCAACACCAGGTAGATCACAGGTCAGGTTTTCCATGATCTCTTGAAAGTAACCAGGTGCTGACTTTATCCCGAAAGGAAGTCGTTGCTGCAGGAGTACCCCACGGTGAGTGCTGAGGGCTAGCCTGCGTTGACTCTCTGGTGCCAGCTTGATCTGGTTGTAGGCATCAGCAAGATCGATCTTGGTGTATCCGAATCCACCTCCTAGCTTCTGCATCAATTCCTCTGGGAGTGGCATTGGATGACGGTGATCTTCAAGCTGATCATTGATGCCCACTGAGTAGTCACCACAGATCCGTAGCTTGGGCTTCAGGGTGCCCGAGGTTTGTGCCTTACGAATTGGTACCACTGGCGTTCCGTATTCATTGAACTGGACTGGCTTCCAGACTCCTTTTGCGATGCCTTCTTCGTAGCCTTTGGCGAGGTCATCACGAAGAGCGAAAGGTACCGGACGTGCCGTGTGAAAAACCGGCTTCGCATCAGACTTGAACTTCACGTCCAGTTCGAAGTCCTTGAGACATCCCAATTCTTGTTTGAAGAGATTTGGGAATTTATCAGACAGTCTGTGACAATCTCGTTGCAGGGCAGCATAAGGCGCGTTGGAGGTCGCTGGATGCGTAGGTTTTGCACCCTCACTCTTAGCGTGACTCTCTATGCTCCTCAGTCCTAGAGCATTGTCCACAGAAATTCCCAGAGTCTGGATTGCGTTGCGTCCTAGCAGATTCAGATGAGGGATCTTGGTGACGATGTACGGAATTGAGCTTTGCTTACCAGTCACTGGATCCTTGGTTTGGCCCATGAAAGTTCCCAGCACGGGCAGGTCGTGCTTGCTGGCAGACTCGTAACGATGTGTGACGTCATCCAGCTTCGGTTTTCCTAGTTGTCTCCAGACCGGAAGAGAAACAAAATTTCCCGTAGTTGCGGTGTCCAGTTCCATGGTGAACTGTCGGTCCTGGATTGTTATGGGTACATCCAACCTAGGAGTATCTTGGGGAACTTCACCGAGGATCGCGTTGACAAGCTCTGCTTTCGTGACTCTCTTCACGGAAGCCTGGGAATGTCGTTCCCGATTCTGATGTTGCTTTTTTCTACAGACAGCTTCCAAATGTCCTGTGACGTCACAGTATCGGCATTTGGCGTCTTTGTAGGGGCAGTCTGTTGCTTTGTGGGCCTTTCCACATCGGTAGCACTTCCTGTCTGTGGAATTAGACTGCTTGTGGTTCTTTCGTGGACCCGTAGTCTTGTTCTGGTGGACCTTGTTGACTGGCATGGTCTTGGAACCGTAGACAGTTTCCTTGGCAACCTTCGCTGCGTCTTCAGTCTCAATCGCGACTTGGACAGCACGTGCGAAATCCAGCTCTGTGTCCTTGATCTTGAATAGAGCCTTTAAGACAGCCTCATTGTTGACAGAACATATGAATCTCTGTCTCAGAGCTTCGTCTTGTGGGTTTTTGATCGAAGGAAAGTCACAGGTAGCGGCGTCTTGGCGTATGCGCGCTGCTAACTCCTGGAGAGTTTCGCCTGGCTTCCGTTTCATGTCACTCCAGAACTTGAAACGTTCACGCACTATGAAGAGTTTCGGGTCGAACTGTTCTTTCATGAATTTGACAATTTCGTCCATTGTCAAACTGTTGATGTCCTTGGGCGGATTTTGCTGAGTAGCCAGATTTGCCAGTTGTTTGTAGACCGTAGCAGTCTGATTCGTCAAGAAAACTTGAGCCTTGCGCTGCTCCGGCACGGAGTTGGCGAACACAAACGTGCAAAATCTTGACCAGTAGTCAGGCCACAGTTCCGATGTTGCATCAAACGCAACAAAAGATGGGATTGCAGCTGCCTGTGTAGTAATGGGAAAACGTAGATTCGAAGCACTCGGATCGTCGTAGCTTTCCTCCCTGGCAGAAGCTGCGGCACCACTGAACACTTTCATCATCATCTCCATCTGGTGCATTTGTTGCTCCATATCTTCTTTGTGCTGGCGTTGCTGTTGCTCCAACTGCTCCCTTAGAAGTGTTATCAGCTGCTCTGTTTCCGTCATTTTGCAGTAATAAGTCACTCCGAATAGACAAGGGAAATAACTGTCGGCGACGCCAGTTGTCGTGTTTTTCCTTTCGTCACTCTCAGTCGCAAAGGAGACACAACGATTTGTGTAGGTTCTGTAGATTTATTAACAGCTGGAACAACGGTGACAATATCTCTCAGCACAGTGTAAGAAAGAACAAGTGCAAGACTGGTAAAGAACAACAATACGTGTGCGCAGCCCTACTTATATAGTTAATGGACATACGAGAATATTCGGGAAACATCGACACTAATCTGGTTAGATCTACACAGTTCCATCTGTCCGATGAGCGTCTACGCTTACGTCATGAGTGACTGCGCACTAAATCAAAGTAAGTTCCATAATGTTCTTTATCCTTCCATTCGATTCCAGTGGTATCTAGCGATCTCCACAACAACACCGACATAGTGTGTGTTTTTATTCTCACCTGAATAAGAGATCAGCGTATTGCTCATAACTGAACTTACAGGGCCGGATCTGGGGGGGGGGGGGTGGGGGGGTTCCTGGGGTTCCGGAACCCCCCCCCCCCCTGGCCATCCAATGTACCTCTCAGAGAAAAAAAAATGTGGACTTTGGACCCCCCCCCCCCCCCCCCTCAAACGAACTTGGTCCGGCCCTGACTTACTTACCTTTAAAGTCGCTTTGCCCTCGCCGATGCATAGTTCATCGACGACGCTTCCCATCGGACTTGACTCCGGGTTGTCCTTCCTGTCTCTGTCCATAGCTCCACCTCACTGTCTCGCCTTCGGCTGGTTCTAAGGTTTATATTAATCCCTTATCTGAAAACCATTCAACGAATCAATTTCTACTTTTCTCTGATATTTTCGTAAGGACTTAATCACTCCCTTATAGAATAAAAAAATTAGTTTGAACAAAAGGAAAATTTAACCTAAATTCTTCAAAGGTAAAGAAATGTCCATTTAAATGTAGCAACTGATGGACAAACACTACATCATTTTCAATCCATTCCTTATTTACTATTGTACCGTGGTCTCGAATAATGTTCAAATTGTAATGTATACATTCAAAAACAAAATCATTCACATTAATTACCTCGCTTAAGGAACAGCATTTCTTATAATGTTTCAAAACATCCTTCCAAAAACTGTTACCACATCGTTTCATTAACACATTTACATACTCGGCACCCACTTTAAATATGTCTTTCATTCCAGGTATCATATAAAAAATAAGCTCTTTTACATCAAATTCAAACATCTTTAATCTGCGAATCCAATTTATCTTTACTGATGCCACAAAAGTGTAAATGTCAATCATATTCAGACCACCATTGCAATAGGGTCTGCAAACGACATTACGCCGAATCTTTGCAGGTTTACCATTCCACAGGAAGGAATAAAAGGCTGCATTCACTTCTCGTAAAAAGTCTTCGGGTGGGTCTGGCAATACAGTTAATAAATAAACCAATTTTGAAAGGACCAAAGTTTTCAAAATTATAATTCTACCGAATGGTGTTAACTGTCTTCTGCTCCAATCGTTTAAAATTCTTTTAATCTCTTTTAATTTTCCTTCATAATCAATTTCCAGAAACCGGCACGGTTAGCCTAGTGGTAAGGCGTCCGCCCCGTGATCGGGAGATCGTGGGTTCGAACCCCGGCCGGGTCATACCTAAGACTTTAAAATTGACAATCTAGTGGCTGCTCCGCCTGGCGCCTAACGGCACATTCTCTCGTAAAAAGTTGGAGAAAACCCGGATCGTAAAAGGAAACCAACGTGTGTGTGCTTTTGTTTGTGTGTGTATATGTGTGTGTGTGTGTGTGTGTGTGTGTGTGTGTGTGTGTGTGTGTGTGTGTGTGTGTGTGTGTGTACGTGCGTTCGTATGTGGAGGGGGGAAGGGGGGAGGGGTGTGTGTGTATCTGTGAGTCTGTGTTTGTGTGTGTGTATGTGTCAGTATGACTGTGCGTCAGTGTCTGTGCCGACGACAATTGCTGTATTGGACGAATTACTATGAACAAGAATCGTTCTTCCGAAGTGATCTTGTTATAACAATTGCTGAATTGGCTGAAAACGCTCTTTAATCATTTGCAAAAACAACCTTTGATGCAGAAAAGCAATCGGGTAAACAAACATGACAACTTCGATCGAACAAATAAACAAAGAGACAACAAGCAAGGCAATGGCAAAACAAGCGACGAAAGAGCCAACAGTACAGTCTCATTCGAAGCTAATGCATGATACATAAAAGATGTCTTTCCAGCGTGAACCTCCACAAATTATTCCATGCTTCAACGTGGGATCAGCCGATAATCTTTCCCTTGAATAACATTCCTACTATCAACATAATGAATAACAGCCTGGCTTCGTCCTCTGCTAACTGGGAATTTATCGCAGAATTCCTTTCGGTAGTGACACATTTGTCAATCAGGTGATTAATCACAAAACACACAGTCTGCATAGGAAGTAAGCTGGATGTGTGTGTGTGTGTGTGTGTGTCTGTGTGTGTGTGTCTATGTGTGTCTGTGTGTGTATATATATATGTGTGTGTGTATGTGTGTGTGTGTGTGTGGATGTGTGTGTGTGTGTGCTAGTGCGCGCGCGCGTGTGTGTGTGTGTGTCTGTGTACATGTGTGTGTGTGTACGTGCGTGCGTGTGTGTGTGTGTGTGTGTGTGAGTGTGTGTTTGTATGCGTGCGTACGTGCGTGCTTGCGTGCGTGCGTGTGTGTATGTGTGTGTGAGTGTGTGTGTGTGTGTGTGCTAGTGCGCGCGCGTGTGTGTGGGTGTGTGAGTTTGTGTGTGCATGCGTGCGTGCGTGCGTGCGTGCGTGTGTGTGTGTGTGTTTGTGCGTGCGTGTGTGTGTGTGCGTGCCTGCGAGCGTGTGTGTGTGTGTGTGTGTGTGTGTGTGTGTGTGTGTGTGTGTGTGTGTGTGTGTAATAGATCTGTGATGGTGAAGTTTGCTCTTGGCAGGAATTGGGTTTTAATCTGAGAGATCACTCTATTGTTTGTTTGAGGCAACGCGGTTTTTGGTTTTATGGATCTGTTTCCAAAACTGACCTCTCATGGAATC
Organism: Littorina saxatilis; assembly: GCF_037325665.1. Lineage (NCBI taxonomy): Eukaryota > Metazoa > Mollusca > Gastropoda > Littorinimorpha > Littorinidae > Littorina > Littorina saxatilis. Next base: position 98,968,183 of record NC_090246.1, read on the forward strand.
TCTGTGTATACGAAATCGCTTTCTGACCGTAATCTGGTCAAAGGGTACAGTGAACCCTGACTCCAGCCAAACTTGTAACTTTTACCCGCTATTAAAATCGTTAACACGCTTATTTTTCATCCAGGTAAAAAAAAAACACAGTTGCACAGGTTCTTAATCACTCTATCTTTTGATACATTGCAAAAGCAGTCCAATAGATAACTGCAGAACTACTGCAATTTTTGTCCTGCATCTGACGCAAATTCATTTCATTTTCCATCTCTTACGCTGTTGAAACCAAAACTTCATTCGAAATAACACAACACAAAATGCACACAAAATAGACACATAACAACATTGCTTGCTATGATAAGTAATAACATGTAATAGATGTATATTCCTTTCGATATGCAAATCTTACTGACTTTTGCCAATTCTGATGCTATTTTATTGGTGGGGGGGGGGGACGATTTTTTAATTCCAGGTCTACAATCTTTTCGTTCAATTTTGGATGTACTCTCATTTAAGTGGCTGTCACACGACATCTGTAAAAGAAATCCTCAATCCGTAAGTGGGCCAAATATCCCAAAACAAGCCCCTGTTGGGGTATAGAAGGTTTCATTAATATATATTACTAGTATAAACTTTGCAGCTGAGAGTAAAATAAAATAAAAATTAAATAGTGGTGCAATACTTTCACAGGCAAGTTTATAAATCAATATCGTCCGTCTCTTGAGAAAATTAATAAATCAAAAACACGCCAAATTCTTTCAGATTTTTCAACATTTCGGGTAGTGTAGTCATTCTGAAAGAAATACCACTTCGGTCTATAATCATCCTTGTGTCCGTTCCCCTTTTTACATTTAGTCAAGTTTTGACTAAATGTTTTAACGTAGAGGGGGAATCGAGACGAGGGTCGTGGTGTATGTGTGTGTGTGTGTGTGTGTGTGTGTGTGTGTGTGTGTGTGTGTGTGTGTGTGTGTGTATGTGTGTGTGTGTGTGTGTGTCTGTCTGTCTGTCTGTCTGTGCGCGTGTGTGTGTAGAGCGATTCAGACCAAACTACTGGACCGATCTTTATGAAATTTGACATGAGAGTTCCTGGGAATGATATCCCCGGACGTTTTTTTTCTTTTTTTCGATAAATACCTTTGATAACGTCATATCCGGCTTTTTGTAAAAGTTGAGGCAGCACTGTCACACCCTCATTTTTCAATCAAATGGATTGAAATTTTGGCCAAGCAATCTTCGACGAAGGCCGAACTTCGGTATTGCATTTCAGCTTGGTGGCTTAAAAATTAATTAATGACTTTGGTCATTAAAAATCTGAAAATTGTAAACAAAATAATTTGTTTTTAAAACGATCCAAATTTACGTTCATCTTATTCTTCATCATTTTCTGATTCCAAAAACATATCAATATGTTATATTCGGATTAAAAACAAGCTCTAAAAATTACAAATATAAAAATTATTATTAAAATGAAATTTCCGAAATCGATGTAAAAACAATTTCATCTTATTTCTTGTGAATTCTTGATTCCAAAAACATATAGATGTGATATGTTTGGATTAAAAACACGCTCAGAAAGTTAAAAAGAATAGAGATAAAGAAAAGCGTGCTATCCTTCTCAGCGCAACTACTACCCCGCTCTTCTTGTCAATTTCACTGCCTTTGCATCGAGCTGTGGACTGACGATGCTACGAGTATACGCTCTTGCATTAAAAAGGCAGTGAGTTCAGTTTCATTCTGTTAGTTCGACAGCTTGACTAAATGTTGTAATTTCGCCTTACGCGACTTGTTTGTCTTTTGAAAAGCGTGCTAATACAACTTTGAATTTTAACCCTAACTTACTAAGTTGTGTTCCTTTGTGTCTCTACAACGCTGAGGCTAGTCAAATTAAGAGATAAAGTGTACATCCTTTTCTGAACGACTGTCTTTATCTGGTTGAAAAAATATCATTTTTTACGATTTTGGAAGCATGTCAAAGTTTCACCCCTTTATTGCAATCCCGACCAGATTCCTCCTGCAGCACCTTACACAATGTATGAACAAGTAAAACAAGACTTCAATCAAAAGCAAAAACGTGCACTTGTCTGACAGCAAATACAATATCCTGCACGAATCTGTTTTTATGTTTTGATATATATATCTTCCGTCTCGTGATGTACGACAATGTAAAAACGATGAACAAAACTCTAGCGATATTGCGCGCGGGTGTCACTTACAGACAGACACACACACACACACACACACACACACACACACACAAACACACACACGCACACTCGTACGCACGCAAGTGCACGCAAGCGCACGCACGCGCGCACACACGCACGCACACACGCACATACACACACACACACACACACACGCGCGCGTGCGCGCGCGCGCACACACACACACACACACATTTTATTTTTCGAAAAAATTAACAGAAAATCCAATATTTAGATTATTTGTTTGAAATTTGGTATGGACACAGTTGAATGCACACACAGTTCATTTGCATCTTCAAATCAATCAGTCAATCAATACGATTGGGTGCCGAGGCTGTCAAGTCAGTAGGGGGTGTGACTGCCTTGAGCAGCAACAACTGCCCGGCACCTTCTGGACATGGACTGGATCAGATGCCGGATATCTTGCTGTGGGATGGTGTCCCACTCCTCCTGAAGTGCCTGCAATAGATCGCGGTGATTTGCCGGCGCTTCTTCTCGCCTGCGCACACGTCTGTCCAATTCATCCCAGAGGTGTTCTATCGGGTTCATGTCTGGCGACATGGATGGCCAAGGAAGCACCTGGACATGGTGGTCGGTGAGGAACTGGGTGGTGAGTCGTGCTGTGTGCGGGCGAGCGTTGTCCTGCTGGAATATGGCATCCTGGTCAGCCAGAAGAGGAAGGGCGTGTGGGCGCAGAATTTCCTCCACGTATCGCTGGGCAGTTATGCGCCCTTGGACGTGCACCAGGGTGCTCCTTCCAGCGGTATTGATCGCCCCCCACACCATGACGCCTCCACCACCATGAACGGGTGCCTCATCCACACAGTTGGGCGCGTAACGTTCGTTTACTCTCCGGTAGACCCTCCTCCGACCATCATGTCGCTGGAGCAGGAAGTAGGACTCGTCGCTGAACCACACGTGTCTCCAGTGATTCCGGACGGTCCAGCGAAGGTGCTGGTTGCCCCACTGCACTCGGTTCTGGCGATGGCGGCGGGTGAGGACAGCTCCTCTGTGAGGTCTGCGAGCTCTCAAACCAGCTTCATGCAGGCGGTTCCGCACGGTCTGGTCCGATAATCGGTGTGGCCCGGGGAGAGCCTGGACAGAAGATGAGGCCGACAGGAAACGATTCCGGAGGTGGCGGAGCCGTATGAAGCGGTCGTGAGCAGCAGTTGTCGCCCTTGGTCTTCCCGCTCGTGGCAAGTCAGCAACGGAGCCAGTGGCTTGAAACCTGACCCACAGTCTACTGATGGTGCTCTGGGACACGTGGAAGTGCCTGGCGATTGCACTTTGACTTTGGCCTGCTTGTAAACGACCCAATGCAATTTGGCGGTCTTCTCTGCTCAATCGGGCCATCTTTCGTCGCTGAATTGTCGTCTGATTTCTTTGTGGCGAACAATCCGCTTTTATGGGTTTTGGAAGACATGGTGAGAGCTCAATATTCCCCGAGTTTCACGAGATTACACTGAAGCATGACGAGTGGTCATGCCAAATGAGCAATTTTGACATTGTAGCCACTGATAACGCATGCGTCACGTGCAGAGCTCACTTGTGGCAATGGACGAAAGGTCGACGACCAGATAAACATTTTCTGCAGTTTGGTGGATATCCTTGTAGCCATATAACTAAATTAACCAAATATTACAAGCTATGCGTTTCTTTTTTTGAACAGTATATAAACAGACACATCCAGTTGGAGAATGTCAAACAAAGCATTCAAATTTGAAAAATAGAACGCTCAAACACTAATTCTAAGACCTTTCTCGTGTTTTGTCATCCATTTAACACCCAAGCCGAACTATGTAGCTCTCGGCTCAATTTCAAATGTGTATCTTTAGGAATAGCACATGAAATACTCAGGGGCGAAATGTTGGACGAAAACTACGACTGCTGCAAAAAGACGTCAAATTAAGAATTACGGTCTGGGATTCTCACTCAAAAAACAGCCGTTTTCAATTTCAGTAACTCAGCGCTCAAACGTTAATTTTAAGGCATTCCTGGTGTGTGGTAACATAATTACAACCCCCAACCTTAACTGTATAGCTCTTGGGGCGATGAGAGACAGTCAAGTTCTGGATAGACATTTTCCCTTTAACACTGAAGCCTGTTTCACATTGATCAAGCGTTCATGCATCACAATCTAATCACACACACACACACACACACACACACACACACACACACACACACACACACACACACACACACACACACACACACACGTAATTTACGACATGATAAGTACACTCAGCTCGTTTGCAGGTCGCCCTCTCGGTCGTTGCCTCCAAAAGCTGTTGTCTTAACACAAAAGCCTGTTTCACATTGATCGCGCGTTGATGCATCACAATCTAATCACATGAACGTCTTAGCCACCTTGGCAATTGTCCATAAATATATAAAAGTGTATTGTATACTTGGTGCTAGCAGTGTATGTGTGTACGTGTTGAAGGGTGGTCAGTGTGTGTATGTGTGTGTGTGTGTGTATGTGTGTGTGAGTGTGTGTGTGAGTGTGTATGTGTGTGTGAGTGTGTATGTGTGTGTGTGTGTATGTGTGTGTGTGTGTGTGTGTGTGTGTGTGTGTGTGCGTTAGTACGTGCGCGTGTGCGTGTGCGTTAGTTCGTGCACGTGTGTGCGTATAAGTGCGTGCTTGAGTGTGTGTGTGGTGTCCTTTCGGACATTGCCTTCACGTAAATCTCTGAACGCAGGGTATACCGTTTACCTCATTTACAACAGACAAGACACACAGTCTAAACGTCTGCAAACCGAGCACGTCGTATATCACGACATGAACATTTGACATCACGAAACATTGTAGCAGGGATTCTGTCAAACGAACCACTTCAGACAATTAATATCCTTCCAGCAAAAACTAAAAAAGCTGGCTCACATTGACCTGGGCTTGATGCATCCCAATCTGATTACATGCAGGTCCCGGTAATATCAGGCCAACGGGCCAAAGAAACGAGTGCGTGTGCAAATGCATGTAAGCCTACTTTAGCTACATGATCGTTGTGCCTTCTTTTTCTGTCTGTCTGTCTGTCTGTTTGTCTGTCTGTCTGTCTGTGTCTGTCTGTCTGTCTGTCCGTCTGTGTCTTATTGTATGTCTGTCTCTGTCTCTCTGTCTGTCTCTGTCTCTGTCTTTCTCTCTCTCTCTCTCTCTCTCTCTCTCTCTCTCTCTCTCTCTCTCTCTCTCTCTCTCTTATTGCGCTTCATGTACATAAACTTATATGTTCTACCATTAATGTTTTCATGTAACCTTCCTAGTCATAGTTGTTGTAAAATAGTTTAGTCCCTCTTTTGGGCGAGGGTCAGATGCAAAAAAGCATATCTATGCTTATTTTTGTCACCCTCAAAAAATAAAGATTTGTCATTGTCATTGTCATTGTCTCTCTCTCTCTCTCTCTGATTTGCCAGTGTTCTACCTGACGTTTGAATAAGAAGCTTGTTTGTCATCCTGTCTTCTTACCCTGGTGGCGCCTTGGTCTTAATACAGTTACCATGAATCAAAACATCGAAAGGTCTTCGTTTACGGGCTTAAGTTGAAAGTCGGCAAGGGAAGTAACGTCTCATTGTGAAGCCTATTGCGAGTAATAGCCCCGGGAGGGAATTATCTCCCTTTATGTGACAAAGTAACAAAACTGTGTTCACCTAACATGGGTACTTTTGGTGAGTTGCTTCGCTGGCTGTTTTTATGATCCTTGCATGAATTGATTAAGTATATTGTTTAGTTGTTGTCTGATCTGACAGAACAGTGTCTTTGTCGAGGTGCCCGGCTTGTGCTTCCCAATTGCTTTTCATCTCAGTGTTGAGTATCGTTAAATAATTACAAGAATTGCTTTTAAAGCAGACAATTCACATCGCCACATTTGGTCTTGTATGTACAGGGATCGCGCTAGCTTTTTAAAAAACGCGTAAGTCATACGCAACGAAACGAAAAAAACGCGTCACGGACCAATATTTTTGCGTACTACGAAAACACGTACAGATACAAACAAAACACGCACGAAAGACTTAAAGACACTCCTTACCTAAATACGGCAAGTTTTCCTGTCGAACTCCGCGCACGCCTGTCGAATAACACCCCTGCTGTCTCCAACCTTCGGGCTTTGCGAGTTTGTTTCCCGCTCTAATACGACTAGACACACTTTCCGTCTTTTGGAAGCGCGAGATGGGAGAGCAGCTAATGTCTGTTTCATTATCCGACAAGACATCTGGTAATACCCTCGTTACGTTCGTTTGCGATACTTCGATGCAAAAAGAAACGGACTTTAGTTTTGACGCGCAGATTTCATGTGTGTCGTCACTTCTCGAGCCCTATAGTCAGTTTCAGGATCGGGTGATTATTAAGTCAGAGCAAAAGCGCTGCGTGAAGACAAGAAAAAGTTACAATATTTTTGCGTATGGCTTACGCGGCGCGGCGAAAAAAACGCGTCAGCGACTTTTAAAATGCGTCAAATACGCAAAAATCGTGCGTAAACGCGATCCCTGTATGTAGTGTGTTTGTGTTTGTGTGTGTTTGTGTGTGAGTGTGTGTGTGTGTGTGTGTGTGTGTGTGTGTCTGTGTGTGTGCGTGTTGATGTGTGTGTGTGTGTGTGTGTGTGTGTGTGTGTGTGTGTGTAAGTGTGTGTCTGTCTGTCTGTCCCTGCGTATGCATGCCTCTAATATTTGGACTGTTACAATACACGAGTTACGAGATCTCTAAGCGCGTGTGCGTGTGTGTGTGTGTCTGTCTGTGTGTGTGTGTGTGCATGTTTGTGTATGTGTGCATGTGTTGGCGTGCGTGCGTGCGTGCGTGCATACTAGCGTTTCAGCGTGAAACGATCTGATGATTCGGTAGTCTATGTACTCTATACAATGCAGACATGCTCCATTTACGTACATGAGGTGTCTAAATCTATACCGAAAAAGACAGACAGACAGACAAGAAACAGAGAGTTTTTTGCAGAATTCACGTGGAGCCTAAAATTTCAGCTAAGGCCAAAAAAAAAATTGTCTGTTTCTGGTCACCCGACCGACCCTAAATTTCGGCGCCGACCCTAAACTTTTTTTTTCCAAACTCAAATTGTTTTTTTTTTTTTTTTTTGGTGGAAAAGGACAGGGTGAGAAAATGAACAACAAAAACGTATGAAAACGAAAGTCCGCTGACGATTTGTAAATGTGTTGAGTGTCTTGTCTCTATGTATAGTGAATCCAGTCTCTTTGCGCGATTTTTAAAGTTAGTTTTATTGGTCTACATTTGGGGTAAAAAAAAAAAATTTAAAAAAAATAAAAAAATCCCGACCTACCGACCCTATTTTTTTTAGCCATGTTACCAGAAACAGACAAAAAATTTTTTTTGGGCCTAAACATGTACAGCAAATGTGGTTTTCAAAAAGGAAACTACAACAAAATGCACTGTTGACATTCTTTAATAGGTATCTTTAATATGACATTCGCTTTATACTGACAACATTTTTTTCAAACTCCCCCCACCCTCCTTTAGGAAAAAACATCAGCTACTATACATAAATAGATCCCATTTCACAATAACTCTCTTCCGTATCAATTAAACTTGATTGCGAATAATATTAGGTAGATTGATAATTATGTCAAAATATTCCTCAAATGCATTACCATAACGGCAAATCAAACCATTAAACCATTATCATATGTCACATTAAATTAAGTTGAATGAATAAATCAGAAAAAGTTAGAGTGGTGTATGTTGTTCTGCTTTTATTTCTTTTGACACACTTGGATATGATACCTTGTCTCCCCGTCTCTGTGTGTGTGTGTGTGTGTGTGTGTGTGTGTGTGTGTGTGTGTGTATGTGTGTGTGTATGTGTGTGTGTGTGTGTATGTGTGAGTGTATGTATGTATGTGTGTGTGTGTGTGTGTGTGTGTGTGTAATTGTGTGTGTATGTAATTGTGTACGCGTGTGTAAGTGTGTGTGTGTCTGTATGTTTGTCTTTCTGTCCCTGCGTATGCATGCCTCTGATATTTGGACTGTTACAATACACGAGTGACGAGATCTCTAAGCACATATGCGCAAAAAACATAATATTTTAACTACTTCTTGATAGCTTCACTATCAAATATGTATATAACATTACACCAAAATGTGCATACATGCAACAAATACCTATTATAATAAGAAACAAGAAACATCACAATGACGCAGAAAGGTAAACAAACATCACATAGGTTCATACTTCAGCTAGTGATCCTCATGTATAATTCTGTGCATGATCAATAAATTATAAAAAGCACACTTGGGATAATTTTTCAGCAAGCACAAACATTTTACTGTCAATCAACAAAAACCATGTTAGTGGGTCGTTTTCATTCGAGCTGTATCTGTCTTTGTCATCATTTTTGGTATTGTTTCCCTACTTTTAAATGAGCCCATATTCTATTGTTCATATTTCGTTACTTGTCAGTATAAAACTTCAATTCAAATTTTTGAAAAAGGGTAATTGCCTCTGGAAAACATGTTTGCACTTTTGAACCGCAACTTTTGAATCTAACGAGGCAATCGGTTTCTCACAGAAAGCGGTAATAATGGCCATGGACGCTTCGCAAGAAACAAGAAAGAAAATAAGAAATAAAAATACTCCCTTTTGTAAAGGGGGTCATAGTCCAACAAAAGGGGGCTAAGCACATACATCGTATTATGTGTTTGTATTGTACCAAATTGTATTGTATTGCATTTTATTGTATATTTTACATTGCATTGTATTGCATAGAATTGTATTGTTTTGCATTGCATTTGATTGCCGTGTAGTGTAGTGTATTTATCTTTTATATTGTATTGTATTATATTGTATTGTTCTGTACTCTACAGTATTGCATTGTATTTTACTGCACAGTATTGACTTGTGTTGCGTCGTTTTGTAGTGCAGTGCGTTGTATTGTACTATTTTGCATCGTACTAATTTGGATTGTATTGGATTGTATTTAATGCAAACCGAGCTATGTTTTTTTCTTTTGACTTTAAACTGTATCAACATTCAGTTTCACAAAAATACTTTACCGAGTACTTATTTCACGTCCACCATCTACCCTATTCAGCCAACATCTTTCTCAAGCAATTTATTGTACTCCCTTGCCATGCAGTAAAAGCGAACACAGCAACCAGCATATTTGTGCCTTCGCTCCAGCGATCCGAGCTAGCTCAAAATGGGATATCTGACCAGGTAAATGGTCAGGCTTTTGTGGTGTGGTCAGCACATCATGAAATAATGATAGAAATCGACCACACCACAAGCGAAATGCGTCACGCCTTGGTTGACCTCGCTATGACTTATTGATTATGCGACTAGCGAAGGTATTGTACACCATGATAGATTCTCTTTCTTTCCCTCTCTGAGCTTAGCTTAAATGTTCATACCACTATTGAGGTCGGCTATGTCGATTGGCCGGTGTTATAGTATTGTGTGAAATGTACACGTCTGTATGCGGATTATAGTTCGTTCGTTGTTTTTCGCTATGAATTTTTCAGGTGTGTAAAGGAGAAATGCACAGGGCGAAAAAAAACATGACCGTGTAAAAGCATCACGCTAATAAATTATGCACATTTTAGCTCTTTTTGTCCTCGTGAATTTCAATGTTGTAATCGAGAATTGTACATACACACACAAAAGAAAATTACTGTGTGGAAGCATTACGTTTATAAACAGATGTGAGTACTTTGTTTTCCCCCTTTCTTTCTTCCGTAACGGATACAATCATGTCGACAGAAAAGTGTTACTCTCTTTCAGTCCAGAGATGGATAACTGTAAGACACTGCGTAAGCACATTTTCGTTAATATTGTTTCTGGTGTGGTGTGGTTTGGAAAAAGGTTGGTCTGTTGTTGGTGGTTGGGTGGGTGGGTTCTTCTTCTTCTTCTTCTTCGTACGACGGTTGTGTCAGACTCGGAATCTGGAGGATGCCATGAACATGGACGTTCTTTCCAGGTCCTCCAGTGCTCCCCACATTTTGGTCCTCAGATCTGTTTGGTCAGGCCATGTCTGGATCCGCAGTTGGTGGAGGAGGGGACATGCTTGGAGAACATGTTCTGGAGTCTGATCTCCCTCTCCACAGTCACATGTGGCAGACTCTGCTACACCTATCCTCCTTAGGTGTGCTTTGAGGCAGCAGTGTCCAGTGCGGAGGCGGAAGATGATAGCCTGCTCAGCACGGCTTAGGAGATGGTGGGTGGGTTGATTCGTTGGTTTGTTTGTTGCTTGCTAGTTTGCTTGGGGTGTTTTTAAGTGTAAAGCTCCTTTTGCTGTGAAGGGACATTCTAACGACATGCATAGCAATTCTGTTAAGCATAGATGTCTGAACATTCTTCTTGTTTTCGGTGTATGTGCAATATTGACCCTATGCAACGGAACAAATAAAACGTGTTCAATGCAATATGGACAACAACAACAACAATTTGAGAGAAAAAATAAAGAGCCAAGTTTACCTGCGTATTTGGATTGTAACAAATATTTGTGCCCGTGCAAGACAAATCAAAATTGGTGTCAACACAACTACTGCCTTTACTGTAAGCTGCGCGGGAAGGGTACTACATATGATGAACAAATATAAATCTACTTACATAAGCAACAAAAACTACAGAGAGGGTATAATAAATATAACCATACGCGTGTGACGTCAAAACAAACAAGTCGCGTAAGGCGAAAATACAACATTTAGTCAAGTAGCTGTCGAACTCACAGAATGAAACTGAACGCAATGCAATTTTTCAGCAAGACCGTATACTCGTAGCATCGTCAGTCCACCGCTCATGCTCATGGCAAAGGCAGTGAAATTGACAAGAAGAGCGGTTTAGTAGTTGCGCTGAGAAGGATAGCACGCTTTTCTGTACCTCTCTTCGTTTTAACTTTCTGAGCGTGTTTTTAATCCAAACATATCATATCTATATGTTTTTGGAATCAGGAACCGACAAGGAATAAGATGAAAGTGTTTTTAAATTGATTTCAAAAATTTAATTTTGATAATAATTTTTATATTTTTAATTTTCAGAGCTTGTTTTTAATCCAAATATAACATATTTATATGTTTTTGGAATCAGAAAATGATGGAGAATAAGATAAACGTAAATTTGGATCGTTTTATAAAAAAAATATTTTTTTTACAATTTTCAGATTTTTAATGACCAAAGTCATTAATTAATTTTTAAGCCACCACGCTGAAATGCAATACCGAAGTCCGGGCTTCGTCGAAGACTACTTGACCAAAATTTCAACCAATTTGGTTGAAAAATGAGAGCGTGACAGTGCCGCCTCAACTTTCACGAAAAGCCGGATATGACGTCATCAAAGACATTTATCAAAAAAATGAAAAAAACGTCTCGGGATATCATATCCAGGAACTCTCATGTCAAATTTCATAAAGATCGGTCCAGTAGTTTAGTCTGAATCGCTTTACACACACACACACGCACAGACACACACTGACACACACACACACACACACGCACAGACACACACACATACACCACACCCTCGTCTCGATTCCCCCCTCTACGTTAAAACATTTAGTCAAAACTTGACTAAATGTAAAAACAATCACCACACAAATAATGCGTCTTGTACAAATGTCCGGCAAAAATTCAGCAAAACAAACAAGAGGAAATTAAATTCCATCGACATTTCAGCGTAAAGACCAAATAGATCATTCAGCACTTCTCTCAAAAATGAGTACACAGGTAAGTAAATTATATTCTCAAAGACAGCAGATTCAACATTTTGTAGGCAACCCCCAAAAAATAGGGCTGTCTGCATATTTAAGATAAGCGACGACTTAATACGTGTAAAGACAGTATTTACAAACATCGATTCTTTTAAGAAACAAAGTTCAGCAGATCATATTCATCAGACAGTATTATTAGTGGACGGCTGGTTTGAATGTCGCATATACTATAGTTGTCCCTTGAATGCAACTTTCTTAAACACACGGTTCAGTGCACATGCACTACTATTGGACATTTTTTAGTGGACGGCTGATTTGACTGTTGCATATATATACTAGTGGTGTCTCTTGAAGGTAACTTTATCAAACACACGGTTCAGTGCAGATGCACTAATACAGGTCATTTTGTTCAGGAGGGAAATGATAGAATGATAGAATTTGTCGTATCAAAGTCACAAGGCTGGTCAAACAAATCAGATACCTCAAAGTATCGATGAGAGATTTGTTGTCATAGTATGATGATAGAGATTTGTTGTCATAATATGATGATAGAGATATAAGTTTGTGCTCATCATAAAGAAAAAGCTCTCCTAAAATATTTGTCTCCAATGAGTAATTTTCCAATATTTTTGGATGGGGGAATATTCAATGATATAAAGCCGAGTCACTCACTGACGTAAACAGTTAGTGTGAATTTCAGGGATGTCGTTTGACTTTGGCATATTTTAAAACGCCTGGACGTCTTTGAAATCACCGAAAACGTGTCCGTCATTTCGGTAGAGTAGCCAACGTTTTCAAGCTGCTGAAAAGGCTAAGGTATAAGACTGCCTTAATCTTACGAAAATTTCCCACACATTTATGACCATTTCGGACAATCAAAACTAGCAACGTTCCTAAAATATCCACTTTCATTTTGAGTCCACTTTTCGGCAGAGGAGAGCGGTCTCCCCAAAAAAAAATCGAAAACAGAAAAAATAATTAAATGCGTGTTGTCATCATTTTGCGATTAAATAGGAGCAGCGTCCTCTCATCAGAAGTCCATCGAACATTGTGCGTTCCATGCAACATGCAAACACACTGCAATTGAGCGTAAAAACAGCTCTCACTGGCTAGAGGGCGCCGTAGAGTCAAAATACAACGATTATATAAAATAACTACCACCAGTTCAACTGGACGGATAAGTTACATAACATAACCGACACAACACAAAAATCTCAGATTTTGGATTGTTGGTCTTCGCCCACCGTCGCGATATAACCTTGAACGGTTGAAAACGACGTTAAACACCAAAGAAAGAAAGAAAAAAAGAAAGATCTTCGCCCAAAATTGATTAATTCTGCAAAATTAACTTAAAGGGCAGATTTATCAAATATTCCAACAAGTCCACAGACAAATCTGTAGTTTTTTTGTGTATAAATGATCAGCTTTAACACGCACGTAAATTGTAGTGACGGACGGACTTTTGAATGTAATACAGAAAAATATAACAATGTGTTCACAAGAAAATTTTCAAAACAAGAAAAGGTATATCAATATGACAATGTGTTTACATGTAAATTTAACATGACAAAAAATATCACAGTTAATCCAGCAGCATATTATTATGCATCCTTTGAATATCTCAAGCACTAAACTGAGAACTCAAACCAAAACCCTGCCAAAAATAGCAATAACCCTATACAGCGGATCAAAAGTATTATTCAGCACTGAATGCAAACTACTCATCTCAGTTTTAATTCGGTATAATTTCTTCTACCAAAGACCAGGACCTTGAAATCATCGAAATGTCTAAATCATATGATTCCTTGAATGCCAAGAGGCAGAAAAGTTGCTCTGCGTTTAGGCTACCTCTGGTTATTTTGTTTCCCTTTCCTGGGTAGTTAGGAAACATTACTCGACGAATATTTGCCTTGACCTGATTTACTTGATTGTTCTGACGAAGAATCACAACACTCAGAAAACACCGACAGTTAACCTCTTTGATGTTTTGTATTTTTCATCCCAGCCTCAAAACAAAAACAATCTACAGCCAACATCAATAAGGTTACCGTGTTACAAATGTCATCAATCTCAGCTCGCAGCAATGACAATCTTGTATTTTCCTCTTCACTTCCACAACCAAAAATGGTCACGTATTTCGAGAGCTTCTTTGGCCACTTTTCAACAAATCTTCCCGACTAGGTTTTTATTGCGAAAAAAAACAAAACCCATTCGTCAAATACCTAAATAAAACGGTCGGACTGCGTATTTAGTTGCAATCTATATCACAGTCACACCGAGAATCATCCTCGGTAAGCTCATGCTTTTTGTAGAGAAGTTCTCCAACTCATTTTTGATGGCAAAGCATAAGTAAAGCTTAACAATAATGCCTCCTGCCAGTTCAAAACGTCGATCCCCTTGAAACGATCACAATATTCGTCCAAAATCCGGTTACACAGTTTGAAAGTGTTTGTTCGCGGTAATGACCCGATTCAGCCCCAAGTTAGGTTCCCGTCGCCGTGAGTGAATCTCAGATGTTTGCTTTTTTCAGGATGTGACGTCACTTTTTCGGGGCGTATTCGGGAGAATGCCCTGATCACTTTTACATTTCAGCGCAAGATCAGAGCACAGACACTCTTCATATTTGACCCCCCCCCCCCCCCCCCCAACTCCATCCCCATCCACTACCTTTTGGCGATCCTTACCCATTCAAAAACTACTACTAAATAGTGTTTACTTCACAACTTCACACAAAGGCATTGGTGTTGCATTAACTCTGAAAAAAAAAACGATTTTAGAAAGGGTACACAATTGTTGTGGTCTATGTGCAAGCATTGTACACAAGTTGGGGTATACCGTTGGTAACTTTCGTAATAGTTTTCCATCGCGCGCAGTGACCCTTCTACACGACTCTGCTTAATGTTACACTTTTATTTCTACTCAGAGTCTCGTTTTACACAGTTATAAAACACCACTCTCCGAGAGAGCCTAGCCTGTGCAGATGTTAGAACTTTATAACTGTTGTCCACCCTTCACTAAGATCTATATAAGCACGTTTCCAGGCTTTTACTTCTAAATATAATGTTACTTAAGTATTATCGTAATGTTCACATGCCTGTCTTTGTCCTTTAAATCCTGCAAACGTTTAATCGTACATGAAATGGGAATGTTTAAATTCCAAAACTTATGCACCCAAGGTAACTCAACCATAACTGTCTTTGGCCCGTATTTTTGTTGTTTCAAATAACCCCGAGGAAATCAGTGTTCAGTCTTGCCCTGTCCCAGAACTAAAGCGAGCTACACAGTGCTCTCCGGTCAGTATTGTTCCTGTTTCAGATAACCTCGAAGAAAAATGTTTGAAGTCTTTCCTTTACCGGAACTACAGCGAGCTTCACAATATTCGATTCCGGAAACGGTCTCCAAAGCACTATTGCAGCTCGATTTCGGAAGCGGTCTTCGGCACTGTTGTTGCTCGATTACGGAGTCGGTTTTCGATACTGTCGAAGCTCGATTCCGGAATCGATCTTCAGCTTTTTGTTCCAGCGCGATTCCGGAATTGTTCGGAAGAAGTCATTCTTACTCGATCATGATCTTCTGGGACTGCGGATGACCGTTCTGGTTCTGGTTGCTGTCCAGCTTGCCCACCCCTCCGTACTTCTCGATCTCCTTGGTCTGTTCCTTGTCCTTCTCGTCGTCCATGGGCTCGATCCGAGGAGCGTAGCGCAGCTTGAAGTTGGTGTCGTGGCCGCTGCCCAGTTCCGACACGTCCCACACCTTGAGGCAGCCGTCGTACGACGAGGTGAAGAGACGGCCTTCCACCAACTGCGAAATGAGCAAGGTCAAGGTCAAGGTCAGAGTTAAATAGCGTGTCTAGTAAACAAAACTAGCTAAATATGTTCTTATAAAAATCATGAGAAGTTCAGGGTTAATGGTACTAACCCAACAGTATTTGTTTAAAAGAAAATGTAATGCATGAGAAGCTATGTCACACATAAATCATCATCATCATCATCATCATCATCATCATCATCATCATCATCATCATCATCATCATCATCGTCATCCCTTTTAATATATAAATCAAACTGTACAATTAGGTCGACCAGACTTAATAGCATGGCTACAAGTTACTGTCCCTACTTCCAAAATCAAAATGATATCTTATTTCTAAGGTCATGGCCCCAGTAAGTGTCTGTAGCTAAGGATTTGATTAAGTAATATCAAACAGAACGTCAGGGTATACTCTACTTTTGCTTTATATGGGATCATTGTTGTAATTCTTACCTGGACATTTAAAAATCAAGCAAATGCAGACTATAACCATCATAAGAGTTATTGTTTCTGACGCGAACATTTTAATTTTTTAAGAAAATTCACTGCATCAAATTTAAAATGAAACAATCAGATCGATAAAGTGTAAAACGGTTATCTTATGCATATCTTATCTACAGTAACATAGTTAATCGAGTCTTAAGAAAAATATAACAGCTTGTGGTTTGAGAATAATCATCTCACGTGATATCAATAACAAATGAACTTACACTTTGTAAGAAGCATAAAAGTGAATTTTAATTGGTTAAAACATTATATTTCCTTTAAGTTTATGCACATATCCTGTTTACATTTAAGCATCACGTTATTATTCTCAAGAGCAATCTGATCTAAAGTTTTATTCAGATTTAAAACCATCCGTCATTAAACAAATTCAAACTTCATTTAACGATTAGACACTGAAGCCTTAGCAACATCACAAACGCTTATCGATATATTATAAACAAGTTACAGCGCAGCGGGAGAAAGAAAGGGAATATGCCCGTATTTCTGAAACTACTATCAAGCATTATAAATTCCTATGATAAACAGGCACCCACGTGTAGATGGGAAAGGAATAAACAAAAATCGGTAGCAGACACAAATTAAAAAAACAAAATGCAGAGCAAGTTGGTAAATTATAACATCAAAGAAAACAAGTGCACCTCTAAAAAGCCAAGCAATCAAAAGCAATTTTAAATCAGGGCAAAAATTAATCGCGTATTATCTTTTTTATTGTTTGCAAGGTTGCCCTAGATCTTCATATTAATTAAACTTCCCAAACTGGTTTTTTTTCTGGAAACTTGCCTTTAAAGCATTACCTTTTGAACTATCAAATTGTGTTAATCATTTGTGAGATGTTACTGATTATGATCGAAGTGATAGGTACTCAGTGCAGCAAAACTGTAAACGTTAGAGCTTGCCAGTTTTAAATAAATGTCCGTTTGGCTTGCATTTGCCATCACAATGCTGTGAGGTGATTCGACGCTGTAAATCTTTACGCATGCACTCTCATGAATAAATATATTTCCAAACACAGTATTTCCTTTACTCCCATGCAAAATGTATCAAACAGCACACAGCATGCAAGGTAACTGGCGAAAGGTAAACTCCAAAATGCAAGCGGGCTGACAGGTCCATTTTCAAGCCTCCGGGTCAATCACAACAGTCCATGCGCATGCGTGAATGAAGGGGGGGAGTCACTCTTGCTACCTGTATGTTTGTGACGATACCCGTATGTCCCTTGAATTCTCTCAACAGAGATCCCGTTCTCGCGTTGAAACATCTTGTAAGACAATCCCCACATGCCGTAAACACTAGCGGTCAGAAATAAAATACAAAAAAGGTTAAACAGGTTAGATTGCATCGCTGAGGAATCTAAGCATCGCAAACAACACAATTATGCGGAACACACATACACATGTAGTTAAACAGCGTGTGCATCTTGACTTCACGACAAATGAACAAATAGTACACAGTACACGTACATACTAAGCTTAAAACCTGCTTATCAGCAGATATTTCAAAACCAAACTGAACACATGAAAGCACACTAAGCACGTACATGTTCACAAGACAAGATTGGTCCATCAGCAGCAGGACATGGACTCGTTGCGAATTTAGTAAATTGCAAAGGTATATGACAGCAGAATGATGTAGTGGAAGTTGTTAGTAAAAAAAGAACTGAGTGAACTCTGTTTCTCTGAAAATCATTTCCCAGCTTTTCAACGTCTTGCATTCTGGAAGTATTTGACCCATGACCGCAGAACACAGAGAGCATTTGGGATCTAGCTGAGTCACTTTCAGAATAAAGGTAAAATAAAAGCCAGTTTGATCTGAATTGTAGACAGGCTTTTGCCAAACCTCAATTGCCATTTAACACAACACAATCAGATTGAAGGCTGTTACATGTCACTAGAGGCGCACAATTGTGAAAATGGAAGTGGAGTCCACTTCTTGAGCGGGGAAGTGGTCTCCAATTACCCAGATATCATCGATAGACTCAACGCAAAAGAAATGCGCAGTAAGCTAAATATATATTCAGAGGATTCAGAATTACACATGGTGCTCAATAATTCAGACCTAATGCCTGTCTACCAGTCTACTCATGACTGACACCTACTCTGGATTTTGAATTGCACATTGCGCTCAATAATTCAGCCCGTCTCCCAGTCCCAGTCTACTTTCGCCTGACACTGACGCACTGCTTCTTGTTTTCGTGTGACCTGCACTGCTGGTGAAAATTAATCAGTCTTAACCCAGCGCAATTGTTTCTCACGCAACTTCTTCAGTTGAATGTCTTCGTTTGACATAGTCTGCTTGCAGACATTATAGGGTTCATTATCTGCAAAGAAGCCATTTGAGAAAAACATCTCAAACATCAGTCGAAGTAATACGCTAGATGCGTGTTTGTTAGCAAATTGAGACAGAAGTCTTGAAGAAGCCTGCACATATTTGTATCTGCTGTGCAAACAGCTGAAGAAATTGTGTCAAGAACAGAAGGAATGCTTCTGGGTGCACCCCAAAAAGCGACAGTGATCAAAGTTTCTGCGAAGTGCAATATGTCAGTGAAGCGTGTGCTTGTGCAGAAAAAGCCTCAACAATGAGGACTCCAGAGTGCAAAACGTCACGCTAACTACACTACCAGTTCAGAATTGGAAAACACGGAAGATACCCTTCGTCATATCTTGCTACACCAAAACACTAATGAGGTGTGAGCGATAGAGTATAACATTTGAAACAGTAAGATCAGTAACATGGGTGGGACTGAAAACTTTCATGAATTCTGAAGAATTTTAAGGGGTATTTGGGGGCCCCCAGACGCTGAAGGATTTGTATAATTAACAACCCAAAAAACGTCAGCACAGACATTGCGAATCCGGATTTCCGGTATATACCGGAAGAATCCCACCCACCATGTGACCATGCAGTAAAGAATGACTGTCGGTGAAGGATTTAGACCTGGTTCAGAGAACATGAGAGACAGAACACATCAGATTTGTTGTATACGGCAAATTGCTTTGGAAAATACTGCACTTTACACTTACTTAGCCACGGGCTTAAATACAAGTCTGTGAACATAGATGACCGTTTGGGATCAACTGGCAGATGTCTTAGCATCCAGAAAAGAAATGCGGGGTTGACATCTGATTCAAAGAGTGATGGTCATAACGAGAAAGACAAAGTAAGTTAGATAGTACATACGGTAAATAGCTTTGCAAAAGCTACACTTACATTTTTGATTAGTGGGGTACACAAAATAAAAATAAAAGTCGTAAAGTTCTATGGGTAGGAGTAGCTACTAGAATGTTTGAAAATAAATTAATTCTGTGCTCAGTTAGTTTTATCTCACCAACAAGAGAGAGAGAGAGAGAGAGAGAGAGAGAGAGAGAGAGAGAGAGAGAGAGAGAGACAGAGAGAGAGACAGAGAGACAGAGGGAGGGAGAGAGAGAACTGTCAGTCGAGGATTGAAAGAAGAAATAATAAACGGGAATTGAAAACCCAGCAAATCGGTTTGATGGATGAGAAAGGGGGAACTGAAGAACGTAAATAATCGCTCGGATCTAGACAATTAGTTGCCTGCACGAAGGTGAGTCTGAACGGATTAGTAGTCACTCATTTAATGAAGCAGGATGGGTATTCTTCTGTCACAGGACAAAAGGGAAAGATCCACAAACAAGAGGAAACGGTGCTACACGTACACAGATTATGAATAGAGGTGGTTTAAGTATAATTCAACGCCACCAACAACATCCGAACTAATAGAGTAGATAACTACACGTGCAAGAACGACTACTAATGTCACACAAGTGTAGAAAATATTGCCCACAAAAATGCAAGAAAGGCTATGATCCTGCTAGTGAAACAAAGAGAATTGCTGAAAAAAAGAAAGAAGGAAGGAGAGCTGAAACTAATGGGGGGGGGGGGTTATGGGGTGAGGTGTGGGGGCAGGGGGGTTGAGAGTGACCTGTATAGCAGTGATGGTGCTCTCGTGGCCTGGCATCTCGCGCAGTTGTTCGCCGGTTTTGGCGTCAAACACACGGCATATGGCATCCCCACAGGCGGTGAACACTGCAAGTCACGTGACACAACACGTGCAACACGTCAGAGCGAACAAGTCAATTCTCGGACAGACACATGCAAGAAATGGGGACGTGATCATAGGGGTGTCGGATCGCGTTAAGGGCGGGGGTGGGGGAGGGGGGATGGGGGGGGGGGTGTTCAGGTCTCCCATTTTGACAAACCCACGACCAAACAAACACTGGTCAGCACTTGAACAAACAAAATGTTAAACAACTAAATTAAAAGTAAATTTATCACAAACGCTCGAACAAACAACGACACGACGAAACAAACAAGACAGGCTGAACTGAATCCCGCTTGACAACTTGTTATTACTACAGATCGCTCACGACGAGCAGACTATTATCGGACAATGACAGAAACATACTGGACAAACACTCGGCCATACATACATCACACTCACAAACAATACACTGATGAGAAACATAATATATGAAACACTTGTAAGGAGAAATCCACGTTTCGTGTGATTCATTGTTCAGTCCTCTTGACGACCACACAAAACTCCAGGATGACGCAGGAAGCACATGGACATCTCAACGCACAATGTACAATACAGTTTACATCGTTGTAACTGACTGAAACTGCAGTTTTCAGACACTCGCGTCTATGGACGTTAGAGACACGTGTTGACACACGAAAACGCACACACTCACAGAGTGAAAATGTCCGGACAACACGTTGACACACGAACACGCACACATTCACAGAATGTAAATGTCCGGACAACACGCTTTCACACGACGCACATTGTACGTAAATACACAAGATATGTCACAATGTCAAGTTCTGTGAATGCCATGAATAGGGTTGTGAGTAATACTGCACGTACTCTCAACGAGACACATTTATCAACTTGTTCAATTTCTCAAACTAAATGTTCTAAAACTCATTCCATTTGATGGTTAAAGACAACGACAAAAAGTATTTACCTGCGACATTCTAGTTGTGTTTGTTGCAAGTCGACAATGTGTTTTAACTTCGTGAATATGAAGTATGCAGTATTTGTGTCAAATTGTGAGTCTGTGAATGTGTGATAAACAATGTTTTTCAACAAGTGACATGCATGCAACGATGATACAACGACACACGTGATCAAATACATGACGATTTGCGCAGTGACGTAATGATACGCAAAGCACTTCCAATCTCGACATCATCGACAAACCAGGTAACTTTCATCAAAGTGCATTTTGAAAAATGTTAAGTTGTTTTTATTTAGGAAATGTGAACCCTATCTGTTGAATCGAATACAAACAAATCTGTATAAAAGCAAGATGCCCGTAAGATTCATTAAGATCTATGTATACTCTCAGGGCTGATGATTAATTAAATCACAAAAGTAAACCGACTCTATTTCGATAAAGTGTTACAGAAAGGCTTTGAAAAGGCTCAACAATGCATGGACATTTGAAGGATGTTACAGTCACAGGATGTTCTTGTTTGCTGTAATCCCCGATCCCTTCCAGGGCCAGAAACTGTGACTGCAAAATGTCTGTCCTTCTAATCATGAGGTTGTGGTCTTAGATTCCAGTAAGAGCTAGGGGCTTGGAAAAGAAGATGGGTCATTCTCCAGAGCTGGGTACCAGGGGAAACCATGTTACGAAGTTGACTTTCCTTTACTGAACTGAGACATTTTAACCATACGCATTGATTTCCTTAATAAATACTTGTTCCATATATATCCTTGGCCTGCAGATAAAGAATTATAATTAGGAACAGTTGCACAGTTTGTTTGTCTACGTTCAGTAAATTACAAGGATTTTAAAGTAAGTCAACTTCGTAACAGGAAAACAAAAGGTTGTGACATGGATTTAAACACAAAACATCCGGAAAAAAGAAGACACAAATATATATTATGTGTTTTGTTGCATGTCTGTATCATTATCTAACTGGAGAACTACTGAAATAAGTACAGATACTACGTTCTAGTTGCCATTGAATGTACGTTATCATAGTTTAAAGGACTGACAATGCATGTCACAAAATGGTACCCAGCTCTAGAGAACAACCCAGATGCTTTTGTTTTTCATTACACGTTGTGATCTTAGATTCCAGTAGGAGCTAGGAGCTTGGAAAAGATGATGCTTTTGTTTTTTATCACACGTTGTGATCTTAGATTCCAGTAGGAGCTAGGAGCTTGGAAAAGATGATGCTTTTGTTTTTTATCACACGTAGTGGTCTTAGATTACAGTAGGAGCTAGGAGCTTGGAAAGGATGATGCTTTTGTTTTTTTATCACACGTTGTGGTCTTAGATTACAGTAAGAGCTAGGGGCTTGGAAAAGAAGATGCTTTTGTTTTTTATTACACGTCGTGATCTTAGATTCCAGTAAGAGCTACAGGGGCTTGGAAAAGAAGATAGATATAAATGCTTCTTTTTTTCATTACACGTCGTGATCTTAGATTCGAGTAGGAGCTAGGGGCTTGGAAAAGAAGATGTTTTTGTTTTTTATCACACGTTGTGATCTTAGATTCCAGTAGGAGCTAGGAGCTTGGAAAGAAGATGCTTTTGTTTTTTATTACACGTCGTGATCTTAGATTCCAGTAAGAGCTAGGGGCTTGGAAAAGAAGATAGATATAGATGCTTTGTTTTCTTCATTACACGTCGTGATCTTAGATTCGAGTAAGAGCTAGGAGCTTGGAAAAGAAGATGCTTTTGATGTTTCATCACACGTTGTGATCTTAGATTCCAGTGAGAGCTAGGAGCTTGGAAAAGATTATGCTTTTGTTTTTTATCACACGTTGTGATCTTAGATTCCAGTAGGAGCTAGGAGCTTGGAAAAGATGATGCTTTTGTTTTTTTATCACACGTTGTGATCTTAGATTCCAGTAAGAGCTAGGGGCTTGGAAAAGAAGATGCTTTTGTTTTTTATTACACGTCGTGATCTTAGATTCCAGTAAGAGCTATATGGGCTTGGAAAAGAAGATAGACATTAATGCTTTTTTTTTAATTACACGTCGTGATCTTAGATTCGAGTAGGAGCTAGGGGCTTGGAAAAGAAGATGCTTTTGTTTTTTATCACACGTTGTGATCTTAGATTCCAGTAGGAGCTAGGAGCTTGGAAAGAAGATGCTTTTGTTTTTTATTACACGTCGTGATCTTAGATTCCAGTAAGAGCTAGGAGCTTGGAAAGAAGATGCTTTTGTTTTTTATTACACGTCGTGATCTTAGATTCCAGTAGGAGCTAGGAGCTTGGAAAAGAAGATGATTTTGTTTTTCACTACACGTTGTGATCTTAGATTCAAGTAAGAGCTAGTAGCTTGGAAAAGAAGATGATTTTGTTTTTCATTACACGTTGTGATCTTAGATTCAAGTAAGAGCTAGGAGCTTGGAAAAGAAGATGATTTTGTTTTTCATGAAGTTATACGGGTTTTTTGGAGAAGGGGGGGGGGGGGGGGATGAAAGAGACAGAAAATTACACGAGAGGATTGGAAGAGAGAGGGCAGTGTACCGAAGGCTCATCAAGTGACATAATTGCAGCAACTGCATGATGGGAAGTGGGGTGAGGAGACGGATTGAGGAAGAGGGATTAGACGAGATAGTTTTAGGAAGGGGATGGGGAGAGAGGGGGCTGGGAAGCAGCGTCCGATAGCCGTTGACGGCTATCATTTCCCTATCGATTGGCAGATTGTATCGATTAGCCGTAGATATACCGCGTGATAGAAGTTACAAAATAATGAGCTTTATTGTCGAGTGTTCGCCACATGCCAACAGGGGAATGTTACACCTCCCCAGTGTATTCTGTGTGTGCACATGCTATCATCGCTCTCGCGGTCGTAGTGGAACTTCTGTGTGTGTATTCATTTCAGCGTGTAATGTTCGGATTGAAGTTGCAATAAAGCATTCAGTATAATCATCGTGCGCAGAGCTTGCGAACACGCTGTTTGTTCTTAAATTCAGTCTCATCACCATGCGCGAGTTAATCTGACATCTTCCAAAACTTGATTGATGTCTTTTGATGTAGTTGTATTTGCTGGACAATGAGTGTTTGTGTTTGTGTCTGCTGAACGTTGTATCAGCTGACTACGCATTACTTTTTTTTTTATCTATTGTTCAAATGTGTGTGTGTGTGTGTGTGTGTGTGTGTGTGTGTGTGTGTGTGTGTGTGTGTGTGTGTGTGTGTGTGTGTGTGTGTGTGTGTGTGTGTGTGTGTGTGTGTGTGTGTGTGTGTGTGTGTGTGTGTCTGTGTGTGTGTGTGTGTGTGTGTGTCTGTGTGTGCCGTCTTCCTTCAACAGGGTGTGCCCCTGTAATAATATCCCAACATCCACCAGTAATATAAAACTTCAGTAAACAGAACGTAATTATATTTCTTGTCTTCTCCAGACAGTGAACGTACCCATGCCGTCGTAGATCTTGATGACGCTGACGGTGTGCTTGTGGCCCTTGTACAGCCGTGTTTGCTCCCCGAACTCCGTGACCCAGGCGCGTCCCGTGTGGTCCGAGCTGCCGGTGTACATGATTTTGTTCACCACCTGTAACACAGTACGTGCACACCGTGCACCAACATTAGAAGCAAGACAAAACTGAATATTTGTTGATTCAATCGAGCCCGGTAGCTCAGTTGTTAGAGCATTGGACTTGTGATCTGGGGGTCACGGGGTTGAATCCGAGCCAGGACGAACACGGGTCAACTTTATGTGCAGACTCAGAGTCGGTATCCATGTTCCACCCCGTGTCATCACTGTGGCACGTTAAAGACCTCGGTCATTCTGCCATAAGTGCACGTGGCTGATTACACCTGAACACGCACACACCTGGGTAGCACCACTCTGGTGCTGCTAGCTTTCCACTGAGAGGAAGCGACCCCAATTTCCCAGCAATGGGACAATACAGTCATGAAAAGGAAAAGGAAAAAATGTAAGTGCACAGCCCTTGTTCATCGATATTTACTGTGACGAAAGCAGATACACATGGAACCTGACTGTAAATAGCTCAGTTGGTAAAGAACTGAATTTGTGATCCTCGGCTGACAGGTTGGAGAAGGGGCAATTTTATGTTATGTCGCAGAGACGCTATCCATGTCTCGCCTCTGTGTCACCGCTGTGGCATGTCAAAGGGCTTAGCAGAGTAGCTGGAAGTGCAGGTGGCTATTTAAATCTGAAAACGAACAACTCTTGCTACTGTCAGCTTTCCAATGGGAGGAAGTGATCCGAATTTTCCGTCATTGCAATAATAAAGTATCAATAAATAAATCAATAGATACATAAATACATAAATACACAAATACATAAATACATAAATAAATAAATAAATAAATAAATAAATAAATGGAGTGTAACCCTTGTTCCCTTCCTTACCAGAAGAACCGGTCCCAGTGCAACACCCGAAAGGCAAACCTAACACATACTATACGTAGTACCAGCGATCGAGGCGCTTGGGAACACTAAAGAGGTTAAGAGGGGATAGGACGATGAATACTTACTTCTCGGAACCCAAACTTCAAGACGATAACGACAATGATATTGACGAAGACGTCGACAACAACAACAACAGCAATAACAATGACGGTATCGACAATGGCGACCTCCAGCAGAGGATAGGGAATAAGGAAGAGGATTTTGTGGTCACCAACTGGTGCTCATAAGCCATATCTGACCACCTGCGGACATAAGACGACAAGTTCCTAAGCACAGAGATTACAGAGATGGGAGGGGGGGGGGGGGGGGTGAGTGCAAGTCTTCATGATCTGCTCTTGATCCGCTTAGGGAATACCATCGGGCATCGAAGATGTAGCGATGTCGTATGAAACCTCTAAACCTCTCCGTGTGGTCTCGGATAAGTGACTACATTTTCAGTGTTAAAAATATATTTGTGTTCGCGTACTCCAAAGGACTTGTAACATTCATTTTAATGAACTCGCTTTGATCGTTTGTTTGTTTTTGTAATTCTCGCAAAGCGACATCATGAGATGCAGAAAAGCACCTTCCATCTCGTGTAAGAAATCGTGCAAATCATCATAGATCCTTCCAGGCTTTTACATGAGATGAGAGCACCCTTCCACTGGGGCAAATACCACAAAGCTGCGACCTGGCTGCTTTCAATGCAGGGCTGTATTTGTTTCCTGAATACATGTCCTAACTTACACCTACCTAAATCTGCAACTTATTTTAGAAAAACTAAATACGACTCTACCCAAGGACCAGGCAGATTCGATTGTATTTACCTGATATCTATGTCCATGTGAAATGATGCCCTTAACGCATGTAAAAGCCGGTGCAGTTTTGTGCTGATTTACAAAAAAAGTTTGCACGGAAAAGAAATGTATTTTCAAAGATCGAAGACGATTGCCTAGTACAGCAATGTGTAACTGAGACGCTTGCTTGTCTGCTTACTTGCTCGCTTACGATTCCTTTAATAGCTGTGTGCTTGCATGGGTCTGCTTTTGCAGCAACTAATTGTTTGCCTGCTTGCTTGCTCTCTCTAATAGTTAACGTCATTTCTCAATAACACATACACATAGTGAATAATAGCAGTAACACTACAATAAGGATAAAGGAGTGACCTACTTCAATTTACCGGCGCTTTGATGCAACTCTTGTGAGTGTGACCATCACTAAGAAAAAAGCGACAGTGTTTTTGCGTTTTGGAGGTGATTGACAAATGTAGCAGCATCACTCGGTCAAAAAAACAGCACTCACTAAAAACCTTGTAAAAACTTCACAAACATAAGGAGCTAAGTTTTCATGAGGTCAGGATATTGCGAAATAATTCAGGATATTGCGAAATAATCAACTTTCTGGTTGCGAAACAAACACAGAATGCCCTGGTATTCTTGGTCACCTTCTATAACGAAAAGGGAAATGACAGGTCTGGTTTGGATCAGATGTACTAAAAGGTCATGCGTGCCTGGATGCGTCAGCCTCGTTATTGTCACGGTCTTGGATTACTTTGATGTCTTCTGGATCAGATCCGCAGCCAGGCTGTTGTCGTAATAACTATCCGCATAGCAGATCACAAAATTGGTCGTGTCAGAAATAGTGGGCGTCAGCTTTGAAGTAAATATGAATTCAATGACATGTTTTTTGGTGGGTTTTTTCATATACACTGTTGTTCCTGCTGTTCTTCTTCCTATTGTTGTCTTCTACTTCTTCTTCGTCATCGTCGTCGTCAATGTCGTCGTCTTTGTTGTTGTGATTGTTGGTGTCTTTCGGTGAACTTATCAACACGTCTGCACAAACCTCGTTTACACAAACTCACATGCTCACGCATAAACACACACACGCCTGCGCACATAAGCTCACGATCCATCTGCAAACCGATAACGTGACGATGGTTCTGGTGCCCGTTAAAGAGACTGAGCTATGTGCCCTGACAGGTGTACCAGGAGCAAATGACAGGAACATGCACACCTCCAAACACACATATTGTATACAAAACACATAGAAGTTCATGGCCTTCTTGCATCCAGGTAACAGAGCACTGGCTTCCAGCAAACAATTTGAACTTGTCATTGTGCCAGGGATGGGTGACAAAAGTAACAGAAAAACAGCATAAGCATCACAACGCCAAACCGATATGCACATGCCCTTTCTGCGTTCAGATTATGGATTACTAATGGCCCTCGAAGAGACAGCTGTATGACATTGTTAGGAGCGAATGTCAAAGATATATATTGGTTGTATTCATACTGCTCAAATAAACAAACAAACAATCGAACAAACAAACAAGACACACAAATCACACAAACAGAGGCCCAAACAACACTTTATGTCATACTGCTCAAACAAACGAATCCCACAAACAGAGGCCCTTAACCCACCTGCATGCAGATGACGGATCCCTGGTGTCCCTCGAAGACCTTGAGCTGCGAGCCCTTGTAGATGTGCCAGGAACGCACGGTGAAGTCCGTGCTGCCAGTGAAGAGCGTCTTGCCGTGCGGGTCCACGCTCATGCAGGTCACCGCGCCCTTGTGGCCTTTGAAGGTCTTCAGCTGCTGGCCCGTCTCGAAGTCCCAGGTCCTGGCGGTGAAGTCCGCGGACCCCGTGATGAGCAGGTCCTTGGAGGAGTCCAGGTGAGTCTCCTCCAGGTCGTCCTCGTCCGCCGGCATGAAGATGAGCGGGTAGACGCCTCGCTTGTGACCTCGGAACACCCTGATGCACTCGCCGTTGTCAAAGTCCCAGCAGCGCGCAGTGCGGTCGTAGGACGAGGTGAAGATGAAGTCCCCGGTGCAGATCATGCGGTAGACCACGCTGGTGTGCCCCGTCAGCACGAAGAGGCAGTCGCACGTGCCCACGTCCCACTTGCGCACGGTCTTGTCGGCTGAGCCCGACAGCACGAAGCAGTCCTCGATGAGGATGCAGTTGATGTACTCGGTGTGGCCACGCAAGATACCGATGCACTCGCACAGCTCTGTCTTGGTGGACCACACCCTGGCCGTCTTGTCCTCGCCCCCCGTGGCCAGCACTGACCCGTCCTCGCTCAGAGCCATGCAGTTGATGCCGGACTCGTGTTCGTGGAGCGTCTGCAGCTGGTAGCAGCGCTCCTCCTTCCTCGACCCACAACCTCCCATCTTGAAGGTGACACTGACTCACACTGGACTCGTGGGATAAGAAGCAACAGGTAACTACACGAGAAGGAGGTCACCCCTTCCTCCAAAATGACAGGGAAAGAACTTCTTCTTGAGGATCTGTTTGGAGATTTTCCCGTTAAACTGGTTTCTTCTTTTGGTATGGCCCTCTTGACGATCGTGACAACCTGATAACAAATGCGTTTTCAGCAATGTGTTGGTAAATGAGTAACCTGGAAACTGAAGTAGAATAGTAGAATTTACTTCTTGACGTTGCGTGGTGTGTCCAGCAGAGGAAGTCGTAGGTTTTTCTTGCGGTCTTCCTGAAGGCTTTTGTGCTGGTGTTGATATTCCGTGTTGTTAAGTATGACCAGGGTGGTTATCCAAAACAGAGGACTTGCAGACGAAGGTCGATTTCATGAAGAAAATTCATTTTGATTGCAAAGTTGAGGACGTCATCCTGCAAATAACAACAAAAAATTAAATGAATGCAATTAATAAATATTCAACTATGTACATCAAATGCTGACCTTCAGAAACTCCAATGAAGTATTAGGTCTTACGGGGCGTTTCAACTTACAAACACCTTTTGACAAAGTGCATGCCAGACCAACCAGGATATTTCAAGTTCTGGTTGGTGTAGTTTTGCAAATTTCTAAAACGCTTTCCTCGTGTTCAAGGTCTTCTGTGGTTTAATTAGATGTACAGGTCGAAGCAAAGAGATTATAGGCAGAGCAGCTTACCCTGGAACAAAATCCTGAAAGAAAAAGTTCAAGCACGGGCCAGGATTTCTTTGTTTTCCCTGTTAAAAGATCAAAACGACATGTGAAGTCACATCACACCAAACAACCTCTTTGATCAAACAAACCCATATTAAAAATGATATCTAGCCATCGAGTCAGTATACACCATCTTGCGCAATTTCACCACAGCCTAATCGTTTCATACAACAACTCATGAACGCCGCCCTTTGTTTTTCTCTCACCGCTGGAATAAAAGGCTTCGGCAAACAAACAGACTTCACATCACGCAGCAACGCATCTGACAACAGACAGACCGACAGAAGGTGAGTGACTAGACTACCGCTGTCAATCCCCCTGCTTGCTGTATGCACAACCCCCGGGCCAGAGCTCCACACACATGTACACGTCAATCGATGTTAGAGGCCATTCTGTCAATATCCGCCATTTATTCCTCTTCTGGTGTTTGCTGTTCCGTGGAGTTGGCTCCCTTGGCTGGTACGCTGGAGGCAGACCGACCTGGTCTGACCGGCTTGGAAAACAAACACAGCGCCTAGAACAATGCGGATTCTGCTGACTGCAGGCTGAGACCTTTGTGTGCGTTTCCATGGCGAGAAAAAGTAGAGAACAAACTGTGCAAGCATCTAGGAAAATGGAAGGGGTTTGACGTCCATGTTGTCCAGTCAATACGATTAGGCCACCTCCATTTTTTTGTAGTTTAAGATTTTTTAGGTGAGCAAATTGTGCTGGCACTTTGGAAAATGAAGGGATTTGACGTACACGTTTCTAGTCAATAACATTCAGTCACCTCCATGTTTTGGGTTTTACGCAAAAAGGAGGAGCAAGAAAACGTTTTTCTTCTCTTGCAAAATGGAGGAGATTTTGAGTTCAGGTCTCCCTCTCAATAACTTGTTCAACTCAACTCAACTCAACTCAAATTTTATTGGCTTCAATTTTCATAGAAGAATTTGTCTTGCACTTGGGAGAAAGTAAGAGTATAACATATAAAAACAGCATTCATATCACATTTCATGTATCACACACAGTAATCACTAGTATAAGCCTACAATTATCACATTTGTACCTGTATCATACATGCAAATAAATAGTATCACATTTCCACGTATCACACACAATATATACATTACATAACATACAGCAAGCTTCCATCTCCCGCGCCCCCCCCCCCTCCCACACATACATATCCTCGCACGTGCGTCGACTCCATACAAATGACATCATCAGTCCATTAACTAAAATGCACAATGACTAGTAGTGGGTACATGATACTTAATACGTGCTCAACTAGACCTGCTAACTAAAATAATAACAGAAACAAAAACAAGGACTGGGCACAACATTTACACGTGTGTGACCTACTTACATCAAGTGCCTGTGATCTATAAATAACAATGATTGCGTTTAAAGTAAAACATGAATAATGCCGATGTTTGCTAACAATGAATACATAACAACTAAGATAAGAATGTATGTGCTTTCATAATATGATTATTTTATAAAACACAGTGGGGAAATTTGGAAAATAATTTTTATACGAAACTGCGCACATCGAGTCGAGCTCTGTAGCGTGTGTGTTCGGAGGCAGGAGACACACATGGCTGTGGATATTAATTGTTGTGAAATTCGGTGGATTAAAAAGGATACCCCGACTTCGGCAGGGCAGAAGGAGGTACAAGACGGTGTGCTGTATTGCTGTGTGTGAGTGTGCTGTGCAGACCTTCTGTGTTATGTGCATGTTCTATTCTAGTCTGTCCGTAGGCTTCCTCTGAGGGCCTATTGTGTACAAGGGGAGGTCACTTCCGCCTTATAAACAAACACATGTGGAGACCCACAGAAATACCATAGCATCGTAATGTTAGTTTTAGTTTGACGTTTCAGGCGTGAAGAAGTAGGAAACAGACTGTGCAACATCTTCAAAATGGAGAACATTTGACGTACATGTATCTTGTAATACAATTGAATTAAACCATCTTTCAGTTTTAGGCAATAAGAAGGGATGAAGTAATTTCCCGGTTTATAGATTTAAACCTTCGGGTTTTTTTAGTTTTAGAGGTAGTAGACGAGAAGCGGACCAGTGACTGCAGACACACCAGAAATCTTTTCTTTTTTTTAAGTTAACTTTTGGATGTCAAAATTAACACACACACACACACGCACACGCACACACACACACACACACACACACACACACACACACACACACACACACACACTCGCACGTACGCACGCACGCACGCACGCGCGCGCACTCACGCACGCACGCACGTACGCACGCACGCATGCACACACGCACCGCGCACGCCGCACCACGCACGCGCACACACACACACACACACACACACACACACACACACACACACACACACACACACACACACACACACAATCCGAACAAATCTTTTCCGGGATCATGTCAGAGAACTGTGAAAGACAACAGACACATGCCTTACTGGTGTATATATATGACTGGAAAAACTCGTTCTCAAATTTTCACACGCAAGAAACACCAAAGACAGGTAGACTCTTGGCAGAGCTTTAGAGTGTTTACACTTCAAACACTGACTTGGGGGATTTCTGTGCGAATATTTAACACTGGCATGACGTCAAGCTGTATTATAAAGAGCTTGACAAGATGCACACAACCCAAAGTGAGCTTTCTTGTTCACCTTTTAAAAAAACATCCTGACACCAAAATACCTCAACCAAATAGCAGCAGCCTTAGAATAGCAGATGAGCAACAATCTTCCATTCTCACTGTTATCAAACATAATATCCAAGCTCACCTGTTCACAAGAACCAAACACGCTCGTGATCGGAAACACACAAATCAAGCTAAGAGATGAACCACATCCCTCCCTTCTGGGTTTGTTTTTTTGTAACTATGCACCAACGTGAGCTCTCTAACCCCTGCAAATATTTTATTTCATAGATTTGCCTTTCTTTAGATAAAACTCGTAATTTCAGCCACCAAAGATATATCGAGAGAAATGAGCCTCCTTCGATTCAAATACATACCAAAATTCAACTACTTTTTAAGTAAGTGTGAGGTTTTTGTGTGTGATTTTTTTCTCCATAATTTTGAATCTGACAACAGTGTCAACGTGCGTAATTGATTTAGTCAAAAATTATATCTCTGAACATAATACAGCCGTTGATCTTTCCCATGTGTTCAAGTGATAAGAGGTCATACCGTGCAAAGGGCATTCTTATTCTTTCTTTCTTCCCACCTACCTTCCTTCCACCTATCTGACTATCTATCTATCTATCTATCTATCTATCTACCTATCTGTCTGTCTGTGTGTCTGTCAGTCTGTTTGTCTGTCTGTCTGTCTGTGTGTCTGTCAGTCTGTTTGTCTATCTATCTATCTATCTATCTACCTATCTATTTATCGATCGATCTACCTATCTGTCTGTCTGTGTGTCTTTCAGTATGTTTGTCTATCTATCTATCTATCTATATATCTATCTATCTGTCTGTCTGTCTGTCTGTCTGTTTTTTTGTTTATTTGAACACTGTTTTCTAATTTGGAAAAACACACACACACGCACACACACACACACACACACACACACACACACAGAAAACACACACATACGCACACACAAAACACTCACACACACACACACACACACACACACACACACACACACACACAGAAAACACACACATACGCACACACGCACACACACACACACGCACACACGCACACACACACACACACACACACACACACACACACACACGCGCGCACATATATATGAACAAATGACACTTCATGTCGATCAGCTTTCTCAATCATCAAATCCAAACCAGGCAAATTGCCAACGACCTTGATAGCCGTGCATTGAGTCTGATCCCGCTATACCGCATGTAATATCATTTATATTGTGAAACAGAATACAGAATCGATGTTCGGGCACAGACAGGAAATAAAATACATGTACTACCCACTGCACACTACCCTCCCTACATTGAACTTCTCTGATGCGTTTCCTGAACATTTTTCTCTGTTCTTGTTTAAGTTTTAGTTTATTTTTTATTTGCTTTGTGTTCGTTTTTCGTGTGAGTGTGTAAGCGGGGGGGGGGGGGGGGGGTTACATCAAAAGAAAAAAGATATTCTCATACCAGTGTACAAGAATGTTATCATCACCTTTTTGGACAAAAAAAGAACACTCAGTCTGCACTTAACTTATGAAGCGGTGGTTTAGGAAATCTTGGCTAAAAACCTGATAATTTTACAAATAATTCGACAAAAAAGGAGTCCATATGCCATTTGGACATTTCGAAATAAATGTGTCCATCGTGGTGAAATAACGTGCATTGTGATAACAAAATGACGTGCATTGTGATAACAAAATGACGTGCATTGTGATAACAAAATGATGCAATAGCTTCACAACAGCAAGGAAACTCGTTTGACCATGACAAAACAAAGAGAACTGCTTACGGTAATGTCACAACAAAAAGAAATGATGTTGGTTATTTCACAACAACGAGAAACTTGAACTTGCTAATATCACAACAACAACAAAAACAACAGCAGCAACACAATCTATTCTTTTCGCTCTTGGTCATGTGGTGACAAAGAAAATCTTCTTTTGGTCATATCAGAACAAAGAACAAGTCGCGTAAGGCGAAAATACAACATTTAGTCAAGCTGTCGAACTCATAGAATGAAACTGAACGCAATGCAATTTTTCAGCAAGACCGTATACTCGTAGCATCGTCAGTCCACCGCTCGTGGCAAAGGCAGTGAAATTGACAAGAAGAGCGGGGTAGTAGTTGCGCTGAGAAGGATAGCACGCTTTTCTGTACCTCTCTTCGTTTTAACTTTCTGAGCGTGTTTTTAATCCAAACATATCATATCTATATGTTTTTGGAATCAGGAACCGACAAAGAATAAGATGAAAGTGTTTTTAAATTGATTTCAAAAATTTAATTTTGATAATAATTGTTATAGTTTTAATTTTCAGAGCTTGTTTTTAATCCAAATATAACATATTTATATGTTTTTGGAATCAGAAAATGATAAAGAATAAGATGAATGTAAATTTGGATCGTTTTATAAAACAATTTGTTTTTTTTACAATTTTCAGATTTTTCATGACCAAAGTCATCAATTAATTTTTAAGCCACCAAGCTGAAATGCAATACCGAAGTCCGGCCTTCGTCGAAGATTGCTTTGCCAAAATTTCAATCAATTTGATTAAAAATTAGGGTGTGACAGTGCCGCCTCAACTTTTACAAAAAGCCGGATATGACGTCATCAAAGGTATTTATAAAAAAAATATATAAAAAAATGTCCGGGGATATCATTCCCAGGAACTCTCATGTAAAATTTCATAAAGATCGGTCCAGTAGTTTGATCTGAATCGCTCTACACACACACACGCACAGACAGACAGACACACACACACACACACACACACACACACACACACACACACACACACGCACACACACACACACACACATACACCACGACCCTCGTCTCGATTCCCCCTCTATGACTATGTTAAAACATTTAGTCAAAACTTGACTAAATGTAAAAACGGTGCTTTGCCTTGTGACAAGAAGTGCTTTAGGTCAGGTCATGACACTGCGCTTGGTCTGATCGCATCCAAGTCTCAACACGTAGGCTTGATCAGCCCAGTATTCAGAGAAACTGCGATTGGTCATGTCACAACGAACTGTAACTGCTCGTCCTTGTGTGATAAAAGAAAATCCCAGCTAACTGCGTTTGGTCATGTCACAATAACTTTAGACATACTACATACGCATAGCCATGTCACAACAAAGATAAACTTTAATTGGCCATGCCACATAAAAATAAAATGCGCCCTTGGTTGTGTGTAAGAAAAAGAAGAGAAAGTGAGAATGGTCACAGCCAAATCAATAACACGAAACACTCCTTGGTCAAAACCAAATCAATAATGAACCGAACACTCCTCGGTCACGGTCAAATCGATAACATGTCAAACTGCCAAAATTCGGTTGCATTGCTCTTTAAAACACAACACAGACTCACCACTGACCAAAAAACACAGCTTTTGCGAATATTAAAGTGCACGAAATACCCATAATAATAATAATAATAATAATAATAATAATAATAATTATAATAAGGGTATTTAAAGGGCGTAAATCCTAAAATAGTTTTAAGCGCCTTACAATCTTAAATATAACACTCTTAATTACAGCAACAATGCACAACATAAGCGCCTTAGATCAATCTTAACTATAATAATCATGACGTTGACAGTATCACTTGACTGTATGAGTGTAGGCTACGCCAGTTAGATTAGTAATTCCTTTAAAGCTCAAAGTAAAGTGACTCACCTGTGACTTAATAGGTATTCCCTGTTCGACCCTGGTGCCACTTAGTGTCACAGTACAGCTAAAAACCTCGTTTACCTTACTCTTAACTCGCTTTTATCCAAGCAAGCAGCCAAGTTGACTACGAATATAAAGGAATAAATAAACCACAAAATACCCCAAAGCAATGTGTTCCCTGAAAGTAGACTCGATGGTTATGACTTACCTACCTATCTCCGCTGGCTGCTGGCAGTTCTTTCTGTCTTTGCCTCTGTGGGACCGCGTCTGGCACTACGGGTCTCTATCTTGTGACGTGGTGCCAACAAAACCTAGCTTAGCAGTCCCTGCAAGGCCTGTGGTGCTACGTACCTGTCCTGCTACTTAGGCCTGCCCTCTCTCTTTTCTAGGCGATCGATGACAGCGCCAGGGCATTGCAGAGCGCTATGCACGTGCAACGTAGAAGGCTATGTGCGCCCGCCTGTGTTAGGTAATGGGTGTGATAGAATTGTCAATGAAGCAGTCTTGTGCATTGGAGAATGCTGCGTCCGCCCGCCTGTGTTAGGTAATGTATGGAATAGTGAACAGACAACCCACGTGCATCGGAACGTTTCTGACTGTGTGAAAGCGGAAACCAAAATGAGTCGACATTGCAGTTAGTCCAGTATCCGTGTCGCTTTCTTCGAAACCGTGCGAAAAACTGGTTACAACAACTGAAAAGTGACAAGGCTGCAGTCGAGTAAATTGAGCCAGATTGAAGTTATGATTGATTTTTATGCCAGATTAGCAATTAAACTATTCACATTCAGCCTCATTCCAAGCCCCATCTCCTGCAGAATATGAAATTAATACACGTTACATCCATGGATGACCGGCACGGTTGGCCTAGTGGTAAGGCGTCCGCCCCGTGATCGGGAGGTCGTGGGTTCGAACCCCGGCCGGGTCATACCTAAGACTTTAAAATTGGCAATCTAGTGGCTGCTCCGCCTGGCGTCTGGCATTATGGGGTTAGTGCTAGGACTGGTTGGTCCGATGTCAGAATAATGTGACTGGGTGAGACATGAAGCCTGTGCTGCGACTTCTGTCTTGTGTGTGGTGCACGTTATATGTCAAAGCAGCACCGCCCTGATATGGCCCTTCGTGGTCGGCTGGGCGTTAAGCAAACAAACAAACAAAAAATCCATGGATGTCAAATAGTCTCAGCCGTCAGTCGGAAAATATGAAAAATGAAAAACAAATTATCAAACAAAATTCCCTCAAGGTATAATGGTGGGTTTGACTAAAGTTCATTCTCATGCATGCGTCCAAACAATGGGTGTCTTTCACATGAGACGTGATGTTATGGAAACTTGATTTCGGGGGAACATGGGACCTCCTTCCACGTCAGAATGAAACATGCATCGTGTTTGCCGCAACTTCAAACAGACCACCTTCCACGTCAGAATGAAACATGCATCGTGTTTGCCGCAACTTCAAACAGACCACCTTCCACGTCAGAATGAAACATGCATCGTGTTTGCCGCAACTTCAAACAGACCACCTTCCACGTCAGAATGAAACATGCATCGTGTTTGCCGCAACTTCAAACAGATCACCGATGCGATCATAATGTGCACTAATGTTCCCCGTATTTTGCCTTGTCGGGTTAGAACAACCACCATGCGTCATTGCACCCATACGCTTAATAGGCTTGGGCAAATTATGAAGCTTAGGATTTAAGACCTATGGTTACGACTCCTGGTTCGGGATAGTGTTATGGGACCACAGATATGTGGAAACATAGAACATTCCTCAGAGTCAATGATAAGCCAAGACAAATATTCAATGCTTCCGATTCCCCAAACAACCCTACTTTTTCGTCTCTACCCCAAAACTTTGTTTTTGTTTTTTGCTACCCTTTAAAAACAATTATCTAAAAAAGATATTAATGAAATGTGCAGACTGTACAAAGGAAGTTACTCTTTTTCGACATCCAGCGTACAAAGTTCGCACGATTTCCGGCCAATAGAAAGCCACAGGCGCCTTAAAAAATAAACAATTAATGACTTACAGAAACAATAATCAAATAAAACAAAGTAACCAATCTACCAACCCTGGCCCTCATGAGTTGTGTTAACAGGCTCGACAAACTGTACGAAAACTGTTACGGTCTCGTCAAAAGTACTAATTGTTCCAAGTCTGCTTCCTTCTCATCCAACGCAAAATACCATACCATGAAAATTAATAAGCTGTCCATAATTTCAAGGCACAGAAATGCATCTTCGCTAAAACACACCATTCAGCCCATTGAGGTCATTAGAGGAGAAACAGAAGCGGAGAAAAAGATGTAGATCGCAAAGAAGAGGGCACCAAGTACAAGTACGTCGCTTTCTCCCACAGTTGGTCTGTGACAGGGATGAATAATACAGTAACGCCATACTGAATGAGAGAGGCTTTTCTGTCTTTAAGCTCATGCACGACAATCGACTTGGTTAGTGATAAAAAGCAACGTAACGTGTGCGGAACAATCGCCGGTGCCAAGAGGCGACGACAAGGGTTCAGAAGGCCAAAGAAAAATAGAAAAACTCGTCAATAAAGCAGATTCATAATGCAATAGCACCAAGATGATTTCAAACACTAGGAGGGAGAGGTGCTGAATACGAAAAGAAGCCAAATGAGGTAACTGAGGTTGAACACATAAAGAAAACAAGTCGCGTAAGGCGAAAATACAACATTTAGTCAAGCTCAGTCGAACTAACAGAATGAAACTGAACGCATTGCATTTTTTCCGCAAGACCGTACACTCGTAGCATCGTCTGTCCACCGCTCGTGGCAAAGGCAGTGAAATTAACAATCCAGAAAAGCGCGGTAGCGGTTGAGCTGAGGAGGATAGCACGCTTTTCTATATCTCTATTCTTTTTAACTCTCTGAACGTGTTTTTAATCCAAACATATCATATATATATGTTTTTGGAATCAATAACGGACAAGGAATAAGATGAAATTATTTTTAAATCGATTTCGGAAATTTAATTTTAATCATAATTTTTCTATCTTTAATTTTCAGAGCTTGTTTTTAATTCAAATATAACATATTTATATGTTTTTGGAATCAGAAAATGATGAAGAATACGATAAACGTAATTTTGGATCGTTTTATAAAAAAAGTAATTTTAATTACAATTTTCAGTTTTTAATGACCAAAGTCATTAATTTATTTTTAAGCCTTCAAGCTGAAATGCAATACCAAAGTCCGGCCTTTGTCGAAGATTGCTTTGCCAAATTTTAAATCAATTTGATTGAAAAATGAGGGTGTGACAGTGCCGCCTCAACTTTTACAAAATGCCGGATATGACGTCATCAAAGACATTTATCGAAAAAATGAAAAATATATCTGGGGATATCATACCCAGGAACTCTCATGAAGCATTTCATAAAGATCGGTCCAGTAGTTTACTCTGAATCGCTCTACACACACACACACACACACACACACACACACACACACACACACACGCACACACACACACGCACACACACACACATACACCACGACCCTCGTCTCGATTCCCCCCTCTATGTTAAAACATTTAGTCAAAACTTGACTAAATGTAAAAAGAAAGCAGAGTCTATGGGGGTGCCTATACAAGCTTTTTAATTGATTGGATTAAAATAGAGCTATGAACTTTTGCAAAATAGCGTTCTGGCCGTTTCAGAACCCAATCACTCTTCCCCGACGACGGGACAAATCATACATCGTTTATTTGTCAAACGTAATCTGCTATAAAATAATCAATTACACAACAATAAATTAAAGAAATAAGAAAAGAGTATTGGGTTGGGGTCTTTAAAAAAAAATATCGCCTTCCCCTTGATCTCTGTTTCTGTCATCAGAGGATTAAGAATCAGGCGATATTGAGGTCCTTTCTGGGACACATACCGCCATGTTCATTGTTAGCTGCTGCAGGTGACACTAATAGTCACCTGGCTGGCTATAGTGGAAAGGTTACTTTTGGTGGTCACATTAGATATTATGTTTTTTGGAAAGTTCGTTTTATTTGCAGCCACAGTTCGGTAAACGACAAATGGCTAAACCCAACCACCTAAGAATGAGAAGCGTTTTTGTAACATGACCCATATTCTGCAAAAATGCAGCCATGACGCAGGGGGTAGGTTACAAAAAACCGTCATGTACCGCTTGACTGCATACGGATATAAGCAAATTATACCTTAAACGAAAGCTAAAGATTTTTGCCATCAGACAGCAAGTAAAATGCCTTACGTTTTACATGGTTTCACGTTCAGTGGTGAACGTAACGTGTGGTTTAACAAAATTACTTGCACATACAATAGTG
Source organism: Littorina saxatilis (assembly GCF_037325665.1). Lineage (NCBI taxonomy): Eukaryota > Metazoa > Mollusca > Gastropoda > Littorinimorpha > Littorinidae > Littorina > Littorina saxatilis. The sequence continues at coordinate 99,008,327 of NC_090246.1, forward strand.
AAGTCTGTCTGTGTGTCTTTGTTTGTGTGTTTGTCTATGTCTGTCTGTGTGTTCGTCTGTTTGTCTCTCCCTCTGTCTGTCTATCTCTTTCTCTCTGTGTCTTTGTCTGTCTGTCTGTGTGTGTCTCTCTCTCTCTCTCTCTCTCTCTCTCTCTCTCTCTCTCTCTCTCTCTCTCTCTCTCTCTCTCTCTCTCTCTCTCTCTCTCTCTCTCTCTCTCTCTCTCTCTCTCTCTCTCTCTCTCTCTCTCTGCGAGGTAGGTGCATTAAAGAGAAAGCAATACAGAAAGAAATGCATTTCTCTACCAAGAATGAAGTTTGTCTGTCTGTGTGTTTGTGTGCGTGTTTTTTTGGTTGCGTAAGTGTTTCTCTATAAGCATCTCTACGTCTTTGTTTGCGTACATAAGTGCGTGCGTGCATGTGTGGGGGTTTCTGTGTCGGTTTGTCTCACTGTGTGTATGTCTGTCATTTTGTCGGTATGTTTGTGTATAAACTACTGGACCGATCTTTATGAAATTTGACATGAGAGTTCCTGGGTATGAAATCCCCGAATGTCTTTTTCATTTTTTTTATAAATGTCTTTGATGACGTCATATCCGGCTTTTCGTGAAAGTTGAGGCGGCACTGTCACGCCCTCATTTTTCAACCAAATTGGTTGAAATTTTGGTCAAGTAATCTTCGACGAAGCCCGGGATTCGGTATTGCATTTCAGCTTGGTGGCTTAAAAATTAATTAATGACTTTGGTCATTAAAAATCTGAAAATTGTAAAAAAAAATTAAAAATTTATAAAACGATCCAAATTTACGTTTATCTTATTCTCCATCATTTGCTGATTCCAAAAACATATAAATATGTTATATTTGGATTAAAAACAAGCTCTGAAAATTAAATATATAAAACTTATTATCAAAATTAAATTGTCCAAATCAATTTAAAAACACTTTCATCTTATTCCTTGTCGGTTCCTGATTCCAAAAACATATAGATATGATATGTTTGGATTAAAAACACGCTCAGAAAGTTAAAACAAAGAGAGGTACAGAAAAGCGTGCTATCCTTCTTAGCGCAACTACTACCCCGCTCTTCTTGTCAATTTCACTGCCTTTGCCATGAGCGGTGGACTGACGATGCTACGAGTATACGGTCTTGATGAAAAATGGCATTGCGTTCAGTTTCATTCTGTGAGTTCGACAGCTACTTGACTAAATGTTGTATTTTCGCCTTACGCGACTTGTTACATTTAGTCAAGTTTTGACTAAATGTTTTAACGTAGAGCGGGGAATCGAGACGAGGGTCGTGGTGTATGTGCGTGTGTGTGTCTGTGTGTGTGTATGTGTAGAGCGATTTAGACTAAACTACTGGACCGATCTTTATGAAATTTGACATGAGAGTTCCTGGGTATGATATCCCCAGACGTTTTTTTCAGTTTTTTGATAAATGTATTTGATGACGTCATATCCGGCTTTTCGTGAAAGTTGAGGCGGCACTGTCACCCTCTCATTTTTCAACCAAATTGGTTGAAATTTTGGTCAAGTAATTTTCGACAAAGCCCAGACTTCGCTATTGCATTTCAGTTTGGTGGCTTAAAAATTTATTGATGACTTTGGTCATTAAAAATCTGAAAATTGTAAAAAAAAAAAAAATTTTTATAAAACGATCCATATTTACGTTCATCGTATTGTCCATCATTTTCTGATTCCAAAAACATATAAATATGTTATATTTGGATTAAAAACAAGCTCTAAAAATTAAAAATTTAAAAATTATTATCAAAATTAAATTGTCGAAATCAATTTAAAAACACTTTCATCTTATTCCTTGTCGGTTCCTGATTCCAAAAACATATAGATATGATATGTTTGGATTAAAAACACGCTCAGAAAGTTAAAACGAAAAGCGGTACAGAAAAGCGTGCTATCCTTCTCAGCGCAACTACTACCCCGCTCTTCTTGTCAATTTCACAAAAACAAACAGATAATGACGTCACTTTAAGTGGCACAAACGTGTACATGAATGCCTTCCCTTTCGAATGATTTACAGTTATATAATTTCTGTCAAGCGGTTTAAGTTTTATGTCCGTTTTATGAACCCAACCCTCAAAACAAGAATAGTAACGCCAAAGAAGGAAAACATACACACAAACCAACGTTTTTCTCACCGGTGGTTTGGAATATTGCCCCAAAACTTTCGATTTAGTGTTGTGGTGTTAAAATCTATCAGAAAAAAGTGTTTGCTAACGTATAACGTGACGCCAAAAAGTAACCAAAACGGTCCTTAGCCGACTGACTATAAACCGTATAAATCCTTCAGGTCCCTGGACCTTGACATGGGTCAAGGTAACAGAGGTCAAAGGGAATGGGAGAGGAGAGAGAGGTGGAACTGAGATGACAGATTCTAGCTGGTACACAATATATCGCCATGTTCACGGGTGGGTACCTGCCATATCGGATATTAAGCCATATAAAACCACAGGGAATCCTAATCAAAAGGGAGGGAGAGGAGAGGAGAGGAGAGATGTGTTGGGGCAGAGAAAAGGGTCTTTTTGTTATTTGTTTGTTTGTTTGTTTGCTTTACGCCCAGCCGACCACGAAGGGCCATATCAGGGCGGTGCTGCTTTGACATTTAACGTGCGCCACACACAAGACAGAAGTCGCAGCACAGGCTTCATGTCTCACCCAGTCACATTATTCTGACACCGGACCAACCAGTCCTAGCACTAACCCCATAATGCCAGACGCCAGGCGGAGCAGCCACTAGATTGCCAATTTTAAAGTCTTAGGTATGACCCGGCCGGGGTTCGAACCCACGACCTCCCGATCACGAGGCGGACGCCTTACCACTAGGCCAACCGTGCCGGTGTCTTTTTGTTAGCCTGTTTTACATTTTAACCTTTGTACAAACATAAAACAAGAAGAAGCAATAGAAAAACATAGACAACACAAATAAAAAAATAAAACCACCACAGTAAGATACATACTGTAATGTTTTGGGATAAATGGCATACATGATTGTCTTGCACTGACGGTTGGCATTATATTATACCATATCAAACCAACAGGTGCCTGAACCTACGCCTCTAATGAATAATAATAATAATGGTGATTTCTATAGCGCTTTCGAACACACAAAGCGCTTTACAAAAGCAACTTTAACAACATCATTACCAGAATGACTCCATTGACGGAATAGAACACAATCGTAAACACTTTACAACAAAACCAAAAACAACATAAATGTTACAAAAATCCAGAGGCTCTTACAGGAACGAACTCTCAGTATACACACACACACACACACACACACACACACACACACACACACACACACACACACAGTAAACATTGTTCATCCGAAAAGTGCACATTCACAGGGTCGCGACAACTACATCATCAACATTAACCTTCTAGAATGCTTCTCTGAAGAGGTGAGTCTTGAGATTTGCCTTGAAAGAAGGCAGAGATGGACTGAGACGTAGAGACAAAGGGAGTTTGTTTCAGATATGATCAGCTGCGACTGAAAGACAGCGGCCACCATGATCGTCCCTCTGATACTTATGAGCTTTGACAAATTTATTTTGGGAGGCAGAGCGGACAACCCTTTCAGGATTGTTTTTCTGCACGAGATCGGACAGGTACTGTGGAGCCGTGCCCGCGGCAATTTGATAGAATATGCAGCAGATCTTGTATTAAATTCTTTGTTCGACTGGAAGCCAATGTAGCTGTTTGAGTAGAGGCGTGACGCTTTGTTTCATAGGTGTTCGAAACACGAGTCTAGCGGCAGCGTTCTGGACTAGTTGCAGGGGCTTGGTGACAGATTTGGGACATTCAGCGAGCAGTGAATTACAGTAGTCTAATCTAGAGAGTATGCTGGAACAGACTAGTCTTTTGGTTGCGTCTTCGGTAAGGTACTGTCGAATGGAACCTATACGCCGGATCTCCATTCGCGCTGCTTTACATGTTTGGACTACATGCTGTTTCATGCTAAGATCTTTGTCAAAAAAGACTCCGAGATCACGGGATGTATCCGAGAACTTGATGTCAATATTGTTCAAAGAGATGGCCTGTGGGAGTTCTGAAATAGACTTAGCATGGGTAGGGGTGGAGTATGAAAAACGCATGGCTTCAGTTTTGTCGTCATTTAGTTTGAGTTTGTTCTCTTCCATCCATGCCCCGACATCTCTCACACACTCCTGTAGCGACAGAACCAAATCTGGGTACTTGTCATGTGATGCGGAATGACTGATCTGCGTATCATCTGCGAAGATTTCGTGTAGCACACAATGATTCTCTATGAGAGTTGTCAGCGGTGCTGTGTACATAATGAACAGCACCGGGCCTAACACAGAACCTTGAGGAACACCAAACACAAGAGAGGTTTCAGCAGATTGTTGGCCATCGATCAGAACAAACTGTTTCCTGTCTGAGAGATAATTTTGAATCCAAGAGAGAGCCATCTCGCTAATGCCAAAGTAGTGCTCTAGACGATAAAAAAAGAATGTCATGGTCTATCGTATCAAAAGCCGCAGACAGATCTAAAAGCAAGGAAACACGAGTCAAAGAGGAGAGAGAGGGGGAAGCAGAGATAAGGGGTTCCTAGCTGGTACATATACCACCATGTTCTATGTTACCTTAACAACGCCACAACATCCTGGTGTCATGGGACAGCCGCCATTGTTCTGTCGTTGCTGAACAGCGAGGGAGAAATTGATTTTGTCAACCTCAACAGTCCTGTCGCTGTTGGTAGCCGGGTAGAAAAACACGGCTTCTACCCGTGTTCTTTTCTTTGTCTACACGCCTTTACCCTGGTCCCCCTCGCGTCACGTCAGCCCACCTTTGCATTGATTGCTGGCTGGGGACCTTCGTGTTTATAGATCTGGAGGGCTGTACTGTTTGCTGAGTTGGAAGAAGTGTCCGGAGGGAAGAGTGAAGAGGGATGATTTCGTTCTTGATTCTTGGTTGAAGGTGTCTGATACGCTTGTATTACATTTGACAAGACTTCTGAAAATACTGTGTGGGATAGGATGACATAAAAATGTACTGGCTCGTGACCGTGTTTATCGATCTTGAGTGCGGTACTGTATACAATTTGCTGAAGTGAGGAGAGGTTCTTGGTTTTGGGATCTTTGCACGGGCACCTGACGGGGGAGGGGATGGGTGACTGGCGTGGGGGGGGGGGGGGGGCACTAATATAGCAGTGAAGCTGTAGAGTAGTACATTCAGAATGTAGGATAGCTCAATCCTTTACTTCAAACGTAGGTTCTTCTATCATCTTTCCCATCTCAAATGATGAGAATTGCAACTTCAATATCAACCGAGCTCTACGTTTTCCGCCCCTGCGCCCAGTAAACCTACATTCTTCTATCTTCCTTTCTTCTATCTCATTCACTAGATGACAACATAGGGTAACCCACACAGATCAATATCAAAGGCAAAAAGCCGTTATTGATGTATCGACTCTCTGTGTACAGACAGACATTGCATTCCCCCGTCATCCCACGAACCTCATAATCAGACTGCGTCACTTACAGAGGATTGGCGGAATGCGTATGACGTCACTGGCACGCTTCAAAGGCAGCCTAATCAGCAAATTCGCATGCCTTCATACTTCGTCTTTAAAGCAATTTTGTAGTAATACGGAGCACGGAAACGTGTTGTGGGGGAGGTATTATTGAAGGTAGAGACGAACGGGACAGGGTGGTTGGCAGCGGTCATTTATTCATTTTTACTTTTGTGACTGAGAGGATAGGGTAGGTCGGCGGAATGGAGGTAGACGGAATCTTCTGTCTTAAGTTTTGTGAGGGGAGAACGACGATGCACAATTGGAAGCAGTAACACAGGTTAAAGCCTGTCCTTAACTGGGCCAAGTTGACTACACAAAGCTGGCCGCACGAAGCTTTAGTACGAAGTTTTCGGTAAAAAGACTTCGCAAAGTCTGCGCGAAGTCGACTTCGGGCTGAATTAAGGATCGCCTTAAAATACAGCAACGAAATTGGAGACCGGTTTAACTAATTCGGCCAGTGTACTATGTGGGTGGCTGGGGTGGGGGGGGGGGGGGGGAGGAGGGCGGGTGCGAGGATGAAAGTGAAAACAGCTTAAACGACTGAAAGTTAAAAAGGGCAAAGGCATCGCGTTCTTCAGGTAAAATACTTCAACTAAACACATGATGAAGAACTGGTTAAGTCCCTTAGTGCAAGATTGGCAAAGCTGCAACCATGATTATAAAATATTGCATGCGTTTACTTTCGGGTTAACTACTTAACCTAAGTATTGAGGTGGCCTGATTTTAGTCTCCTCATTTTCCTGCAGTCGTAAAACGGGGTGGGGTGGGGTGGGATGGGGTGGAGGGGGGGGGGTGTCTTGAATGCTAGCCTTGTTCTTTGAAAACGACTTTAGAATAGGCGGTTCTGGTGAGGTTATGCCCCCTCTTTCTTTCGGCTGGTAACTGGCGCCACCTCGCGGCAAGATCACACGAGAAAGGAAAAAAAATGGCATTGGTTCCAAATAGCATATCGGTTTGGTAACTGTTCGTGTGTAAGTCGTGCATTTTATACGGTAAACAGACAATGGTCAGTTCTGGTGAGGTTATGCCCCTTCTTTCTTTCGGCTGGTAACTGGCGCCACCTCGCGGCAAGATCACAGGAGTTGTCTCGCGTTATCACCCCAGAAGCGCTCATTCAACAGCGAGCTACCTCAATTACCAACCAGACCTTCATCGGGATACAGCAGTCAAGTTATCTGGAGGTTCTCATTGAAATAATACGTGTGTGATTTACAACTAACTTCAAGAAAACAATGGGTGACAATAACAGGTCTTCGACAGTAAGCTTAGCCAGGACGCAGCAGCTATCTCTTATTTTCACGTGACGTCTTCAAATCAAAATTCGCCACGGCAGCAATTTTTCTTCCCTCACTAAGGTCACCAAAGAGTGAGCTTGATGCTCTATATAATGTTGTCTTCTTCACCAGAAATAAAATCTTTCACATAAGCCTAATCTTCGTGCGAACGATCTTTAGTATGTGAGCACACAGCCGGATTTAAAACGTAGAAAACAAAGGACGATCACCCCTATTCACTGTCCTGGTATATGTTTAATCTAGACACAGAAGCTGTCCCGCGAATTAATGTTAATGCCTTTCAGAAACATGAAAACAACTCATTTTCGTTATTGGTTCGTTTACAGTCAGCCTCCCGTAAACCATCACAGACACTGTCAGGCTTTTACACACAGTACAAACACCCTTGCATTTAACATTCGCTTGAGAACATCCTACGTGCCCTCCGTAAAAAGCGAGCAATGTTCAAAGAATTTATTTTTGCGTGGTTTGTCTTACCCCTGAGCCATCGTGAACCCGTGTGATCCAGTTTCTTTTTCTTCACAATTTAGTCGTCAGTTTGTGATTTCAATGCGACTCGCTGTAAGCTTATCTGCAATAACACGTTATTGTGTACCTCTGAATCTAAAACGCAACAATTAGGCTGCGAGTCACACGAACTGAGCGGTGGCGGTCGACCGTTCAAAGGAACTGGCACTATGCAGAACCATCGTCTGCTATGCAAAACACGTTTTGCGTGACACGTTTCCGGGCTTTTCTTGTTTCAAACTTTCAAAACTTCGAATTGTACTGATCTTGTCTTGATGAGAAAATAATTCTTTTATGATTTAAGAATGTTTGTGTAACAAGCTGTCAGTTTATTATTTAGATACCGATTGTGGTACTGAACAATCCGGCTGGCCACGCACAAGTAATTTCTTTGAAAATTGCTCGCTCTTTACGTAGGGCACCTATGATGTTCTCAAGTGGTGAGTGTTTAAACGAAAGGGTGTTTGTACTGTGTGTAAAAGCCTGACAGTGTCTGTTACGGGAGGCTGACTGTGCCTTTAACACAAGAATATTCACTTGCACGTCGGCCTAGTCGTCTTTGAAGTTTGTTTGTTTGTTTGTTTGCTTAACGCCCAGCCGACCACGAAGGGCCATATCAGGGCGGTGCTGCTTTGACATATAACGTGCGCCACAGAAGTCGCAGCACAGGCTTCGTGTCTCACCCAGTCACATTATTCTGACACCGGACCAACCAGTCCTAGCACTAACCCCATAATGCCAGACGCCAGGCGGAGCAGCCACTAGATTGCCAATTTTAAAGTCTTAGGTATGACCCGGCCGGGGTTCGAACGCCTTACCACTCGGCCAACCGTGCCGGTCGTCTTTGAAGTCAGTGAATAACATACAAATGATAATGAGACAATCATCAGAACTAAGCTCCACGATGTGTTGCACACAGACAAAACAGTCCAAAAACGGGTTGCAGTCAAGAAAATCACTTCAGGCAAAATCCGAAACAGAAAGACTTTTTACATTCCAAAATCAAGAATAATTATTTTTTTTAAATAAACCCAAAAAGGGTAAGTACTCGAACGTTTAATGACTGAACAAACAAAATATCCACCAGAACGTTGACCTGTGTAACCTAAACTAAATTTCTTGGGCATAGTTCTTAATCAGTATGCCCAATCTGTCATGTGATCTAATGTGCGTGTTCTGTGAAGTAAACAAGTTCAGTAAACAACGGACGACCGGCATTGCTCTTGCAGCGTGAGTTTCATTAGGATGCAGCTGTTATCGAGATATCTTGGAAGTGACATTCGCTTGCTCTCTCTTGTACACGCACTAAAGAGCAGAGTTATTTGCATAATACGCCGTCTGTGCTTTATCTCGGCCCTGGTTCCAATGGGTGCCTCTGTGTGACAGTCAGCATCAACTATTGATGGTACATTTGAAAGTAGGCTGAATCTGCCGTCCATGTCCTGTTTCGTTGGATTGAGTTGCCTGACACAGATTGAACTTCAACAATATTTTGTCTGAGACATAAAGAGAGGGTGGGAGAGAGAGAGAGAGAGAGAGAGGGGGAGAGGGAGTGACAGGGAGAGAGAGAGAGAGAGAGGGGAGAGAGAAGGGGGGAGAGAGAGAGAGAGAGAGGGGGCACACACATAGCCAGATAGACACACAGGCAGACAAAGACAGAGACCGAATGAATCAAAGAGATCAGATTAGCTTTGTTTCCTGCAGAAAGCTGTCCCAGAGGTAAGTGAAAATGGGTGAGAGAGATAGAGAGAGAGAGGGAGAGAGGAGGGGGGGGGAGGAAGAGAGAGACAGGATTTCGCTTGGCTTTAATCCTGTGACCCAGATAATGGGATTTCTGAGAAATGAAGACAGAGGAGAGATAGATTGGGCATAAGGAAGGGGGGGGGGGGGGGGGGTCCACTTGAAGCTAGACAAAATCCAAAATATTGAGTAGCACTCACTTAAAATAGAATCACCACCGGTTTTCCAGTTCAACTTGTCCGCAGACATGATAACAATAACGAAAAGGCACTATCTTCTCAATTAAATGAGTACATTTCAATGGAAAAATATCGTTCTCGTATTTAAACATCTCAGCCAATAATTAACCGAGAAAAATAACACATTCCACAAGGTGAATGCCCCCACAGTGTTCATCATGATAGTTGATACCTTTGATGTGATTTTAATCGTGCCAGCTCCACGCTTCGATAGACACCTTTGTTACCTCAAATGGACCCTGACCGCGGTGCAGGTAAGAACTCAAATGGCGTGAGAATTGTACAGAAAACTGCATCTTTATTCGGTCAGTGCATAAGACAAATGGTTCTTAACTTATTCCCAGCAACCTGGCCCTGCATCCTCTCTGACTCTGTCAATGTGTCTGTCTGTCTGTCTGTCTGTCAGAATGTCTCAATGTCTGTTTATGTCTGTCTGTCTGTCTGTCTATCTATCTCTATTTCTCTCTCTCCTTCTACTCTTTCTCTCTCTGTCTCTGTCTCTGTCTCTCTGTCTCTCTCTCTCTCTCGCTCTCTCTCTCTCTCTCTCTCTCTCTCTCTCTTGCTCTGTCCCCTACCCCCCCCTTCCCACCATTAAACTGTACTCCAAATGTGATAGGGGAAGGTTGCCTGGTATGGACCGGCTCCCAATATGGACCACCTCCTGTTCTGATGTAAGTCACACACTATTGTTGAACATATTTCCTTTTTAAAATCCTCTAGCTACGCTGATCGAGTAGCCATGCATAATACATGATAAGAAGGCGCACGCTAGCCCATTACCAGGAACAATATCTTGATTTGTTTATTTTTAAAAGAGCTTTTTTTCTCTAAATGACGACGCATTCGGAATCGCCCGAGTCAAGCGTGACCGTATATTTTCGTGTTTCTCTATGGGCTTTTCCTCCCTCCGACTGGTATTGACGTCGGCCTAAATCAAGCGTTTCTGCGGGACTGTTAACTTAATCATGATAGCTATCAGTTGTGTGTGTGAGAGAGAGAGAGAGAGAGAGAGAGAGAGAGAGAGAGAGAGAGAGAAACAGAGATAGGGAGAGATTGTCTGTCTCTGTCCGTCCATGTTTGTGTCTCTGTATTTGTCTGTTTGCGTTTACGACTAACCAATCTCTCTCTCTCTCTCTCTCTCACACAACTGATAGCTATCATGATTAAGTTATATTATATGATTGAATTTATATTTGTAATGTGCTTCTGTCTTTATGTGTCTTTAAGTGTTGTATAAAGGACAGGTTGGAAGAATAGGCTTTGCCTAAAACCTTTATCCTTTTGTAATAAAGTTCTGAGTCTGAGTCTGAGTCTCTCTCTCTCGCTCTCTCTCTCTCTCTCTCTCTCTCTCTCTCTCTCTTTCTCTCTTTCTCTCTCTCTGTCTTTCTGTCTGTCTGTCTCTCTGTCTCTGTCATTCGCGCTCTCTCTCTCTCTCTCTCTCTGTCTCTGTCTGTCTGTCTGTCTGTCTCTCTGTGTGTCTCTCTATCTGTCTCTCTCTCTCTCTCTCTCTCTCTCTCTCTCTCTCTCTCTCTCTCTCTCTCTCTCTCTCTCTCTCTCTCTCTCTCTCTCTCTCTCTCTCTTTCCCCTCACCTCTCCGATTTGCCACTGTTCTACCTGACGTTTGATCGTACTGATTTATTGATTTGCATTTGCCCAGGGGAAGAAGAATTCTGAATAAAAAGGTTAAGTCAGGTATATGTGGTAAATGTTTTCACCTATTTCTGTGCTCATGGCAAGGACAAATTAATTTTCCTTTTAAATGGAAATTGTATTTGGATTTAGACTGATTCCAGGTGGCCCGCTAAATGCTGATCACCCTAACTATAAATAAGACGAAGTAAAAATTTGAATTAACAATATCAGCGTGACTTATTCTAAAGAGTTACACTTCAAATGTTATCAGATAATACACTTTTTCATCTAAACAAATACAGTTTCGCCTATGGGTGTTTTACAGAACGGCAAGGCACCACCCATCCAAATAGTTTAGTATGCCATGCCTGTCGTCTCATGTAGATATCGATTTTCTCGACATGTCTATTATCATTTGCTAACAGTCAGCATATTAGAAATAACTCATATTATTCCCCCCTCTGCTTCTTTACCTCTGTAAACTTGTAGAGCTAGTTATTTTTCGATAAACACCCAGCAACCAAACAAATAACGACCCAGCAACAGCCTGAATCCTCGATAGCGCAATGGGTTGAGAAGCTGTTCTGCGTCAGTACTACTTTTGCGACTGAAAAGTTCCGAACGCTCTAATGTACGAAGTATACATCTCTGGAGCAAACAATACAAACATACCGCATTTAAATTAACAACTACAGGCTTGAACACATGAATCTCCATATAAAATCCATGAGTTTGGTTGTTTTCTGAATCTAGGTCTGCTGTGCACAAACGTTCATCACAAGCAAATTCCCAAGGCAAGTAACTCTCATACCTTGTCTAGCGACAAGAGTAGTTCCCCTTTCAAATTTCTTTTCACTCAGTTTCTTCGACAACAGACTGCAATCCGACGGTCAGTTTTCAACAATATTTCATTTAATAAACAGATCACACGCAACCAAATGCACACATCTCATCAATTTAAACAACATAAAGCGGTTTCATACACTATTTTCCCCAGAAAACTGAACTTCATACAGTTTTTAACGTTGGAACACGGGTGCAAAAGTTCGTCTGCTAGTCCCATTTGACGAAAGAACATTATCCTAAGCGACACCAAAACATATACAGAACACACAATATCTGCCTTTGCCGCCACAGCAGAATAACAGCATATCTGTGTACTTGATTTTAGTCCAAAATAGGAAAACTGACAAGAAGTGTTAACAGAATGGAATGATTTGCACGGAACTATACAACCGCGCATTAATCGATCGCCTGCGCAGGTTGACTGGTTGAGTAAATAGGATTCGATCAAACTTTCGCAAAAAAACTCCTCTTTTCTTTGAATAACTGAAGAAAGGAGGAATAAAGAGGTTACACACCTCGTCTCAGTGATTATAAAAAACGCTGGCGCTGGACCTGAGTACTCTTCAGACTGGCTCGCTCCCCCAGTATGAAAGTTTTTGTCTTGTGCACGTGGATTTAAAAAAAAAAATATTTTACACAATTAAAAACATTATTTGAGTAAAATAAAACATTAAAACGTTCATAATAAACAATAGTAAACAAGAATTAAAAAAAAAAAAAAAAAAAATAGACCGCCCATGCCGGGAATCGAACCCGGGTCACTTGGATTTAAAAAACAAAAAAACAAAAAAAAAATTATTTATTTATTTTTCACAATTAAAAAAACTATTAGAGTAAAATTAAACATTAAAACGTTCATAATAAACAATAGTAAACAAGAATTAAAAAAAAAAAAATAGAACGCCCATGCCGGGAATCGAACCCCGATCATTTTGGCCATAGACTCTCTCGTGCTCTCTGTCTCCTTTTCACCGAGACCAAACCCTGCATTGTAATTTCTTTGCCGAGACCATTTTCCCACCCGTTGTCTGGCTTGCAAATCATGCTTTTCTCGTCACTGCGTGACGTGTTCGCCGCTCAAGTCTCCCCTTTAGTTCAGGCTGTTCGCAAAGCGACCAGCCTCCCACCGCAAAAACTCCCACCGTTAAGAGTGGCTTTTGTGATTTATTTCGCATTTAGGTCCCAGGTAACATTATGAAGTTTTAATACGATCAATCGGACCTATTATCAAGTTAGTGTATCAACTTTTCAACGAACTGCGCCCAGTAGTTTCCCAGCAATAAGCTGTTAAGTCGAGACAGACAGACACACACACACACACACACACACACACACACACACACACACACACACACACACACACACTTAAAGTCTGTTGGACCCTAGTACTGCGTACTCGGGGATAATGGTCTCAGTTCGCGGTCATGAAAAAACTCGCTAAAGCTCGCATTTTTCATGATCCGCTAACTTCGACCATTATTTTTGATAATCACTGAGACTCGGCGTGTAACCTCTACGTATTGTTCCGAGTGGCACAGCAAAATCAATAACAATTTGTTTTCTATTCCAGTCTTTCCTTCTTTTTTTTGAGCGTCCATGAGCAGAATCTCTCTTCTCTCTCTCTCTTACTTTCTCTATCTATCTTTATCTATCTATCTATCTATCTATCTATCTATCTATCTATCTATCTATCTATCGATCTATCGATCTATCGATCTACCTATCTATCGATCTATCTATCTATCGATCTACCTATGTATCTATGTATGTATCTATCTGTCTGTCTGTCTGTCTGTCTGTCTGTCTGTCTGTCTGTCTGTCTGTCTGTCTATCTGTCTGTCCGACTGTCTTCCTACCTGCCCCCCTCTCTCTATACTTATCTATATATCTGTCACTTGTGTTATCTATATATCTGTCACTTGTGTTATCTATATATCTGTCACTTGTGTTATCTATATATCTGTCACTTGTGTTATCTATATATCTGTCACTTGTGTTATCTATATATCTGTCACTTGTGTTATCTATATATCTGTCACTTGTGTTATCTATATATCTGTCACTGGTGTGTGTATGTGTGTGTTTGTGTTGGTGTGCTTGTGTTTTTGTTCTGTATGTGTTCGTGTATGAGAACACTGTTTGTTCTGTAACTTAATAACAACTCTTTGAAACAGCGCAGATAAGTAATGCCCGCTTCAGGAAGATCAAACAGATATGTTAATTGTTGCTTCTTTTTTATTGATATACGCAGCACTCTAATCAATAAAAAAATAAAAAAATCCTTTTCTTGGGTTTTTTCTTTTATTTTCTTTGTTTCTTTCTTTCGCTTTTCGCCATCTACTTCTTAGTTTGACGGCCACACAAAAGACCCAGGAAGACATAGACACAGATAGAGCTATCGCGTGATGCTTGCCCTTGAAGCTGCTGGCGCTAAAAACTATAGGCATTGTTGCTATTCACCATTTGAAGAGGCCAATGTTCGATCCGTGCTATAGTGTTCAGGAGAAAAACAGTCCATACAATTCATCTTCGACGGTCGATGGTTTTCTTAGCAACTGTACACTGGGTTTCCAAAATACCGCGCGGAAGTCGATGAATGACGTCATACAATCATGATTTTTGTTGTTGTTTTTTTTGTTTTTTTTTGTTAATTTTTTTTCTTTTATTTTTTTTCCCCAGTAGACTGTTTTGGGTCAAAGTCGATCAGATTTTGCTTGGTCAGTTGATGTTTTTGATTTTTGTTTGTTTGTTGTTGGTAGTGGTGGGTGGGTTTGGGGTTGTTGTTGTTGGGTTTTTTTTTTGGTTTTTTTTTTTTTTGGGGGGGGGGGGGGGGGGGGGGGTGACGTATGAGGTTCTCGTTTGGTGGAGAAGGAGTGGAGAGAGGAGAGGCGCCAAAAGATCACACGAGTAAGCCATCTCATTTCTGACAAGACAAGACTGATGACACGATTAATTAAGCCATGTGATCTTTGGCGTAATTTCTGACAAGACAAGACTGATGATGACACGATAAATTAAGCCATGTGATCTTTGGCGTAGCTCGAGACAGGGTAACGTCGAGCAATGAGCTCCTATAAATGATGCAGGGCTCTGTTAGCGCAGCTTGTCTCGACTCCCAGCGATCAATAGGGGGGGGGGGGGAGTATTTTTGTCATGGCACCGCTATCCATACTGCATGAGGCAGCTAGACCTAACTGGTGATTACTGCCTACTGACCTGGCCACAGAAAGGCGAAGGTCGATTGTGCTTTAAATGTCTTTAATTCAGCCGATTCCAACATCTTCTTTTGAAAAAGATGCAACATGAATATCTCTAGAAATATTCTTGGAAATTATTAAAAACACATTGAGTAATAGAACAACCACACATCAGTCCATTCTCCCCAAAACTGTTACCACCAAACCCGCCACCTACCACCACCACACCTCCTGAAAACACCTCATCAAATAACCAAAACGACCCCCACCCCAAACGGCGGTAAGAAACCATCACTACTATCACCAACAACAGCAAAACCTGAAGAATCTGCAGTTTGTTAGTTTCTTTGTTTTTGTTTGGGGGGCAATCAGTTGTGTATATTTTTTTTTTTCATTTTCATTTTCATTACTTTATTGTTCCATCGCTGGGAAATTCGGGTCGCTTCCTCCCAGTGGAAAGCTAGCAGCAACGGAGTCGCGCTACCCAGGTGTCTGCGTGTTTAGGTGTATTCAGCCACCTGCACTTATGGCAGAATGACCAAGGTCTTGTACGTACCATTGTGATGACACGGGGGTGGGACATGGCTTCCGTCTCTGGGTCTGCACATAAAGTTGACCCGTGTCCGTCCCGGCCCGAATTCGATCCTGCGACCTTCCGATCACAAGTCCAGTGCTCTACCAACTGAGCTACCTGGGCCCCCGGTATAACAACAGTCAACAAAAAGAGAAACAGCCACACAAAATATCTATCAAAAGGATGTTCAATATAGTTTTATCCTCTGAAAATAGAAATTAATTTACAAATAGATTCACAAAAATCAATGATAAAAGCCATTGATTGCACTCACCTTCTCTGTCCCAAACCAGTTTATCTCGTTTCTCAGTCCTTGCAACAATTCTCTG
Organism: Littorina saxatilis; assembly: GCF_037325665.1. NCBI lineage: Eukaryota > Metazoa > Mollusca > Gastropoda > Littorinimorpha > Littorinidae > Littorina > Littorina saxatilis. Next base: position 99,024,242 of record NC_090246.1, read on the forward strand.
GAAACGCAGTTAGCTGCTTCCAGAGCAGGAATGTCAATATAAGAAATCCCGCTTCTGTAGACCGTAATGCCGTGGAACCAGTTTCACCGGACATTCACAATGCGCTACGGTTGTGACGTGCTACTTAAAGTAGAGAGAGTCACAGTGTCTTTGCGCATGTGCTGGGATTATTTGGAACATGTGCAGCTAATCTGTTTCTCTGTCTCTGTGTCTGTCTGTGTTTGTGTCGGTCTCTGTCTGTGTCTCTGTCTGTCTGTGTCTCTGTCTGTGTCTCTCTGTCTCTGTCTCTGCTCTGTCTGTCTGTCTGTCTGTCTGTCTTTCTGCCTGTCTGTCTGTCTGTCTGTCTGTCTGTCTCTCTCTCTCTCTCTCTCTCTCTCTCTCTCTCTCTCTCTCTCTCTCTCTGTCTGTCGCTGTCTGTCTCTGTCTGTCTCTCTCTCTCTCTCTCTCGGTCTGTCTGTCTCCCGGTCTCTGTCTGTCTGTGTCTGTATCTGTCTGTCTGTCTCTGTCTCTCTCTCTGTCTCTGTCTCTCTCTGTCTCTGTCTCTGTCTCTGTCTCTCTCTGTCTCTGTCTCTGTCTCTGTCTCTGTCTCTCTCTGTCTCTCTCTCTGTCTCTGTCTCTGTCTCTCTCTCTCTCTCTCTCTCTCTCTCTCTCTCTCTCTCTCTCTCTCTCTCTCTCTCTCTCTCTCTCTCTCTCTCTCTCTCTCTCTCTCTCTCTCTCTCTCTCTCTCTCTCTCTCTCTCTCTCTCTTTGGTTGTGTGTTGTCATACTCGATTTTTTGTTGGTCCCGGGGGGTCAGGGCACCAAAGCGCGTCAGAAGTTGTTGTGTGTGACACCAAACGTAACGAGTCTGTCGCTTTCCTTCCAGTCTAAAAATATACAAAGCTGCCATCATACTTGCGGGATCAGTAATTTTTAGCATTTGTCTCTTATTTTAAGTCTTTTGTGACAGATTAGTCAATTTCTTCAACGAAAAAAAAAACCAACAACACATTTTAGACCATGCAGTTACTAAGAAGAAGACAGCGCTAGTGCGCTTTCAGTCTTTTCCTTTGATCTTAGTAAAACGGCCTCACAATCTCTTTTAACGTTTATTCCAAAACATTTTCTACAGCTCCTAATCGATCCGTTAACAGCGTTTGACTAATCGGGGTTTTTTTCTTTTAAACCAGTAAACCCATGCCCTCTTGAAGGTAGATAGAATGCCTAGATATAGATACATTTGGCTTCTGTGCCACGATGACGATATTAGAAGGCCCAGTAACACACACACACACACAAAACAAAAGAGAATGATAAAAAAAAGTGTAAATAACAACTTTTCTTCAACAACAACAGAACTTTTGACAGGTTTTACAGTACTGCACGGGAAAAAATCACTCGAAAACATAGTCACTCACACGTACTTGCAAGCCTGACCCATAAATCATGCATCGTTATGTATTCGAGTTGAAAGATGGAGTACGTGCTGGATGGTTGACACCGGAAAGGAATGCACAGTGGAACGTACCCCATTTAAGAAATACGTACCCCACACAAAAATACCAGGGGCGGATCCAGCGAGGGGGAGGGGGGGGGGGGTTCCGGGGTTTTTGGACCCTCCCCCCCTTGCCTAAAAAAGATTTAAAACCAAAAAATAATAATGATAAATTTGAAAAAAAGGAAAAATTGATGGCTCAGATTGCACCAGATTGCTCCATTTTCCATGAATTTGTATCCAAATTTTACGGGGGGGGGGGGGGGGGGGAATGACCCCGGATCCTATTGTATTCTAAGTGACGGTTTTGGAAAGTAGTTGGGTAATTTGCTGGCTCAGGTTCCACCAGAACTGTCAATTGTCCTTGTTTTGATCCAAATTTGTCTTCTTCAATGTACTTTTTAGAAGGTGTATTAGGGGAAGTTTCTTGGCTCAGATTGCACCAGATTGCTCCATTTTCATTGTTTTTATCAACATTTTTTTTGGGGGGGAAGGGGGGGGCCGGGGGGGGGCATGCACCCTGACCCCCCTAGGAGGAACGAACGCTTGGCGCGCGCCCTCAACTAAACGCTTAGTGTAGTCGAATTGTCCCTAAAAGAAATTTGGAACACCCCCCCCCCCCTTAAAACTGATGTGATCCGGCCCTGAATACATACACAGACACAGAAGAGCACACAGTTGTTTTATGATAATTAGTTATTTTCGTTACTTACAACAATGTCCGTCTGCAAAAAAGATATTTAAACTGCTTTCTTTCCTGATGTGAA
>NC_090246.1:99031481-99043981 GCF_037325665.1 Littorina saxatilis
AACTGAACGCACTGCATTTTTTTTACAATGACCGTAGTCCGCCGCTTGTGCAAAACGGAGTGAAACTGACGAGCCTGTTCAACGCGGTAGTGGTTTCGCTGTGCTGCATAGCACGCTTTTCTGTACCTCTCTTCGTTTTAACTTTATGAGCGTGTTTTTAATCCAAACATATCATATCTATATGTTTTTTGGAATCAGGAACCGACAAGGAATAAGATGAAATTGTTTTCAAATCGATTTCGGAAAATTAATTTTGATCATAATGTTTATATTTTTAATTTTCAGAGATTGTTTTTAATCCAAATATAACATATTTATATGTTTTTGGAATCAGGAAATGATGTAGAATAAGATGAACGTAAATTTGGATCGTTTTATATAAAAACAAAATGTATTACAATTTCAGATTTTTAATGACCACCAAGCTGAAATGCAATACCGAAGTCCGGCCTTGGTCGAAGATTGCTTTGCAAAACTTTCAATCAATTTGATTGAAAAATGAGGGTGTGACAGTGCCGCTTCAACTTTTACAAAAAGCCGGATATGACGTCATCAAAGACATTTATCAAAAAATGAGAAAAAAATCTGGGGATATCATACCCAGGAACTCTCATGTAAAATTTCATAAAGATCGGTCCAGTAGTTTACTCTGAATCGCTCTACACACACATACACACACACACACACACACACACACGCACACACACACACAACAAGAGGAATATATAAGATACTGGACAAAAGAAAAATCAGATACATATTCCAGACTTAAGTTTTATTCTATGATCAGTAAATCTTACGAAATGCAGTCATACTTAATACAAATTAAGAATAATAAACACAGAAAGATGTTAAGCAGATTAAGGACTAGCACACATTGTCTAAAAATTGAAAGTGGAAGACATCAGAATATCCCTAAAGAAAATCGTCTTTGTATTGAATGCAATGTCATAGAAGATGAAATACATTTTCTAGATAAATGCAATAAATATGTTAAATTAAGGGATGAATTTAAAGAAGATGCTTCACATATCAATATGAAATATGCTAACAAAAATCCAAGTAACTTATTTTTAGAAGACGAAGTTCAAGTTCGTCTTGGCAAATTTGTTACGGATTGTTTTAGCATTGTATAATGCATTATTATTATTTGTTGTTTGTTGTGTCAATAACTTTACTGGTTCATGACAATAAACATTATTCTATTCTATTCTATTCTATTCTATTCTATTCACACACACACACACACACACATACACCACGACCCTCGTCTCGATTCCCCCTCTATGTTAAAACATTTAGTCAAAACTTGACTAAATGTAAAAAGCTAGAGTAAAGACGTCACTGGGTGATTAACGTAATAATATTTACTGAGTTTTGCGACATCGGGTACATTATGCCATCCCAAAAGTTTTTTTTTGCACCCTGATATATGGACAGTAATCGCGTGCAAGCCAATTTGAAAGTGTTTTGGTCTGGTTGGTTGCTAGCTTGCTTGCTTGCTTGATTCTTAGTGGGCTGCTCGACAGTCGTTGCTTCTTTGCTTGTTTCTATTTTAGGGAGTGGGGTGCTTTGTTGCTTGCTAGGGTTCTTGCTTGCATACTTGCTTATTTGCTGAACTGCTTTGTTGCATGCTTGGTTACTTTGTCGTTTTCGTTGGTTGATCTCTTTCTCAATGCGCACTTCCTGACTCCTGGGCCGAGATGCACGAAACAAACCTGGGTGCGATCAAAATGGGTGGTACGCAGCCGCGGGGTCGGATTGGTTGAAATTGAGATTTGTTGTGATTTCAACCAATCAGACCCCGCGGTTTGTTCCCACCCAATTGGGTAGCACCCAGTTTCGCTTCGTGCATCCCAGCCCATCAGTCTACATATTTGTCAGCTACGAAATTGATACAGCTAAAATAAGTCCAACTGTGCACAGAAAGTAGCCCGGCTGTTCAGTTTTCTCATGCCGTATAAGTGGAAGGATTATCCAATCCCAGGACAGTAAAAGAAAATGTTTGCAAATTGACGCCTACTCAAAACCAACAGCCTGCCTGCCTGCTGTGCAAAGTGTGGGCCTGTTAGTTCAGCTGTTGGCTGGACTTGCGATTTTTAGGTCGAATCCAGGCCGAGACGGACACGGACCAATGAGCGCTTCTGGGGTGATAACGCGAGACAACTCTTGTGATCTTGCCGCGAGGTGGCGCCAGTTACCAGCCGAAAGAAAGAAGGGGCATAACCTCACCAGAACCGACCATTGTCTGTTTACCGTATAAAATGCACGACTAATTACACACGAACAGTTACCAAACCGATATGCTATTTGGAACCAATGCAAGTGGGTTTTTTCCTTTCTCGTGTGATCTTGCCGCGAGGTGGCGCCAGTTACCAGCCGAAAGAAAGAGGGGGCATAACCTCACCAGAACCGCCCATTGTATGTGCAGACTCAGAGACAATATCTATGTTCCACCCCCGTGTCACCACAGTGGAACGTTAAACACCTAGGTCATTCTGCCATAAATGCAGGTGAGTTATTACAGCTAAACACGCACACATCCCCCGGGGTAGCTCTAGTCTCGTTGCTGCCAGCTTTCCACACGGAGGAAGCGACCCAAAATACCCAGCAATGAGGTAATAAAGCGATGGGAATGGGTGAAAGCTTGCACGGATATATCGTGATAGAAACAGGAAGGAAAGCACATTTAGGCCCACGCCCCATTATGCTTCTGTTTCTCAGTGGAAATTTAAGGCACAGTCCTCCATGTGAAAGCAGTTCTGCTGAATACCTCAGAAACTGCCCAAACGTGTCCATTGAATAAGACACCTTCACTTGGACACATACCCAAACTCAACATCCACACGTGACTTTAACAAGTTCATTCATAAAAAAATCCTCACTCTGTGCAGAAAGCAGTCAACCTGTTGATTGTTGGTTGTGTGTCAAGGTGAAGGGAAAGCCTTAGTCGATGAAGAGTGACAATACTGGCGAGCCTTAGTCGATGAAGAGTGACAATACTGGCGAGCCTTAGTCGATGAAGAGTGACAATACTGGCGAGGCTTAGTCGATGAAGAGTGACAATACTGGCGAGGCTTAGTCGATGAAGAGTGACAATACTGGCGAGCCTTAGTCGATGAAGAATGACAATACTGGCGAGCCTTAGTCGATGAAGAGTGACAATACTGGCGAGCTTTAGTCGATGAAGAGTGACAATACTGGCGAGCCTTAGTCGATGAAGAGTGACAATACTGGCGAGCCTTAGTCGATGAAGAGTGACAATACTAGCGAGCTTTAGTCGATGAAGAGTGACAATACTGGCGAGCTTTAGTCGATGAAGAGTGACAATGCTGGCGAGCCTTAGTCGATGAAGAGTGACAATACTAGCGAGCCTTGGTCGATGAAGAGTGACAATACTAGCGAGCTTTAGTCGATGAAGAGTGACAATACTGGCGAGCTTTAGTCGATGAAGAGTGACAATACTGGCGAGCCTTAGTCGATGAAGAGTGACAATACTAGCGAGCTTTAGTCGATGAAGAGTGACAATACTGGCGAGCCTTAGTCGATGAAGAGTGACAATACTGGCGAGCCTTAGTCGATGAAGAGTGGCAATACTGGCGAGTCTTAGTGGATGAAGAGTGACAATACTGGCGAGCCTTAGTCGATGAAGAGTGACAATACTGGCGAGGCTTAGTCGATGAAGAGTGACAATACTGGCGAGCCTTAGTCGATGAAGAGTGACAATACTGGCGAGCCTTAGTCGATGAAGAGGGACAATACTGGCGAGCCTTAGTCGATGAAGAGTGACAATACTGGTGAGCCTTAGTCGATGAAGAGTGACAATACTGGTGAGCCTTAGTCGATGAAGAGTGACAATACTGGCGAGCCTTAGTCGATGAAGAGTGACAATACTGGCGAGCCTTAGTCGATGAAGAGTGACAGTACTGGCGAGCCTTAGTCGATGAAGAGTGACAATACTGGCGAGCCTTAGTCGATGAAGAGTGACAATACTGGCGAGCCTTAGTCGATGAAGAGTGACAATACTGGCGAGCCTTAGTCGATGAAGAGTGACAATACTGGCGAGCCTTAGTCGATGAAGAGTGACAATACTGGCGAGCCTTAGTCGATGAAGAGTGACAATACTGGCGAGCCTAAGTCGATGAAGAGTGACAATACTAGCGAGCTTTAGTCGATGAAGAATGACAATACTGGCGAGCCTTAGTCGATAAAGAGAGACAATACTGGCAAACCTTAGTCGATGAAGAGTGACAATACTGGCGAGCTTTAGTCGATGAAGAGTGACAATACTGGCGAGCCTTAGTCGATGAAGAGTGACAATACTGGCGAGCTTTAGTCGATGAAGAGTGACAATACTGGCGAGCCTTAGTCGATGAAGAGTGACAATACTAGCGAGCTTTAGTCGATGAAGAGTGACAATACTGGCGAGCCTTAGTCGATGAAGAGTGACAATACTGGCGAGCCTTAGTCGATGAAGAGTGACAATACTGGCGAGCCTTAGTCGATGAAGAGTGACAATACTGGCGAGCTTTAGTCGATGAAGAGTGACAATACTGGCGAGCCTTAGTCGATGAAGAGTGACAATACTGGCGAGGCTTAGTCGATGAAGAGTGACAATACTGGCGAGGCTTAGTCGATGAAGAGTGACAATACTGGCGAGCCTTAGTCGATGAAGAGTGACCATACGGGCGAGCCTTAGTCGATGAAGAGTGACAATACTGGCGAGGCTAAGTCGATGAAGAGTGACAATACTGGCGAGCCTTAGTCGATGAAGAGTGACAATACTGGCGAGCCTTAGTCGATTAAGAGTGACAATACTGGCGAGCCTTAGTCGATGAAGAGTGACAATACTGGCGAGCCTTAGTCGATGAAGAGTGGCAATACTGGCGAGTCTTAGTCGATGAAGAGTGGCAATACTGGCGAGTCTTAGTGGATGAAGAGTGACAATACTGGCGAGCCTTAGTCGATGAAGAGTGACAATACTGGCAAGCCTTAGTCGATGAAGAGTGACAATACTGGCGAGCCTTAGTCGATGAAGAGTGACAATACTGGCGAGCCTTAGTCGATGAAGAGTGACAATACTGGCGAGCCTTAGTCGATGAAGAGTGACAATACTGGCGAGCCTTAGTCGATGAAGAGTGACAATACTGGCGAGCCTTAGTCGATGAAGAGTGACAATACTGGCGAGCCTTAGTCGATGAAGAGTGACAATACTGGCGAGCCTTAGTCGATGAAGAGTGACAATGCTGGCGAGTCGTAGTCGATGAAGAGTGACAATACTGGCGAGCCTTAGTCGATGAAGAGTGACAATACTGGCGAGGCTTAGTCGATGAAGAGTGACAATACTGGCGAGCCTTAGTCGATGAAGAGTGACAATACTGGCGAGCCTTAGTCGATGAAGAGTGACAATACTGGCGAGGCTTATTCGACGAAGAGTGACAATACTGGCGAGCCTTAGTCGATGAAGAGTGACAATACTGGCGAGCCTTAGTCGATGAAGAGTGACAATACTGGCGAGCCTTAGTCGATGAAGAGTGACAATACTGGCGAGCCTTAGTCGATGAAGAGTGACAATACTGGCGAGCCTTAGTCGATGAAGAGTGACAATACTGGCGAGCCTTAGTCGATGAAGAGTGACAATACTGGCGAGCCTTAGTCGATGAAGAGTGACAATACTGGCAAGCCTTAGTCGATGAAGAGTGACAATACTGGCGAGCCTTAGTCGATGAAGAGTGACAATACTAGCGAGCTTTAGTCGATGAAGAGTGACAATACTGGCGAGCTTTAGTCGATGAAGAGTGACAATACTGGCGAGGCTTAGTCGATGAAGAGTGACAATACTGGCGAGGCTTAGTCGATGAAGAGTGACAATACTGGCGAGCCTTAGTCGATGAAGAATGACAATACTGGCGAGCCTTAGTCGATGAAGAGTGACAATACTGGCGAGCCTTAGTCGATGAAGAGTGACAATACTGGCGAGCCTTAGTCGACGAAGAGTGACAATACTAGCGAGCCTTAGTCGATGAAGGGTGACAATACTGGCGAGCCTTAGTCGATGAAGAGTGACAATACTGGCGAGCCTTAGTCGATGAAGAGTGACAATACTGGCGAGCCTTAGTCGATGAAGAGTGACAATACTGGCGGCTATAACGCTGTCAGCAGATCACGAGTCTTCTTACGTGAAATATCTTGATCATATGACCGGAATCGCCGAAACATTCGCCGCTAGTTAGTACACCGAACCAGGCACGGTGTAACATTTGCCGAACGTTCGCCGACCTAGTTCGGCTTGGTCAGTTCGGCTGTTGTTAGTAGCGGGCTTTAGATGGTGAGCTGAATCATTGCCACGGGAAGGACTGCATGTGCCTTTTACTGATAAATGAATGATGATGGAAATTCCGGACTATGGATGTTTCCATAATTATGATTTAGACTCGTGTGATACCGTGTGATACACCTGACGCATGACATTAAATGATTTCGGAACATGAATAATTGTTTTAAACGGATAAAACTCTTTTGTGACTAATCTAAAAGCTTTCAGATAAAAACATACCATCCGTTTTCTCACTTAAATTGACATTACATTTAGCATGTAGTTTTTATTTCTGTACAAAATGTCTTTTTGCAGAAGGAGATTAGAACAACACTGTTTGGTTCATGATTTTGTGATTGTAACTTGTTACTCTGTTGTACCAAGTTTCACACACACACACCACACACACACACACACACACACCGGCACACGCACACACACACACACACACACACACACACACACGCGCGCACGCACACACACACACACACGCACGCACACACACACACACACACACACACACACACACACACACACACACACACACACACACACACATACAAACACACACACACACGCACGCACGCACACACACACACACACACACACACACACACACACACACACATAGTTGTGTATACAAAAAAGTGCTCACCTTGTTGGGACCCTATAGCACTTGTCTTACATCTCGAACAAATCTCAAGTTCAACCAATCCCGTCCGGGGCTTAGTTGGTTCTCTATCCAGTTTAGCGGTGTTTTTTGTCAAGCACAGTACCCCGCCTCGCGCCGTGTCAACATCAAGGCCTCTTCGGGGTTTTCCCTCTGTCGGGTTTGGTTGGCACACCCTTTTTTCATCCTACTTCTCACGTCTCTTTCTTTGTGTCGCGGTTGTCCTTTGATCCTGAGTTATATTTACATGTTCACCGTATTGCAAGTTCCGTGCTCACATTACGCTTAGATTTTCTTCAGTGGAGCAAGACACTGAGGCCGGATAACGCGTGTGTTCGTAACGGGTGTGTTCGTACCGGGTGTGTTCGTACCGGGTGTGTTCGTACCGGGTGTGTTCGTACCGGGTGTGTTCGTACCGGGTGTGTTCGTACCGAGTGTGTTCGTAACGGGTGTGTTCGTAACGGCGGGTGTGTTCGTAACGGGTGTGTTCGTACCGGGTGTGTTCGTACCGGGTGTGTTTGTACCGGGTGTGTTCGTAACGGGTGTGTTCGTAACGGGTGTGTTCGTAACGGGTGTGTTCGTAACGGGTGTGTTCGTACCGGGTGTGTTCGTAACGGGTGTGTTCGTACCGGGTGTGTTCGTAACGGGTGTGTTCGTACCGGGTGTGTTCGTACCGGGTGTGTTCGTGACGGGTGTGTTCGTACTCATGTTAGGGGGAGCTGAGTCTTGGAAACTTTTTGTATACCTGTTTTTCGTCCGTTCTTCTGATCTTCTTGTTTTCTTTTCCGGCTTCTGCCTCCCAACCCCCACCTTGTCCGCCTCACTGTGACTGTTTGTGAGTGAACATGACTGACTTACAAGTATTGTATCGCTGTGTCCGGCCAGCCTTTGACATGGAAGAAGAAGACCCTTTCACTTGGACACATACCAAAAATCAACAGCCTGCGTGCTCTCTGTGCAGAAAGAGACCGGTTTGGACAGGCGTCATCCTGTGTGTAATGTTGTGCCTTTGGTTCTTAATGCAAGGGAAACAACTCTGTGTTTTCCCGGGGATGATGACCCTTACTTTTGTTATGTTATGTTATATGAAGTCTTATATCGCGCGCGTATCTCCAGACTCGGACTCAAGGCGCAGGGATCTATGTATGCCGTGTGAGATGGAATTTTTTACACAATACATCACGCATTCACATCGACCAGCAGATCGCAGCCATTTCGGCGCATATCCTACTTTTCACGGCCTATTATTCCAAGTCACACGGGTATTTTGGTGGACATTTTTGTTATTTTGCCAGGAAAGATCCTTTTGTCAGTCGTGGGATCTTTAACGTGCACACCCCAATGTAGTGTACACGAAGGGACCTCGGTTTTTCCTCTCATCCGAAAGACTAGCACTTGAACCCACCACCTAGGTTAGGAAAGGGGGGAGAAAATTGCTAACGCCCTGACCCAGGGTCGAACTCGCAACCTCTCGCTTCCGAGCGCAAGTGCGTTACCACTCGGCCACCCAGCTTCTTATGCTATCATCATGGCGTCGTGCTTATGACTCAATAAACAGTCAACACCAAATCCACCTTTATCACTGCTCCATTTGTCCATCGACATCAATCATCATCATCATCATCATAACTCGCATTAAAAAATTAAAAAAAAAAAAAAAAAAAATTTTTAAATATAAAAATATTTAAAAAAAAAATAAATCCCTGCGCTTAGAACTGTACCCACGGAATACGCGCGATATAATCCTCATATTGATTGATTGATTGATTACCGGAACATTATACTGTGAAAGCAATGTTAATTATTAAAGGAAGCAAACATGATGTGTTATCCTATTTGTCGAAGTGGATGGGTGTTCTATGCTATGCTACCGTTGTTTTTCTGTCTCCAGAACTAGCGTCTATTTGGGACATGACGTGATTATAATTATGCTAGGTGGGTTGTTCTGATTCCGTGCATGTTTGTATAGCCTAGCAAGAGACAGCAATAAAAACAAACTGTTTGGACAGTCATATTCATTGACACAAAATCACAAACACACGCACACACACACATACACACACACACACACACACACGCGCGCACGCACACACACAGTGCACACACACAGTGCACACACACACACACACACACACACACACACACACACACCGGCACACACGCGCACACACTCACACACGTGTACAAATACACACACACACACACGTGTACACTGAAATACACACACACACACGTGTACAAACATACACATACACACACACACGCGACTCTTTTTAAATGTAGGCAAGTTTTGACTAAATGTTGATGACGGTATGGTGGTGTATGCCACGGTGTTTGTATGTGCGTGGGTGCACAGCGATTCAGGCAAAACAACCCGACGGATGTTTATGAAACTTTGCTTATTCACGCCGGGTAAATAGATACAGCGTGTTTTGCTCTCATAACAAACAAGAGATGAACCGCATAAGCTCCGGAGTAAAAGTTGAGGTGGATGGACTTATGTTTGTTGCCCAGGGAGGAGCAAAACATCCTGCTCTTATCTTTTTGTAGGTGTAGAGTGTGTAAGTGCGTGTGTCAGCGAAGGGTAAACGACCTCGCTTCAAAACCTGTATGATGTGGGGGTGGGTAACAGGGAATTCCCGGTACTCTACTTCAAAACGAATTAAAGAGAGAAGAGTGACGCAGGCATGCAATTACCGGTACTATCCCTAAAAGGTATTTACAATATGTGAGGACATACACTTGTTATATACTAGCTACATGCACTTTGGTAGTGTATTGACAAAACATGCCTCTTATTGGTGACAGCTGTCAAGGAGGACTTAACATTTGAATTTCATCATGATATGCACTTGCACAATAGTCCGACATGCACGGCTACTACAGCTGCGTCAGTGTAACTATGATTCAGTCTCGTCGCCGGATAATCACTTGCTTGCTGCGGCGTAAGACATAAGACACACAGCAACACGATTTGTTCTTATTCATTCCACAACGGGCGGCGATTAGAGTTCCGGACGGAAAGCAATGATATAAGAAAATCAATTTGCAGTCATTGACACTCGGAAATGCTCGGCGGAAATCTTCCGAGCAAACAGACCAGTGAACGCTTGTCATAATTGCTGTCCATTTAAACATCCGGCTCGTGTGTTGTCACACTAAACGAGTTACATTGTTTCAAATCATAACCTAAAGCTTGACCAAGAGACGTCGGGTGTCGTTTAGCGTTTGTAAGCTACTAAAGACGTCTCCGACATTTGGTCGTCTCCTTACTAGCTTTGGCCGTTCAACGCAATTAAATCCCGTACTGTTTGACTGAGTTACAAGCTGTAACCATTCTTGTCCAATTCAGTTCATAATTAACAACAGCTTTTACAGTGTATATAATTAACGTATTAGTTTGCATTTTGATAAACACGAAAAGCTGTTTACAATTCGTAGATCTTCCGTGCTCAGTCCAAGGACGCGACGGGTAGTCGAATCATAAGCTTGAGTGTATACTGCTAGTTTTAGTGAATGTATTTTTATACTTATGCTGTCCAGTGTTGTTTTTAGGCCAAAAAAAAAAATTGTCTGTTTAGGGTAACCCGACCGACCCTATCGATTTGGCGCCGACCCAAAAACTTTTTTTTGATTTCCAAAAAAAAAAAGAAAAAAAAAGAGGTAAAAATGCTAAAAAGAGACATTTGGCGTTTCTTTCTCTCCCTTTCTCTCTGTTTTATTTATACGTTAGTTTTGAAACATGTATTTATCAAATATAAGAAGTGAATGTTCAGCCAACATAGCATTTACACCAACAACAAAAAAAAAACAAAAAAAAACTTTACCTACCTACCGACCCTACTTTTTTTGGTCATGTTACCCTAAACAGACAATTTTTTTTTTTTGGCCTTAAATGAATGTTGTTGATCAGTTTGTATAAATGATGCGTGTGTTGGTGTATATGGCTGGATTGAAATGTTTCTTAACCACAATGTCATCACAAATTCCCAACCTTGGGCATTTAAAGATTCTGTATTCTGTATTCTGTATCAGGTTACCAACAGGAACTTGTATAAAACCTGCTGGTTCCCCGGAAAGTAAACTATCATCCCTCCCGTGTAACCCATCATATAAACCTTCATAAGTTCTTCCATGCTTTTAGACCCAGAGACGGAAGCCATGTCCCACCCCCGTGTCACCACAATGGCACGTAAAAGATCTCGGTCATTCTGCCATAAGTGCAGATGGCTGATACCACCTTAGGCCAAAAAGAAAAATATGTCTGTTTCCGGTAACCCGACCGACCCTATTTTTAAGCGCCGACCCTAAAGGTATTTTTCGCTTTTCGCACCAAAAAAAAACAACAAAAAAAGGGAGGTAATCGGTCGATGAGACTTCACAATCGAAGAGACTTCAAAACACTCAGTTACGAGTTACGACCCATAAGTTTATATACATAATTATACAATACAAAAAGTATCAAAAACAGTAGGGGGGGTGCGGGGCGGGGCGGGGGGGGGGGGGGTATGCATCGTCGTTTGGGAAACACAAGTAAAGAAATGTGCAAACGTTGTGTCCCTCCCTTTCCCAGCAGTCACGTGGCGGGTTAACTCGGTGACTGAAGCGTCATTCCTTTAAGTTGTGCATATGATTTGTATATTTACATGATGATTAACCTTTGCTTAATGGGATGTGTGCTGCGTATTATGTGTGTAGGAAGGGTCAAACTTGAAAGGCTAAAAGTCAATAAACAAATTACAATCGAAACTGTTATTGTATTACTTTGTTATTTTCTAGGTGAATTGTATTTGCCAAAAATACTTCAAAAACAACATGTAGCACAATTTGTGTACAGTTAGTTTTGACATTCTATTTATTTATTTATTTGTGAGTATTTCTACGCACATACCCTCCCAGAGGGAGGCTCATGGCGTTTACAATATGCCGTGTGAGATGGAATTTTTTACACAATATATCACGCATTCACATCGGCCAGTAAATCTCAAGCGTGTTAGGCGAGTATATACTTTCACGGCCTATTATTCCAAGTCACACGGGTAAAAAGTTTGCCTCATCTTGTACACTTGCTCTCAGAAGGGAGTTGGCTGCAGCTGAGTACTCATTGCCGCCTTCGTGAGAAGTCGTGTTCCAGGTCACCTGAATGCTTGAACCTTAGGTCGCTTACCTGAAAGGACAACAGAACTTGCTATTTAAGGAAAGGGACCTAGGGTCAATGCAGTGGTCTGTGACAACACAACAGCCAACGTTTGATTGAGACACCGCGTTACGCTAAAAGTCGAAGTTACAACAAATATAACGTACTCATTTGAAACTGGCTATACTTTTCGCTGAGATTATTGCACGGTTACATGCGTAAACACCTTCGACAGTCGTACGTATCTCAGTCACTCTCCGGCGAGTCAAGTTCCGGGAGGGTATTTTTGTCATGCCTTCCGAAACCGCACAGCTTCGGTCACAAAGCCCGCCGCTTATCCCCCCCCCCCCCCCCCCCCCCCCCCCAGCCCCCTCTAC
>NC_090246.1:99051481-99091481 GCF_037325665.1 Littorina saxatilis
AGGCTCTAGTTCCTGTGATGACGTAAAACTTAAGTAACCAATCAACCGTCCACTCGTTTTTTAAAGGTACATTCCGTCTCGTGTAAGATATCCTGCCCAGCACCTAAGATATATTGAGGCTTTAATGGGATGTAAGCTAGACCATCCTTCCACGATGACACATACCAACAATCAACAGCATTTATAGTTCCTATGTAGAGCAGTGGGAGTTTTTGATGAATTGATTCTGGAAGTAACACTTATGATTCCTGGTAAAAGGATGATCTTATTCCATGTGAAAGGGTGCTCTTATTCCATGTGAAAGGGTGCTTGTATTCCATGTGAAAGGGTGCTCGTATTCCATGTGAAAGGGTGCTTGTATTCCTTGAACAGGATGCTCGTATTCCATGTGAAAGGGTGCTCTTATTCCATTGAAACGGTGCTCGTATTCCATGTGAAAGGGTGTTCTTATTCCATGTGAAAGGGTGCTTGTATTCCATGTGAAAGGGTGCTCTTATTCCATGTGAAAGGGTGTTCTTATTCCATGTGAAAGGGTGCTCTTATTCCATGTGAAAGGGTGTTCTTATTCCATGTGAAAGGGTGCCTGTATTCCACGCGAAAAGAAGCTCTGTTCCACGTGAAAGGATGATCTTATTCCAAAAGCCTGGGTAGATCTGTAGCTGTGAACATGATTGCGTGCTGTGTGCGGGAAGGACCTAGCGTGAAAAAAGAGCGGTCTGTAAAACACCTGTAGCACAATCACTGCGGCATGTCATATGTAAGCTTGTGTTTTTGTGTGTGTCTACAGTCAAGCGCTGGGATGCACGGGGTGCCAGTGCTCTCAGACATACTACACGGTGTCGGCTGTGGTCAAGAGAGGAGCCATCTACAAGGTGGAATACGTGCGTGTGCCAGGCTGCTGCCAGTGCCTCAACACTTTCCCGACTTCTTCAGGGCCGGACTAGGCGAAGAGGAGGGGGGGGGTTGCCAGTGGTGGCCCAGGGGGATGTCCCCCCTGGCGGCAGGGGCGGATCAGTTCATTTTATGACTGTTTTTTTTCAAAAGTATATTGTGAAGATATGGGTGTGAAGGCGCGAAGCGCCTAGCTTGCTAGGGGGGTCCGGGGGCATGCCCCCCCGGAAAATTTTGAAAAAAAGGATGCAAAATGGTGCAATCTGGTGCATTCTGAGGATGATCATTACCAGTTTCAGGCAGCAGATTTTGTCACTGATTAATACCCCAAAAATTGAAACTCAATGTAAAATAAAGAAATGCATACCTCATTCAATATTTTTATTTTTTGGCTGGGGGGGGGTCCGGAAACCCTAGAACCCACACCACCACCCCCCCCCCCCCTCGTTGTGGGGGTCAGGGGGCGAAGCCCCCTGAAGCTGACGGGTAGGTCATATTCTGAGATAGGAAAATGGTCGCTCCTTGCATGAAACGGCATAAAATAAGCAATAATAAAAAAAAATTAAATAAGTAAGGTACATGTTTAGGCTAGGGGGGGGGTTGCGCAACCCCCATAACCCCCCGGTAGTCCGGCCCTGTTCTTAAACACGTTTTCAAGACTCACAGCAAAACAAGTGTTGTGGACACGCAGCTGAACAAGTGTTTTAGATTCCAAGCAAAACAATTTATTTAAGACTCGGAGCTAAACACGTTTTAGGACTCCCACCCAAACAGGATTTTAAGACTTCTGGTGAAACAACTTTATTCGACTATCAGGTTGACAAGTTTTTGAGACTCCAAGCTTGTTTAGTTTTTAAGACTGACACTGTGACAGCTAAACGAGGTTTTAAGAGTCCCCGCTTTCCAGGTTTTCATGACTCCTAACTAGACTCCCAGCTAAATAAGTTGTTTAAGACTCCCAAGTAGACAAGTTCCCGACTCCTAATTTAACAAGTTGTTTACTCCTACCCGCAAAACATGGTTGTTGGTTTTATTTTTTTTTCAAACTCCAAGGTACATACGTTTTTAAGACTCCCAGCTGGACAAGTGTTTGGCTCCCAGCTGAACAAGTCTTTAAAACTTCTATTTAGACAACATTTTAAGTTTTATTAAATGTTTTTAAACGCAACGGATCGGCTCAGGTTTCACATGGGATAAAACTATCCTACCCATTTTGGTTTTGATCATAAAATCTATAGTCAATACTGATATAGTTGCTTGTTATGTAGAGTAGGATGTTTTTGATCTTTCTTTCTTTCTTTCTTTATTTGGTGTTTAACGTCGTTTTCAACCATTCAAGGTATGTTTTTGATAAGACATGGTTAACTTGTGTGTGTGTGTGTGTGTGTGTGTGTGTGTGTGTGTGTGTGTGTGTGTGTGTGTGTGTGTGTGTTGGGCGACAACAGAAAAATGGAAGGACTGAGGAGTTTGCTGAGAAAATGTGCATCTGTACCAAGCCTGACGTGAAAACAGAATGAAGCAAACTATTGTGTTTGGCAAGTGTAGGGCAAGGCATAACTATGTTTCTGTCATTACAGTATTGTATACTACAGACATTTCGGCGATGAAACAATAGCCGACAGTAAAATGTGTTTTTGTTGTAGTTGTTGATGATGATGATGATGATGATGATGATGATGATGATGATGATGATGATGATGATGATGATGATGATGATGATGATGATGATGATGATGATGATCTCAGTGTGATGCAAAGTCACTGCAAAAAGTGAACTTTTTATTTAGAAATGTTATTTACTCCGCTATGATATTTACTTTTTGTTGAGATATTTGTATATGGGCTGTTTGGAATAACATCAAGAGGAATACGTTTTACTCGGAAATATCATCGTCTCGGGTAACCTTATTTCCAGTTGAAGGGACGTAACTCCAAGCTGGGCCTATTATTGACAGAGGCTCGAAAGACAAGAGTTATTTTGAGACAATAACTTGAATCTTACAAACAGTATTGTTGAATTATCAGTTCATTGTTTCATGTTGCCGTGGAACTCGTGTGCGTTGCTAGGTAAGTGCAGGTGCTCTGCACTGTCAGAAAAGTGTAAAGGGTTTATTTTGGCATGGCATGGGTGTTCGGCAATGTTATTAAGTGTTGTTCTTTCGCATTATTCTGCATCGTGTGTGTTGCCACATAAAAAGATGTGATGTGTTTTCATTTAATTAAACATATGGATCGTCGTTGTGAATTGGCAAAATAAAACTCATATTAAAAGGGAGGTATCTTTGTGTCAGCACAACTGTGGCTGTTGTCGAAATAATTACGGCAGCTCTCATCACAATTTTATTTGTTTTTTACAAAAAGTGCACACTCATTTTTTTCATTTTTTGGATAAATGTCTTTGAGGACGTCATATCCGGCTTTTTGTAAAAGTTGAGGCGGCACTGTCACACCCTCATTTTTCAATAAAATTCATTGACATTTTGGCAAAGCAATCTTCGACGAAGGCCGAACTTTGTTATTGCATTTCAGCTTGGAGGCTTAAAAATTAATTAATGACTTTGGTCATTAAAAATCTGAAAATTTTAATTAAAATTATTTTTTTATAAAGCGATCCAAAATTACGTTCATCTTATTCTTCATCATTTTCTGATTCCAAAAACATATAAATATGTTATATTCAGATTAAAAACAAGCTCTGGAAATTAAAAATATAACAATTATGATTAAAATAAAATTTCCGAAATCGATTTAAAAACAATTTCATTTTATTCCTTGTCGGTTCCTGATTCCAAAAACATATAGATATGATATGTTTTGATTAAAAACAAACTCAGTAAGCTAAAAAGAATAGACATACAGAAAAGCGTGTTATCCTCCTCAGCGCGACCACTACCGCACTATTCTGCATGGCTTGTCGATTCCACTGCCTTTGCCACAAGCGGCGGACTGACGAAACTACGAGTATGTGGTCTTGGTGAAAAAAGCAGTGCGTTCAGTTTCATTCTGTGAGTTCGACAGCTTGACTAAATGTTGTTATTTCGCCTTACGCGACTTGTTTTCTTTTTTTTTCAAAACTAGATATGTTTATTATTTGTATTGCTTTTTTGCATGAATGCCAGTGCTGCACAGCGTTAGTTTTTCGAGTGTACTTTTATTTTCTGGTTGTATCCATTTTCGTGTCACTTCTGGTGTGTGTGTGTGTGTGTGTGTGTGTGTGTGTGTGTGTGTGTGTGTGTGTGTGTGTGTGTGTGTGTGTGTGTGTGTGTGTGTGTGTGTGTGCTACATTTTATTTGTGCACAGTTATTCTGTTCGAGTTAAAAATACTGGAATATGTGGCCGCACCACAGAAATCTCAATCACTTCAACGTGTTGTACATTTTGTACTTTGATTTCAGTACTGTGAACAAGAAAAGGAAATTACATGTATTTTTCTGTGAAGACGTCTTCCGCTTATTTTGTTATACATTGCTTGCCAAATGCACGAATGCTTACTACTCTCTCTCTCTCTCTCTCTCTCTCTCTCTCTCTCTCTCTCTCTCTCTCTCTCTCTCTCTCACACACACACATACGCACACGCGCGCGCGCGCACACACACACACCGACACACACGTGACACACTGGCTACTGTGACACAAGCACACACAACGTATCTCACTCATCATGGTGTGGCGACTCGGGAAAGGAGGGGGGGGGGGGGGGCTGTGGCTGCCGTTTGCTGTGGCCGGCTAGCCTTCGATTGTCAGTGTAAAACTGTTTCAAATGATGACACCTGAAGAAGACTCGAACACAAAACATAGTTACATTACCGGTAAATTTTAAAATATAGAAAACTGTGTTCACACCTAACTCAATTATGAAACACAAACTAACGTACAATTACACGTGTGAGAGTAATTCATTTCAAGTCTTAAACTGTTGTTACAATCAGGGTAATCAGGGTATCCCTTTCACCACAGTAATTAAATTAGTTTCAGAACCTGCAGTTATGCTTCTGTCGGCTACCCATATTCTTTGGGGGACGTCACTGAGTTCGGGAGTTATATGGGCGAAAACCCTATTTCAACGTGGCTCGGAATGCATCGTACCTCGCGAATCGTGTCTTCTTTTTTCTTTCTTTGTTTTCTTTTTTTTTTTTTCGTCGTAAATGGTCATTATCATACTAGTGAATACCTCAGTTAGGCGGCATCCGATAGGCAAAAACTACTGATTCACAGTGTCGCAAAATTGACCGTGATCGACAATGCCCGGGCCGCTACAAGTTTGATTGCCTTAAAACTATCGATTCTGTGAGAAATAGGCAGCTAAAATTGAAAAATGTTAACAAAGGTCGGAGAACGTCCAAGGATAGATCCTGCTACAATATATATATAGTCTCTGGTCCAGGAACCGAACGGTCACGGTTGATACACGGTCTCAACGAGCAGTATCAGCCTGGAAAAGTTCTGACCAGCGGGAAACGGAGCTAGTGAGCTTTCGTGGACCCAAAATCACATCAACAATGCACGGGAGGCAACTCTGAGTAACTGGTTGTCCAGAGTTACCCCTTTCCGGCGTACTCCATATCTGGAAACACACGTTACTGCCGGTAGGTATTGCTACGACAGCGTGCAATATTTACTAATCCCATTTGTTTGTTTGCGAATATTGTGGGTCTTTTGTTCTGCTTCTGTGTATGAACGCAAGGTAGGTTTATTACCGGTTTACTGAGACTGGAGATCCATCTGGAAGAGGTCGGATCTCCGAATACTGAAGTTATTTCTTCAAATTCTTGGCAGCAAGACTTCAATCGGTTCAGGTACTGGTTGTGGTACTTGCGCTGAAGGGGCCTTATTCGGTATACTGTTTATATTTTCGTTCAATGGTTCACCTTTCATGTGATCACCTTTCAATTCATGAGGGGTAATCTTGAACTTTAGCGTGTTAAATTCATAGCTCAGAATCCAGTGACATTCTTTACTTATTTTTGATACAAGTCCATGTAAGCAAGCCAAAGAACATTTGTCGTGAAATTAATTGACGGATTGAGCTCCAAACTTAAGCATAATTAATTAATTTGGTTGTTCAATTGACGAAAATGGCGTACGTTGTCAACCATGGGACATCATTTACACGAAAGAGTTGTCTCTCTTTGTCCGCTCATACGGATAATTCCTTCTTTGACCCATGTAAGCAAAATGCATTCGTACAGTTCATCGGAGTTCATTCCGTAACTTCAAAGGGATCTAAAATGACTTGTTATGATTACAAGTGCAGGTTCTGCAAATTTGGAGACTTAAAATGCCTCTGAATTCTGAGCTATGAATTTAACACGCTAAAGTTCAAGATTAGTAGGTAATCTTGAACTTTAGTGTGTTAAATTCATAGCTCAAAATTCAGTAGCATTCTTTCCTTAATTTTAATACAAGTCCCTGTAAACAAGCCAAATAACATTTGTCGTGAAATTAATTGACAGATTGAGCTCCAAACTTTAGCATAATTAATTCATTTGGCTGTTTGATCGACAAAAAAGACGTGAAAACGCTTACCTTTTCTACCAGGGGACATCATTTACACGACAGAGTTACGTCCCTTGTCGGAGTGCAAGGATAATTCCGTCTTAAAGTGACTTAGACGCATGTGAACGAAATGCAATTGTACACTAAGGTACAGTTCATTCCGTGACTTCAAAGGGATCTAAAAATGACTTGTTATACTTACAGGTGCAGGTTCTGCAAATTTGGAGGCTTAGATAAGATGACCCTACACATGTATTTTATGTTCACCCTGTTGCCACCCAACACTCTTACTTGCTTCCCATGTTTGGTTGAAGTAATCTGCTCTGGTACCTACCTGTGGGCAGGAAGTGAAAGAATGCTTTCATGCCAAGTACGATTTCAACACAGATGTCTTCTCATTTTATCAATGTGTTTCAGCTGTGAAAGGAGAACATAGTTGAATTCTTTTTCCAGATATTATCTATCAAGACGTCACAGTCAGGAAAATATGGGAATGAAGGAAGTAAACATCATACATGTGAAATTCAAAATTAAAGTAACCTGTAATCATTATTTTTTGTGACAGGTATACCAGCTCCTTTCAATTACGTTCGGAAAATTATTCCTTGTGCAGTGTAACAGAACACATCAAGCATCATGCCACCCAAAAAGAAGGACGATGGTGCGAACAAACCTCCACCACTGATTGGACGTATGGGAACCAATCTCAGAATCGGCATTCTTGGTCTCCCTAATGTTGGGTAATGCTTCCCAAGTTATTTTGCTCTTGTTGAGGTTTTGTTTGGTGTGTGTTTGGTGTCTTTTGTTTGTTTTATTTTATTTACATTGCCTTGAAAAGGAAAGATAACTGGTCAATAAAAAAGCCACATGTGTCTGGTTACAAAAACAAAACAAAACCCTTAAAAAAAACCTTAAAAAAATATATATTTCTGACCCTAGTTTTTGGGGGCCTTCTTGTCATCGGAAACACACAAAACATATTTTTTCTTGGCCCTAATACCGGCACGGTTGGCCTAGTGGTAAGGCGTCCGCCCCGTGATCGGGAGGTCGTGGGTTCGAACCCCGGCCGGGTCATACCTAAGACTTTAAAATTGGCAATCTAGTGGCTGCTCCGCCTGGCGTCTGGCATTATGGGGTTAGTGCTAGGACTGGTTGGTCCGGTGTCAGAATAATGTGACTGGGTGAGACATGAAGCCTGTGCTGCGACTTCTGTCTTGTGTGTGGCGCACGTTATATGTCAAAGCAGCATCGCCCTGATATGGCCCTTCGTGGTCGGCTGGGCGTTAAGCAAACAAACAAACAAAAAATCTTGGCCCTAATTACGTTATGCCTGCAATAGCATGTTTATATCTATTGAATGAGTTGAAGTGTCCTAACCATCATTTAAAGGGCATATTCTCATTTCTTTTCTGCAGAAAGTCCACCTTCTTCAACGTTCTGACAAAGAATGCTGCTCCGGCTGAAAACTTTCCTTTCTGCACAATAGACCCAAATGAAAGTAAGTGCCAAGCTAAATAATATACAGTGGTGCCTGTGATGAAAGGACACTCTTGGGACCAGCGGAAAGTGTCCCTACATTGCAGGTGGCCTGTCATGACAGGTATACTTTGGTCCAGATTACAAAGGGACATACCCCCCGCGGGTTAGGGGGAAGAATTAAACCCGTAGCTCCCCAGCATGTCGTAAGAGGCGACTAACGGATTCTGTTTCTCCTTTTACCCTTGTTAAGTGTTTCTTGTATAGAATATAGTCAATGTTTGTAAAGATTTTAGTCAAGCAGTATGTAAGAAATGTTAAGTCCTTTGTACTGGAAACTTGCATTCTCCCAGTAAGGTAATATGTAGAGGTTACATGCCGAGTCTCAGTGATTATCAAAAATAATGGTCGAAGTTAGCGGATCATGAAAAATGCGAGCTTTAGCGAGCTTTTTCATGACCGCGAACTGAGACCATTATTTTTGATAATCACTGAGACGAGGTGTGTAACCTCTTTATTCCTCCTTTCTTCAGTTATTCAAAGAAAAGAGGAGGTTTTTTGCGAAAGTTTGATCGAATCCTATTCACTCAACCAGTCAACCTGCGCAGGCGATCGATTAATGCGCGGTTGTATAGTTCCGTGCAAATCATTCCATTCTGTTAACACTTCTTGTCAGTTTTCCTATTTTGGACTAAAATCAAGTACACAGATATGCTGTTATTCTGCTGTGGCGGCAAAGGCAGATATTGTGTGTTCTGTATATGTTTTGGTATCGGTTAGGAAAATGTTCTTTCGTCAAATGGGACTAGCAGACGAACTTTTGCACCCGTGTTCCAACGTTAAAAACTGTATGAAGTTAAGTTTTCTGGGGAAAATAGTGTATGAAACCGCTTTATGTTGTTTAAATTGATGAGATGTGTGCATTTGGTTGCGTGTGATCTGTTTATTAAATGAAATATTGTTGAAAACTGACCGTCGGATTGCAGTCTGTTGTCGAAGAAACTGAGTGAAAAGAAGGGGAACTACTCTTGTCGCTAGACAAAGTATGAGTTACTTGCCTTGGGAAATTGCTTGTGATGAACGTCTGATCTAGATTCAGAAAACAACCGAACTCATGGATTTTATATGGAGATTCGTGTGTTCAGGCCTGTAGTTGTTAATTTAAATGCGGTATGTTTGTATTGTTTGCTCCAGAGATGTATACTTCGTACATTAGAGCGTTCGGAACTTTTCAGTCGCAAAAAGTAGTACCGAAACAGAACAACCTCTCAACCCATTGCACTATCGAGGATTCAGGCTGTTGCTGGGTCGTTATTTGTTTGGTTGCTGGGTCATTATCGAAAAATAACTACCCCTACAAGTTTACAGAGGTAAAGAAGCAGAGGGGGGAATAAATTGTACTACGTTGCAAGCCCCTGGAGCAATTTTTTGATTAGTGCTTTTGTGAACAAGAAACAATTAACAAGTGGCTCTATCCCATCTCCCCCCCTTTCCCCGTCGCGATATAACCTTCGTGGTTGAAACCGACGTTAAACACCAAATAAAGAAAAACAAAGGGACATATGTGTCCTTTCTTGGAAGGTATCCTTCCCCAGAGTGGCCTCACATGGCTGGCCGGCACCACTGTATGTGTATTTACAAGCAATTTTCTTAGCACTTTTAAACAGCTTTTTGTTTTGTTACCCTGATGATTTTGAATTTCTAAGACAAATATTAGTAAAACCTGTTCCAACAGATTTTCCTTCTTTTGTTTTCAGATTTTGAAAGAGTTTGCACATCAATTAGTTGATTTACATTTTTAAATGTGCTGGAGATATGATGCAGAGTTTTAGTGTTGTTTCCTGTTTACCTCAGCTGCCATTAAGAATAAGGCCAAAAAAAAAAAATTGTCTGTTCAGGGTAACATGACCAAAAAAAGTAGGGTCGGTAGGTAGGTATTTTTTTTTTTTTTTTTTTTTTTTTTTTTTTTGTAAATGCTATGTTGGCTGAACATTCACTTCTTGTATTTGATGAATACATGTTTCAAAACTAACGTATAAATAAAACAGAGAGAAAGGGAGAGAAAGAAACGCCAAATGTCTTTTTTTAGCATTTTTACCTCTTTTTTTTCTTCTTTTTTTTTGAAATCAAAAAAAAAGGTTTTGGGTCGGCGCCAAATCGATAGGGTCGGTCGGGTTACCCTAAACAGACAATTTTTTTTTTTTTGCCTAAGTTGAGTGTAATTCTGAGCGCTCTTCTGAAAAATTCCATTATACTTTACTGCTGAAGTGTTTGACAAAACTAGAATTAAGTTGATAAGGCTTGCTGAGTTAACTGAGGCAAAATGTTACAAAGTGCATTTTAGTTGAGGGGGTCATTTTGTTTCAATATTAACAAATCTTCTATAGATACAGAGTATTTATACTGGATAAAAAAAAGGAGATAAGGATTATCAGAATGTACACAAAAATATACAAGGGCATGGCTTTTAAATGTTGTGGATATGCAGGGGGGATGTGGTATGGCGTTGGCAGCAAAACAAAAAACCACTGATACTTCTTTCAAATCACCAACAACAGTTTTTCACACTGGGGAAAAGGGGCGCCAAAGATTTCTTAAAACTTCAAAACATTGCTGAAACTTGTATGCAAGACAAGTGATATGTGTTGGTTTGTGCAGGCAGGGTACCTGTCCCAGACAAGAGATGGGAGCATCTGTGTGAATACTACCAGCCAGCCAGGTGAGAGAGAGAAGTGAAGTTATGTAACAGATAATAAAACAAGTCGCGTAAGGCGAAAATACAACATTTAGTCAAGTAGCTGTCGAACTCACAGAATGAAACTGAACGCAATGCCATTTATCAGCAAGACCGTATACTCGTAGCATCGTCAGTCCACCGCTCATGGCAAAGGCAGTGAAATTGACAAGAAGAGCGGGGTAGTAGTTGCGCTAAGAAGGATAGCACGCTTTTCTGTACCTCTCTTTGTTTTAACTTTCTGAGCGTGTTTTTAATCCAAACATATCATATCTATATGTTTGTGGAATCAGGAACCGACAAGGAATAAGATGAAAGTGTTTTTAAATTGATTACGACAATTTAATTTTGATAATAATTTTTATATATTTAATTTTCAGAGCTTGTTTTTAATCCAAATATAACATATTTATATGTTTTTGGAATCAGAAAATGATGGAGAATACGATGAACGTAAATTTGGATCGTTTTATAAATTTATATTTCTTTTTACAATTTTCAGATTTTTAATGACCAAAGTCATTAATTAATTTTTAAGCCACCAAGCTGAAATGCAATACCGAAGTCCGGGCTTCGTCGAAGATTACTTGACCAAAATTGCAACCAATTTGGTTGAAAAATGAGAGCGTGACAGTGCCGCCTCAACTTTCACGAAAAGCCGGATATGACGTCATCAAAGACATTTATCAAAAAAATGAAAAAAACGTTCGGGGATATCAATCCCAGGAACTCTCATGTAAAATTTCATAAAGATCGGTCCAGTAGTTTGGTCTGAATCGCTCTACACACACACACAGACAGACAGACAGACACACACACACACACATACACCACGACCCTCGTCTCGATTCCCCCCTCTACGTTAAAATATTTAGTCAAAACTTGACTAAATATAAAAACGTTTTCCAGATATTACTCTGTCAGGATTTGTAAGCCTTCTGACAGAATATTCAGACCTGTTTACACTACACATTGAGCGTAGTAAACTACGATTTTGGTCCCCAAACTACGCAACTACGCATGCTTGTCTTATACTACGCAAACGTTTCGTTTCGACTACACATTTTGACATTTTGAATACGCAAAAACGCGAGCGAGTTCCGATCCATAATTTGTACTAACCGGTTGTGTACTGCGTGCAAAACATGTCCGGCGCCCGTGAGAGTAGCGTAGTCAGTTGGTCTTGCTGCTGTTATTACAACTATCGCGGGCGTTTCAGCACATACTTTTCTGAACGCGGTCACTTCGTAGCTCATTCTTTCTGGAGGGAAAAAAATGGCTACAGCGACGAACACGGATTCAGAAGACTTTGGCGATCAACCGCCACGGAGCAAAAAAAAGAAGCTTGGTCAAACTCCCAGCAAGGCTTTTCTGCCAAAGTACTATGAGGAGCATCCATGCCTAGTTTCGTGGAGAAAAGGGAAGCATTTTGCCCACTGCACTGTGTACAACACGGCTTTTTCACTTTTACTGATGCAAGCTCGATATGATAGTTAATATCTGTTTGTTTCTAAAATATGCACTTCTCAGCCACCGTTCGCCGACAATTGCTTGCTGATCACTTGCAGTTGCAGTGATCACTAAGCCGGTGTGTTTTCCTAAACTCATGTGACCTCAAGCCAAACCCACATGACCTAGGTCAAAAACACATTGTCATGTCAGCGATCACGGCGAGCCAGCAATCTTTGACGCAACTAATCGTCAACTCCGATGAGTACATTTATGAAAGAAAAGGGTATCAATTTTACCGTATACTATATGAACACATTAGAGCTAGTCATTCGTCACAATCGCAGGTTGAAGCCAGTCGTCAGCACGCTACTAGCTTTACATTACATTGAAAACCTTGCGTTAGTAAAAGGAGCTCTTACTCTGCCACACGGCTTGGGAATCTAGACAGAGTTATTTCTGAACATTGTCTAATGCAGCCCAGTGCATCAGTTGGTTAATTCAATGCAGGGAAAGCACAGGATGAATCATAGAACTGTACATTGATGTGTCAGAAACTTTAGCAGGAACAGGGTCTTATATTGGTTTTTGAGTCACTTGAGAAAAAGTGACTCTATGTAATCGGTCAGTGTTAGTCTGTCCGGCCGTCCGTAGACACCACCTTAACGTTGGACTTTTCTCGGAAACTATCAAAGCGATCGGGCTCATATTTTGTTTAGTCGTGACCTCCAATGACCTCTACACTTTAACGATGGTTTCGTTGACCTTTGACCTTTTTCAAGGTCACAGGTCAGCGTCAAAGGAAAAATTAGACATTTTATATCTTTTCTCGGAAACTATCAAAGCGATCGGGCTCATATTTTGTTTAATCGTGACCTCCAATGACCTCTACACTTTAACGATGGTTTCGTTGACCTTTGACCTTTTTCAAGGTCACAGGTCAGCGTCAAAGGAAAAATTAGACATTTTATATCTTTGACAAAGTTCATCGGATGTGATTGAAACTTTGTAGGATTATTCTTTACATCAAAGTATTTACATCTGTAGCCTTTTACGAACGTTATCAGAAAAACAAGGGAGATAACTAGCCTTTTCTGTTCGGCAACACACAACTTAACGTTGGGCTTTTCTCGGAAACTATAAAAGTGACCGGGCTCAAATTTTATGTGAACGTGACTCATTGTGTTGTGAATAGCAATTTCTTCCTGTCCATCTGATGCCTCATATAATATTCAGAACTGCGAAAGTGACTCGATCGAGCGTTTGCTCTTCTTGTCTTAAATTGTGTTAACACATCTCTCCAAGAAGGCATCTTAGTTAACATGGGGCTGTCTTTGTCTTGTGCGTTTGCAGCAAAGTACCAGCCTACTTGAATGTTGTGGACATCGCTGGTCTGGTGAAGGGAGCTCACGAGGGAAAGGGGCTCGGTAACGCCTTCCTGTCCAACGTCAACGCCTGTGATGCCATGTTCCATGTTGTCCGTAAGTTTTTTTGCACCTGTGATGCCCTTAAACAGCGCTTGTGAGTTTTTCTGTGCCTGTGAAGCCATGTTCCATGTTGTCCGTAAGTTTTTCTGTGCCTGTGATGCCATGTTCCATGTCCGTAAGTTTTTCTGTGCCTGTGATGCCTTTAAACAGTGCTTGTGAGTATGTCTGTGCCTGTGATGCCATGTTCCATGTTGTCCGTGAGTTTTTATGTGCCTGTGATGCCTAGAAATAGTGCTTGTGAGTTTGTCTATGCCTGTGATGCCATGTTCAATGTTTTCCATGAGTTATTCTCAACTCAACTCAACTCAACTCAACTCAAATTTTATTGGCTTCAATTTTCATAGAAGAATTTGTCTTGCGCTTGGGAGAAAGTAAGAGTATAACATATAAAAACAGCATTCATATCACATTTCATGTATCACACACAGTAATCACTAGTATAAGCCTACAATTATCACATTTGTACCTGTATCATACATGCAAATTAATAGTATCACATTTTTATTGTGTGCCCGTGCTGCCATCAAAATAGTGCTTGCGAGTTTGTCTGTGGCTGTGATGCCATGTTCCATGTTGTTCATGAGTTTTTCTGTGATGCCATGTTGTTCTTAATTGTTTCTGTGTCCCTGATGTCATGTTCCATGTTGTCCGTGAGTTTGTCAGTGTTTGTGATGCCATGTTGTTCTTAATTGTTTCTGTGCCTGTGATGCCATGTACCATGTTGTCTGTGAGTTCCGTGTTGTCCGTAAGTTGTGTGCACCTATGATGCCATGTTCAATGTTGTTCATAAGTTTGTTCACATGTGCATTTCTGTTTTCCTGGTATTGAGTCTGCTCAGAGGTTAATTTGATTTAAGGGATTATCACCATCTTCTGTCCTTGTGTTTCTTTTTATTTCTCCCTAGTTTGGAAAGTTGTGTTGGATGCACGAACACATATATTGAACTGATGTTTTGTCCACAAGGAAAGATTGCTCAAACAGGAAATACTTACATGCGAGAATGCATGCTTTACTCTTACGCACATACAGAGACAAAAGCGCAGATGTACAGACTTTCACACATTCACACACACACACACACACACACACACACACACACACACACACACTACCACGCACGCACACACACACACACAACCACACACACACACACAACCACACACACACATGCACACACGCAAGTGCTATGTCCCCTTCTCAGCAAAATAAGACTTAAGACAGACTAGACTACACCCAAGCAAAACAGTGCAGATGGACATGCCTAATCCATGTTTGTGTGTGTGTTGTTTCCAGGTGCCTTTAGTGATGAGGACATTATCCATGTGGAAGGTGAAGTGGAACCGCCTCGAGACCTGGAGATCATTCACGATGAACTGCGCCTCAAAGACATGGAGTACCTCAGGAAGCACTTGGAACCGTTGGAACGCTCGGTCACGCGAGGGGCTGGTGACAAAAAGAAGAAAGAAGAATTTGTAAGGATTATAAATGGGGAACTGCCTCAGTGTGTGTGTGTGTGTTGCCACTGTGTGTGGTTGTTTGTGTGGTTGTGTTTGTGTGTGTGTCTCAATGTGGTGTGTGTCTGTTTTTATGTGTGTCTATCACATTGTGTGTATGTGTGTGTGTCTGCATGAGATGCATTTGGTAGTGGGTTGGGAAAAGGCAGATACACTACAATATAATCATAATTCCAAATTTCATGCAGCTGTGCAGTAAAACACTAGTGTAAATGTTGTTTAAAATAATGGAAATTACTCTAAAATACCAATGCAGTACCTTAAAAGTCAAGGAATACCTCATTACAAAAGATATTAAATGTATAATAAAAAAATAATAAAAAAATTATGTTCAAAACCGGGCTGCATGTCAACATATTGTTGTACATGTACAAGTTTTGTGTTTGCTTGTTCTTATTAAATGACCTTCATACTGCTTTGTGGTCTGTGTTTACTCACTTTGGATGGGGCTATTAAATGACCTTCATACTGCTTTGTGGTCTGTGTTTACTCACTTTGGATGGGGCTATTAAATGACCTTCATACTGCTTTGTGGTCTGTGTTTACTCACTTTGGATGGGGCTATTAAATGACCTTCATACTGCTTTGTGGTCTGTGTTTACTCACTTTGGATGGGGCTATTAAATGACCTTCATACTGCTTTGTGGTCTGTGTTTACTCACTTTGGATGGGGCTATTAAATGACCTTCATACTGCTTTGTGGTCTGTGTTGACTCACTTTGGATGGGGCTATTAAATGACCTTCATACTGCTTTGTGGTCTGTGTTGACTCACTTTGGATGGGGCTATTAAATGACCTCCATACTGCTTTGTGGTCTGTGTTGACTCACTTTGGATGGGGCTATTAAATGACCTTCATACTGCTTTGTGGTCTGTGTTGACTCACTTTGGATGGGGCTATTAAATGACCTTCATACTGCTTTGTGGTCTGTGTTGACTCACTTTGGATGGGGCTATTAAATGACCTTCATACTGCTTTGTGGTCTGTGTTGACTCACTTTGGATGGGGCTATTAAATGACCTTCATACTGCTTTGTGGTCTGTGTTGACTCACTTTGGATGGGGCTATTAAATGACCTTCATACTGCTTTGTGGTCTGTGTTGACTCACTTTGGATGGGGCTATTAAATGACCTTCATACTGCTTTGTGGTCTGTGTTGACTCACTTTGGATGGGGCTATTAAATGACCTTCATACTGCTTTGTGGTCTGTGTTGACTCACTTTGGATGGGGCTATTAAATGACCTTCATACTGCTTTGTGGTCTGTGTTGACTCACTTTGGATGGGGCTATTAAATGACCTTCATACTGCTTTGTGGTCTGTGTTGACTCACTTTGGATGGGGCTATTAAATGACCTTCATACTGCTTTGTGGTCTGTGTTGACTCACTTTGGATGGGGCTATTAAATGACCTTCATACTGCTTTGTGGTCTGTGTTTACTCGCTTTGGATGGGGCTATTACTGACCTTCATACTGCTTTGTGGTCTGTGTTGACTCACTTTGGATGGGGCTATTAATGACCTTCATACTGCTTTGTGGTCTGTGTTGACTCACTTTGGATGGGGCTATTAATGACCTTCATACTGCTTTGTGGTCTGTGTTGACTCACTTTGGATGGGGCTATTAAATGACCTTCATACTGCTTTGTGGTCTGTGTTTACTCACTTTGGATGGGGCTATTAAATGACCTTCATACTGCTTTGTGGTCTGTGTTTACTCACTTTGGATGGGGCTATTAAATGACCTTCATACTGCTTTGTGGTCTGTGTTTACTCGCTTTGGATGGGGCTCTCTAAGAAACAAAACAATGTAAGCGTTCAAAATACAAACATACATGTATACACAATATTAAGTCAGAGTTATGCGAAACCCATCTGGCACCGGAGAGAAAGAAGCATTGAAACAAACAATTGATTTTCATCCTTGTGACTTGACAGCAGTTGTTCAGTTAGTGCTGTACCTTACTTGGTTATGACTCTCTTTTCTTGGTTGCTTGTTTGGATGGTCATTTGGTTTTTTGTTGGTGGAAGTTTCAAGAAAAGTAACATGTGGTTTTCAGGATGTTCTGAAGAAGGTGGAAGCCCTGTTGGAGGACAAGAAGTGGGTCCGGCTAGCCCACTGGGACGGTAAAGAGGTATGACGCACTGTTGCAAATTAAACTGCTAAAGGAAGTTAAGAAATTAATTCAGAACTGGACAAGTCTGTTTTACGTGCTGTACATTCATGTACAATGATTTCTCTTGAGATGAGCCGAATAAGTTGTGATTTTTTAGTGGTTTTTTTTGTAGTTCCAAACAAGAAGTGTGGCATTGTTTTCGTATGCGCTTTATTGATTGTCTTATCTCATGGGTTTCCAACCCTTAATTATGCGCATTTTACATGTCTATTGAAGCCTTGACAAGTTTTTCATTCCTTTATTTGGTCAGCTTTTCGTCCAACGCTTTCTCGCTCGGTAATATAAAGGTACTGGATTTACTGTTGGCGATACTTGGAGCATGCACTACACTGTTTGGACAACACTTCATAGTAAATTTGAGGTATACAAAATGGATCGCATTATAATTGGAAACCAGCACTAACCTGTTTAAAATATTTCAAATGTTGCTAGATGTGACCTTTGTGCATGCAAGTTATTGGTATTTTCAGATTGATGTGCTGAACCAGCACCTGTTTCTAACAGCAAAACCTGTCATCTACCTTGTCAACTTATCAGAAAAGGATTACATTCGCAAGAAAAACAAATGGTGAGCATTTTGAATTAATCATGTTTTCTGCGGTACATGTAACATAAAAGCTAAGTCTTTTTTTCTGTAATCTGTTTTCCACCACAAGAGTCATTGCTAACAGTTTTGTCAACACCACACCCATCCCCCCCCCCCCCCCCCCCCCACTCCACCCCACCTCTTCAAAATTAATAAAATGCAAAGACAAATAAAGAAAAAGGTTGGAAAGTTTTTAAAAATTAAAATGTATCTAAATACATGAATGAACTAAAATGCTGTACTCCAAAGAAAAGTCTTAAAAAGGGGATTCCGCTGCATAATTATTAATATTGTTATGTCCAGGCTGGTGAAGATCAAGGAATGGGTGGACGCCAATGACCCAGGGGCAATGGTCATCCTGTTCAGCTGTGCCCTGGAGCTGAAGCTGACGGACATGTCGACCGACGAGGAGAGAGAGGCTTACCTCAAGGAGGCCGGAACCACCAGGTCGGTGTTGAAACTTACTAGCCAATGTTTGTTTTGATCAGTTTTGTTAGGGGTTATGGTGTGTGTGAAATTCCGGAAAAGAGATTGTTATCTTATCTGTACTACTTTTTTGTTTTCACCGTGGGGGGTGCCTTTTTGAGGTTTTCGTATCAAAGTGTAGCTTTTTATATTTAGTCAAGTTTTGACTAAATATTTTAACGTAGAGGGGGGAATCGAGACGAGGGTCGTGGTGTGTGTGTGTGTGTGTGTCTGTCTGTCTGTCTGTGTGTGTGTGTGTAGAGCGATTCAGACTAAACTACTGGACCGATCTTTATGAAATTTGACATGAGAGTTCCTGGGTATGAAATCCCCATACGGTTTTTTTCATTTTTTCAATAAATGTCTGATGATGTCATATCCGGCTTTTTGTGAAAGTTGAGGCGGCACTGTCACGCTCATTTTTCAACCAAATTGGTTGAAATTTTGGTCAAGTAATCTTCGACGAAGGCCGGGGTTTGGTATTGCATTTCAGCTTGGTGGCTTAAAAACTAATGAGTGAGTTTGGTCATTAAAAATCTGAAAATTGTAAAAAAAAAATTAAAACAAAATATAAAACGATCCAAATTTACGTACATCTTATTCTTTATCATTTTCTGATTCCAAAAATATATAAATATGTTATATTTGGATTAAAAACAAGCTCTGAAAATTAAAAATATAAAAATTATTATCAAAATTAAATTGTCCAAATCAATTTAGAAACACCTTCATCTTATTCCTTGTCGGTTCCTGATTCCAAAAACATATAGATATGATATGTTTGGATTAAAAACACGCTCAGAAAGTTAAAACGAAGAGAGGTACAGAAAAGCATGCTATCCTTCTCAGCGCAAGTACTACCCCGCTCATCTTGTCAATTTCACTGCCTTTGCCGTGCGCGGTGGACTGACGGTGCTACGAGTATACGGTCTTGCTGCGTTGCATTGCGTTCAGTTTCATTCTGTGAGTTCGACAGCTACTTGACTAAATGTTGTATTTTCGCCTTACGCGACTTGTTTATATTTAGTCAAGTTTTGACTAAATATTTTAACGTAGAGGGGGGAATCGAGACGATGGTCGTGGTGTATGTGTCTGTGTGTGTGTGTGTCTGTCTGTCTGTGTGTGTGTGTGTGTAGAGCGATTCAGACCAAACTACTGGACCGATCTTTATGAAATTTTACATGAGAGTTCCTGGGATTGATATCCCCGAACGTTTTTTTCATTTTTTTGATAAATGTCTTTGATGACGTCATATCCGGCTTTTCGTGAAAGTTGAGGCAGCACTGTCACGCTCTCATTTTTCAACCAAATTGGTTGAAATTTTGGTCAAGTAATCTTCGACGAAGCCCGGACTTCGGTATTGCATTTCAGCTTGGTGGCTTAAAAATTAATTAATGACTTTGGTCATTAAAAATCGGAAAATTGTAAAAAAAAAAGTTTTTATATAAAACGATCCACATTTACGTTCATCTTATTCTCCATCATTTGCTGATTCCAAAAACATATAAATATGTTATATTTGGATTAAAAACAAGCTCTGAAAATTAAATATATAAAAATTATTATCAAAATTAAATTGTCCAAATCAATTTAAAAACACTTTCATCTTATTCCTTGTCGGTTCCTGATTCCAAAAACATATAGATATGATATGTTTGGATTAAAAACACGCTCAGAAAGTTAAAACAAAGAGAGGTACAGAAAAGCGTGCTATCCTTCTTAGCGCAACTACTACCCCGCTCTTCTTGTCAATTTCACTGCCTTTGCCATGAGCGGTGGACTGACGATGCTACGAGTATATACGGTCTTGCTGAAAAATGGCATTGCGTTCAGTTTCTTCTTCTTCTTCTTCTTCTGCGTTCGTGGGCTGAAACTCCCACGTACACTCGTGTTTTTGCACGAGTGGAATTTTACGTGTATGACCGTTTTTACCCCGCCATTTATGCAGCCATACGCCGCTTTCGGAGGAAGCATGCTGGGTATTTTCGTGTTTCTATAACCCACTAACTCTGACATGGATTACAGGATCTTTTTCGTGCGCGCTTGGTCTTGTGCTTGCGTGTACACACGAAGGGGGATAAGCCACTAGCAGGTCTGCACATAAGTTGACCTGGGAGATCGGAAAAATCTCCACACTTAACCCACCAGGCGGCCGCGGCCGGGATTCGAACCCTCGACCTTCCGCTTTGGAGGCCGACGTCTTACCACCACGCCACAGCGCCCGTCGCGTTCAGTTTCATTCTGTGAGTTCGACAGCTACTTGACTAAATGTTGTATTTTCGCCTTACGCGACTTGTTTTCTTTGTCGTTACAACTAAGATTGACTGATTTGGGATGGGGGGGGGGGGGGGGGGGGGGGGGGGGGGGATTGCCTTTGTGAGGTTTTTATATGAAAGTGTAGCTTGTTGTTTGTTGTTACAACTAAGATGAACTGATTGCCATGACTAATAAACACATTCTTGTGTGTCATTTTTTGGCTTTTTAATGTCAATGTATTCCTCTTGCGTTTTGGTTAATACCAGTTTACAGAACATTGTTGACTATAGCTCTCTTGCCATTCATCAAAACCCCAGTACCATCGCACTGAGAAGGCTAAAGTGTTGTGATGTCATGTAGGAAAATTCATGATTTTGCTGCATTCTTTCCTTAGAGTTAGCCTCCTGAATAAGATTCAGTACATTTCTAATTCTATGCTACTTAATCGACTATTTTCATGTAATATTTGGCATCAAGGTGTAGTATTAGTGCCTC
The DNA here is from genome assembly GCF_037325665.1 of Littorina saxatilis. Classification (NCBI taxonomy): domain Eukaryota; kingdom Metazoa; phylum Mollusca; class Gastropoda; order Littorinimorpha; family Littorinidae; genus Littorina; species Littorina saxatilis. Next base: position 99,072,508 of record NC_090246.1, read on the forward strand.
TCATTTTACGTGATGTATCACTTCTTGACAATGAATATTCATACAAAAAATGTCACCTCAAAAGCTCGAATCCAATGCCAGTCATTAAAAACACAAGATCAACTGGACAGAGAATTGACAAATTCCAAAAATAACTGTCGGGTTTGTATGGGTGGTGCAAGAGTGAATACAATAATAACAATAACAGCACTTTATTGTCCATTAGAATATTACATAAAAATTGAAATTTTTCTTCGGCACACCCTGCCTGCCTGCCTGTAAACGATTATAACAACAATTGTATAGGACGACACACATAAAACATAAAACATAAAAGGGATACAATCAAATATGATATTGCACTATGTGAATTTACCCTCTCATATCACAGGAGTTGGGTTTCACAGCAGAGTAATCACATTACAAATATTTCACACACACCTTCACATGTACACATTGTTTGTTTTTTCCCCATCCGACCAGCCTCTACGTGATGCGAGAAGAATTTAAAATGGTGACTGCAGAAGGCAGGAATGACTTTTTAAACTGGTTTTTGCGTGCCAAAGGGACCTTATAACGTTTACCTGAAGGGAGAATTTCGAAACAGGGGTTGAGAGGATGGATCGGATCACGGACAATTTTGAGAGCTTTCCGCTTAATGGCAGCTTCGTAGAGACTGGTCAGCTGTCGTTGGGGTTGCCCAACAAGCTTGCTAGCCGTCGCAACAATGCGGTGGAGTTTAGCTTGCTTTTTACTGGGACAAACATTGGCGGGGCCAAGGGGTGTGTGGTGGACAGGAGCGTGTGTGAAGTTATTTGTCAGAGGAAAAGCAAAGGTTTCACAACCCATACAAACGTGACAGTTATTTCCCAAAATCGTCTATTGTGGGTCTAAAACAAAGGGCATAGGTGATAATCCACTAATCTCAGTGATGCACGGTGTGTTTCAGTGCTCTGGAGAAGATCATCGTCAATGGCTACAAGGCTCTCAATTTAGTTTATTTCTTCACCTCTGGTAAAGACGAGGTCAAGGCCTGGACCATACAGGTGAGAATGTTTTAAGTGATCGTTTTGGTGTGGTTTTGTATGCTTTTGTTTAAAGGGTGAGTGTGTGTGTGTGTGTGTGTCTGTGTGTGTGTGTGTGTGTCTGTGTGTGTGTGTGTGTGTGTGTGAAAGCCTACTGTGTGACCAACTTTTAGGATTGTATTGCTTGCTCTCTCTGTCTCTCTCTTTCCTCATTCTGGGATCTGTGTGTCTATTTTAGATTGTTAGCATTTTTACAGTCATATGTATCTTGAATGATTAGTTGCCTTGTTTTTCTTGTCTTCGTTTTAATAGGGGGTAGTGTGTAAAGGGTGACTAAATGGAGGTGTCACTTAAGACTTTGTGATTATATTTGCGATTTCCGTGTGTACGCCATGCTTGCAGATTTGTGTAGGTATATTAGTATTCATGTGTATGTGTATGTGTGTGTGTTTGTATGTATGTGTGTATGTCTGTCTGTATGTGTGTGTGTGCGTGTGCATGTGTGTGTGTGTGTGTGAATGTGTGTCTGTGTGTATCTGTGCATGTGTGTGGTGATAGCATGTGTGTGTGTATGCGCACGCGTATGTGCGTGCGCACGCGTGTGTTTGTTTGTGACTGCATGGATTTAAACGATGAATTTGCTTTTGTACTCCTGTTCTTTTTGTGTCTTAATGATTGTATTTTGGTTTTGTACATGTGTATAATAATGTCATTGTAAAGCGCTTGGAGCTTTTAGGTAAGCGCTCTATAAGTTTCCATTATTATTATTATTATTATTAAGACAAGGAATACGAGCATATATTTGTTGCTTTACCCTGTTTTAACAAAAGAGACAAGAACAGACTAAGCAATAATTTCTTCCATCTGTCAGGTGGGAACTAAGGCCCCAGGTGCAGCAGGCCGCATCCACACGGACTTTGAGAAAGGTTTCATCATGGCGGAAATCATGGCCTTCGACGACTTCAAGGAGGCAGGGTCTGAAGTAGCTTGCAAGGTAATGAATTGATAAATAAGTCGCTGGCGGCCAGCTGCTCAGCAAACAGAATAAGGTGGTACAAGATACAAGATACAAGATATTTATTCACCAATTTTGCAAAAGGATTTCATCTTGGCACGGCACGGTAAAAATAAAATAAAAACCAACCAGACACATATGCAGACACACATCACCATGCATGCATACATACGTACATTACACTGTCATGCACACACAGACACAACTCGCACACACACACACACACACACACACACACACACACACACACACACACACACACACAATTATTTACATTCTCACACATAACCAGCCACATATCTACATGGTGAGGGGTCAATGTTGGTGAAATTTACTTTTTCGCTGTTTCGGACAGAACTATGATTCATTTACAGACATGAGCAGCGATGAGTTGCCATCCGTAAATCAGGAATTCCTGATTTAAGAAATAATTTTCTGATAGTTTTCTTGATTTGGCAACCAATCATGATGTGGAAGTCACAGAGCAACACTTGAAAAAGTCAGAGCTACCAAGTCTCTAGGTAGATTTACACGGTTTTAAACATTCTCAACTTGTATGCATGCGTGAGATTTTTGCATAAATTTCAGGGCCCAGGCCAAAGGGTTTTTGTGTCTGCGTCAAAATCGGCGCTAAAAAGTAGGCATAAGCCACAGGTTTACTCACTTTGAGTAATGTATTTAAAAAGTGTAGATTTTTAGAATCCCATTTCAGTTATGAGTTCTTTTAAAGCTTGCAGAGCTTCTTTACCAGTAACACTTAGGTTGGTCTCTTTCGAATTATCTCCCTTCAACAGTCAGCAAGACGTGATTACTTGTCTCTGAACCAAGAAAGAAGGGAGTTGATTCAAGACTCTTGCAGGCTCAGTGCACGCCACTTTATTTGCACCAAAATAAATAGCTGATGTGCTGAAACTGAAAAATCAAAGTTCACTCTTAGCCACAAAACCCTTGCATTTTAGGTTTAGAACAAGCCACTGTCTTAGCACCAATATAAATAGCTGAGAAAATGTGAAAAAGTGTTAATACTCTTATTGACATAAACCCCTTCCATAATGGTCTCAGTGCAAGCCACTTTGTTAGCAATAGAATAGAATAAAATAGCTGATGTGCTGAAAGTGTAAAAATACAATGTTTATTCTTTTGCTCAAGACCCTTACACAGGCTTAACGAAAGTCACTTTGTTGGTAGCTGATGTGCTGAAAGAGTAAAAATTGATAATTCACTTCAGGGAATACTTCCAATAAGCCTGGTAACAAAAACATTGTTTATGTCTTGCTTGTGTCCCATTACCTGCTCTTCAGCTCAGACAAATGAGATCATCCGGCTCTCCTGAAATTCAAGTTAGCCGTGTAGTTTTCACAGAACAAACGTTATCTCCCTTCACCTTGAAAAGAAAGTGCTATTCATAAACCTGTTGTTTTGTTGATCGTTTTCATTTACTTTTTCAATTTCTTTATTTTGTTGTTTGTTTTATTTTAATTTCAGGGTTTTTTTTCCTAAAAACGACTTCGTATTATGAAAAATGTTCTTACTCTTTTTTCAAACCAGGCGGCAGGAAAGTACAAACAGAAAGGACGCGACTACGTTGTAGAAGACGGGGACATCATTCTCTTCAAGTTCAACGCCGGCGCAGGTCTGACTGGCAAGAAAAAGTGATGGCAAAAGTTATCCTCCAAAACATTAATTCCAAAACATCAAGAACATATGCACAGCAGCAGTTTTCAAGGCAGTGAATCCTCCACAGTTGAAGGGAAAGAAAAAACATCCATTTGGAATCTGTTTGTGAAGTCTCATTTCTGCACTGCATTTGAGTTGAATGTTGTTGTGGAATAGACTTTTGCAATTGCGGGTGTATACAGTCTGAGTTGTGAAGGAGGAATGGAGAGTTTGGGTAGGAGAACGGTGTAGTGGGGTTTTTTTCGTCTTGGGAGTGAAAGCTTAACATCCCTTGTCCACAAGTTTATTCGCTGGGAGGGGGGAAAGATAGATGGGTAGGGGTATTTTTTCAGTCTGCAGATTGTTTGTTTTTTAAAATTCTTGATGGATTTGTTTAATGTAGGTCTCGTCGAGAGTCAGCAAGACTTGACATACGAAATTGACTGCATCTGGGAAGTTTTTAATGTCTGTTCTGCCCTTTTTTCAAGCTCTTTTGCCATGGATTTTCTTCTGTTTGTCTTCTTTTCTCTCGTCTTTTCTTTCATTTTTTACCCTCTTTCAGTTGCTCTCTTTTCTTGAGCAACTGAAGTTTTTATCAACTTTCTTTCTTTCTTTCATTCGTGTTGCCCTTCTGATGTAGAGTCTCAATCTAAATTGTTCCATACTAGGTGGATTCTGTCTCATTCCAAAGAATGATTTACAACTATCCCTCAGTTAGATAGAAAATGAAATGCAAAATCCTGTTTTGCTAGTGGGCTGCTTAGTGTATATCCTGGTGTGTGTATAAAAAGAGTCAGGTATCTGTTTCAAGATAAGTTCCCTGCTGTTTGTGTGTCTGCCTGCTTGCATTTTATGTACAGTTTTTGCATCTGAATGTGTGTTGCATTTGGCATGTAATAAATCTGATCGACAACTCTGGTGGTTCAGCTTTTATTCTTTTTGTGAGAAATGTTGCTTCATTTATTTTATTTTATATTTTCGATTTTTGGATTTTTATTTGCATTGTTTGATACAAACTAGTAACAAATTGTATATTAAAATTGTATAATACTACATGCTCCTGAAATTATCAAACATCTTAACATAATTTATGTTTTTCAGTATTTTTCATCATATCCATTATGACATGTTAAAAGGGGCGGGGATATAGCTCAGTTGGTAGCGCGCTGGATTTGTATTCAGTTGGCTGCTGTCAGCGCGAGTTCGATCCCAGGTTCGGCGGAAATTTATTTCACAGAGTCAACTTTGTGTGCAGACTCTCTTCGGTGTCCGAACCACCCCCCGTGTATACTACATTGGGTGTGCACGTTAAAGATCCCACGATTGACAAAAGGGTCTTTCCTGGCAAAATTGCTTAGGCACAGTTAATAATTGTCTACCATACCCGTGTGACTTGGAATAAGGCCGTGAAAGGTAAATATGCGCCGACATGGCTGCAATCTACTGGCCGTATAAAATTTCATCTCGCACGGCATCACTGCAGAGCGCCTAGAACTGTACCCACGGAATATGCGCGATATAAGCCTCATTGATTGATTGATTGAAGAGATCAGATAATTTCTTTTATCATTTTCATTGTTATTACTTTATTGTCCCATCGCTGGGAAATCCGGGTCGCTTTGTCACAGTGGAAAGCTAGCAGCAACAGTGGCGCTACCCTGGTGTGTGTGTGTTTAGGAGCAATCAGCCTCCTGCACATCTGGCACAATGGCCAAGGTCTTTTACTTGCCACACTGGTGACACGGGGGTGAGACATGAATACCATTTCTGTGTATGCACAAATTGTTGACCACTGTCAGGCATGGGAATTGTCCGCGGAAAGGCAAATTTCCGCCGAAATTGTTTTTTGTTTTGCCGAAAAAGCAAAAGTGTCCGCCGAAAAAATAAATGGGGGAGGCAAAACTGGTTCTAAAAACTGAATTTAATGGCAAACTTGGAGCTCAGATGACACCAAATTGCACCATTTGGGTTCTTTAGAGACAAAAATTCCAGGGGGGCATGCCCCCGGACCCCCCTAGTAGGGCTAGGTGCTTCTCATCGTCGACTTTGCTATAACTTACTAAATGTCAGCCTTTTTTACTTTTTTTCAATTCCCATGCCTGGCGGAGATTCAGCACAACAAACAAGCAATATCAAAATCTGTCAATCTGTCGGCCTAAAACAAATAGATCAACACTGAAAAAACCCTAGTGAGGCTAGGCTAGTCGAAACCCGAAGACCAAGATGGGATGCGCTGGTGTCCCCAAAGCATGCGAATATAGGAACAATTTTCTTTTATTTTGAGCACATTTTCACAGTACACATGGCGAGGACAGATTTTTATTTTTTTTTATTTTTTTGCTTAATGCCCAGCCGACCACGAAGGGCCATATCAGGGCGGTGCTGCTTTGACATATAACCTGACATATAAGGTGCGCCACACACAAGACAGAAGTTGCAGCACAGGCTTCATGTCTCACCCAGTCACATTATTCTGACACCGGACCAACCAATGAGGAAAGATATAAACCTGTGCAAATTTCGCATCTAACACAAATATTAAAGCTACAAGTATTGAAGCAGAAATCTATCTATCTTTCTCTCTCTTTCTTATTATATTACCCTCGTTAATAAAGAATTTGTCTTGTCTTGTCTTGTCTTGTCTTGTCTCTTTCTTTCTCACTTTCTCTTTCCCCCTCACTCTCTCCCCTCTCTCTCTCTCCCCTCTCTCTCTCCCCTCTCTCTCTCTCTCTCTCTCTCTCTCTCTCTCTCTCTCCCTCTCTCTCTCTCTCCCCTCTCTCTCTCTCTCTCTCCCCTCTCTCTCTCTCTCATGCTCTCTCACCCCCACTCATCAGTCCTGCAAGGATGTAGGCATAACATTTTTTTTTTTTTTTTTCAACGAATGTTTTACATTTCGCATTTCGAGGTATCAAAACACGTTTAAATAAAAAAAATGGATTAAAAAAAATCTATAAACAAAATCACTACAATCACGCGCCTTCCGCACGCCTGCCATGAAGTTGAAGCAAATCTTGGCACAGTCTAGCACCGTACGTAGGAGTGGGAGACTTCCTCACTAATTCTTGCTTCCTTTCCCGGTGCCAGAAAATCGATGCGGCAGGCGACCAGGGATCGGCACAAATGACACAGCCGCGGCGCCCGTGCTCTGATTGCAAGGGCAGGATGCACGAAGCCAAAGCACGTGCATCTGGGGATACAGGGCAACCCCTTTATAAGGAATCATTCGAGCTCGTGCGAAGCCTTGGCGCGTGCAAGTGAAGGTACAGGGTAACCATGTTATAAAGAATCATTCGAGCTCGTGCGGCGAAGCCTTGGCGCGTGCAACTGATTGTACAGGGCAACCCCTTCATAAGGCATAACTCTTGCTCCTGATAGGGTACAGGCAACCATTTTACACACTCATAAATTTCGTATTCTTATTACAAGGAAATGATGTATAAAATGGGGTTGTTTTTTCTTCTTCTTTTTTTTTGGGGGGGAGGGGGGATGGTTGTCAGTAATCTCTCTCTCTCCTCTCCTATTTCTTTTTCACAAACACACACGCGCGCGCATGCATAATTATGCGAGGTCGCCCAGGTCATTTAACAGCTGAGCGACTCGATTTGATGACGTATTGGCTTTAAAGTATACAGGCTGGGCTAGCTCTCCCAGAACACAACGCAAACTTGCTCATCGTTCTGCCTACCAGATCTTTTCATTTTTACACAGAAAACACAATAGAAAAACGATTTTGAAAAATCATCTTGTCTGAATCATGTCTCTTTTTTTCTTGTCTTTTTTTTTTTTAAGATTTACGTCACTGAATGTGTAATCTGTTCCTATCATTCTCGTATTAATTGCCTCCTTTGACTTTGATCAGTTTTGAAAAATTCTGAGGACAAGATATTTCCCTCAAATCAATGCAATAGAGAAAACTAGGAATACAACCTGTGTAGATCTTAGTTCTTTAAAACAAGACATGATTCAGACAATATCTTTTTTTTTCTGTGTGATTTCTTTGTAGAAATAACAAAAATCCAGAAGGCAGAATAATTTTTTTAAGTTTAACGAAATAATAGCACTGACTGAACGCCTTGCACTTGCAGTCTGGCGTACTACACTCCCTGCCTATGCAAACGGAGTAAATAAACTATACCAGTCGTGACTCCAGTGTTTGCGTTCATACCCGTCAAATCAGAACTCAGGGTTTGTTTCACTGGGAACGTCTCTCAATCTCATTACCCGAGTAGCCCAACAATTGTAAAGATGAAAAAATTAGACTTCGTTGCCAAAAAGCCGTTTATGAATATATCCCAAAGGGACAAGTCCCATTAAAATGATTACAACATGTACAGGAACGTATCGTCGTTATCGACAATCATGTTGCAATGTAAAGTGATTCTGGATATAGATTAGCTTCAGTTAACTTCGGAGAGAGTTTTGGAAATAGAACAAAAGCGCTTGGATAGGTTTGATCTTCCACTCAGTCGTGAATATGTCAATGCGTTTGTTTGTTTATTTGTCTTTGTGTCTGTTTTTTCTTTACAGGCATGAGACCAAGGGTAGGGCGGATGGTGGCGAGAGAGGTGAAGGGACGGGGAATGTTTACAGTGCCGTGAGCCGGGCTGTGAGCAGTGCCCGCCAATGTTTAGCTCAGGCACCGTCGCGGCAGACGCGCCTTAGTTCTATGCAGGAAAATGTAGCGAGCTATTCTGGCCATCTGGCAAACTTTCGTCCTCATCTCTAAGGCAGACTGATACCAAGAGGTGTAACTTACACCCGCCTTCAGGCTCAGGCATTTTCAAACGCTCGACTCAAGACTATTTAGAGAGTGTTTGTATCCACAGATATACTGTATCTTCAATCACAGTATGCATTTTCGTTGTTGTTGAAAATACAATAAAAGTCTTGTTGTTTTCAATCAAATTTGTGTAAATTAGGCCTATAATAAACTGAATATATTGTTCGAAGCTGGAAATCTTGAGTTTTTCAACCCATTTAAATAAAGAAGGAAAGGGCGACCATGTGCACCAAACCACCAAAGATATGTGCGTGCATGAGAAGAGTATCCTTCCACTTTGACAAATACCAAAATGATACACCTTGGCTGCTCAGTCCTGAGCAGAGTGAAAGTTGTGGATGAATTAATTTCAATGTTCATAAATAGCAGCAAACTTTATTTGTTAATTTATTAAAAATGGACGCTCTGTGCAGATAGCACACAGACTGGTGATTCCTGGTATGTGACCAAGTGGAGGAATGGTCTTATCCCACGTGACAGCCTGGCCAGATCTATCTCGGGACTGGGTGGCCGAGTGGTAACGCACTTGCGCTCGGAAGCGAGAGGTTGCGTGTTCGACCCTGGGTCAGGCCGCAATTTTCTCCCCCCTTTCCTAACCTAGGTGGTGGGTTCAAGTGCTAGTCTTTCGGATGAGACGAAAAACCGAGGTCCCTTCGTGTACACTACATTGGGGTGTGCACGTTAAAGATCCCACGATTGACAAAAGGGTCTTTCCTGGCAAAATTGTATAGGCATAGATAAAAATGTCCACCAAATACCCGTTTGACTTGGAATAATAGGCCGTGAAAGGTGAATGTTCGCCTAATAGGCTTGAAGTTTGCTGGTCGATGTAAATGCGTTATATATTGTGTGTAAAAAATGTCTGTTTGTCTGTCTGTCTGTAAAAAAAATTCCATTTCAAACGGCAGAAATTAATATGTAAAGCGCGGAGAGCACAGTTGTGGTTCGCGCTATATAAGCTCCCCATAATAACAATAAAGGCGAGTCGAATTGTTTACACGGTGAGGACTGTGCCTTTAATTAAAGCTTCATTCCTTCCCGTGCAAGCGATCATGTGCACCCCCAATAAAGACCTGTCCGGACTTTAACGCGTGAGAAGGGGTCCTGATTTGGCCTATATGGTCCGCTGGACCCAAAAAGCAACAACTATCATATCATCAACGCGTGAGAATCTGAGCATCCTTTCTACTAGGACACATACCAACATTCTACAGCTTAGCTGCTTCCTGTGCCGAGTGAGCCTCTTTTTATATTTAGTCAAGTTTTGACTAAATATTTTAACATCGAGGGGGAATCGAAACGAGGGTCGTGGTGTATGTGCGTGTGTCTGTGTGTGTGTGTGTGTGTAGAGCGATTCAGACTAAACTACTGGACCGATCTTTATGAAATTTGACATGAGAGTTCCTGGGTATGAAATCCCCGAACGTTTTTTTCATTTTTTTGATAAATGTCTTTGATGACGTCATATCCGGCTTTTCGTGAAAGTTGAGGCGGCACTGTCACGCCCTCATTTTTCAACCAAATTGGTTGAAATTTTGGTCAAGTAATCTTCGACGAAGCCCGGACTTCGGTATTGCATTTCAGCTTGGTGGCTTAAAAATTAATTTATGACTTTGGTCATTAAAAATCTGAAAATTGTAAAAAAAAATAAAAATTTATAAAACGATCCAAATTTACGTTTATCTTATTCTTCATCATTTGCTGATTCCAAAAACATATAAATAGGTTATATTTGGATTAAAAACAAGCTCTGAAAATTAAATATATAAAAATTATTATCAAAATTAAATTGTCCAAATCAATTTAAAAACACTTTCATCTTATTCCTTGTCGGTTCCTGATTCCAAAAACATATAGATATGATATGTTTGGATTAAAAACACGCTCAGAAAGTTAAAACAAAGAGAGGTACAGAAAAGCGTGCTATCCTTCTTAGCGCAACTACTACCCCGCTCTTCTTGTCAATTTCACTGCCTTTGCCATGAGCGGTGGACTGACGATGCTACGAGTATACGGTCTTGCTGAAAAATGGCATTGCGTTCAGTTTCATTCTGTGAGTTCGACAGCTACTTGACTAAATATTGTATTTTCGCCTTACGCGACTTGTTTTTTCTTTTGGCTGAAATAATTTTACAGCGTGACATAGGTGTCAGTTAACAAATTGATGCAGCAAAAAAAAAAAAAGGCAAAAAAATCGATTTTTTAAATCCCGCATCGCCAGGAGGCAAGCCTGCGCCAAGTGAAGAGGCTCGCTAGTCGTAAACGATGCGCCGACGAAGAGAACTCATTGAGCACTCTGTATATATGGGAACCACCCACAGAGATCAGAGTCTATATCTCTGTGGAGCCACCCCCCCCACCCGGCGTTCGGCGGTATCGCTATCAAGTTGTCACACCGTGAGAAGACAAGCGGCAAGTCGAGTCGATGGTTTACTGCCGGCTTCAACAATCCGGCTTTCAATCAATCAATCAATGAGTCTTATATCGCGCATATTCCGTGGGTACAGTTCTAGGCGCTCTGCAGTGATGCCATGTGAAATGAAATTTTATACGGCCAGTAGATTGCAGCCATTTCGGCGCATATTTACCTTTCACGGCCTATTATTCCAAGTCACACGGGTATAGGTAGACAATTATTAACTGTGCCTAAGCAATTTTGCCAGGAAAGACCCTTTTGTCAATCGTGGGATCTTTAACGTGCACACCCAATGTAGTGTAGTGTACATGAGGATGCTATACACTGAAGACACAAAACATCACGAATGAGTGTGTGGAACTACCGATGGTTTGGTTTACCTGTACGGCAGCCGTTCCTTCAATGCCGTTGCTATCTCTACGCACTTCATTTTCACTTTCATCCTGCAAACAGGCAAAGCAGTCTGCTCAAGGCTACAACACGCCCTTTTTCGAGAAAACGCCCCGCCCCCTCCTCCTCTCCCCTTCCCTCAAGACCCATGCAGGCGCTTGACTGAGTATGGCTTGAAATCAGCGAGAGAAGCACATTATACGTTTAACGATATCTGTGACAAATGTCATAATTTGGTCAAAAATACAAATACCATTTATGTTTCAATACATTTCAGTTTAAATTGCTGTCATTTAAAAAAAAAAAAAAATTTAATGAATTGACGCACACACATAAATGCAGTCTTTTTGTCTTCCGATTGGCTGAGAGAAAAAAAAACTGATTACCATACATAGCTGATTGTTTTGCTCTGGTTATACTATTAGTGACTTACCAAACGTCAGTAGCCTTTAAACGTATACTACATTGGGTGTGCACGTTAAAGATCCCACGATTGACCGGCAAAATTGCTTAGGCACGTTAAATAATTGTCTACCATACCCGTGTGACTTGGAATAAGGCCGTGAAAGGTAAATATGCGCCGACATGGCTGCAATCTACTGGCCGTATAAAATTTCATCTCACACGGCATCACTGCAGAGCGCCTAGAACTGTACCCACGGAATATGCGCGATATAAGCCTCATTGATTGATTGGTTTCAGGTGTTCCTTTTGAGCATATCACCAGCCAATGTTCCTAATACGTGGCATTAGATGCCTGTGAGGATGTTAAAATAATTAGTCAGTCAGCCAGGTGTAATTGGATTAATACGATGGTGTGTGTTAGGCTTTGCCTTGTCAGTATCGACTTACATGCAGCACGTGTCAAAAAGGGGCGGGGGGGGGGGGAGGGAGGGAGGCGGGGTGTGCTCCCGGAAACAGATTTTTTTTTGTATAAGTGTGTGTGTGTCAGTGTGTGTCAGTGTGTCAGTCAGTGTGTGTGTGTGTGTGTTTATGTGTTGTGCCGAGATTTGTAGCCTGATTGATTGCACAGATTTTTATGCTAGCGTGCGATAACGGACGACCAAAAAGTATTAGTGAGAAAAAGGAAGAAACAATATTTGAAAATTTAAAAGATGCTGGTGTTTTTTGTTACATTTAGTCAAGTTTTGACTAAATGTTTTAACGTAGAGGGGGAATCGAGACGAGGGTCGTGGTGTATGTGTGTGTGTGTGTGTGTGTGTGCGTGTGTGTGTGTAGAGCGATTCAGAGTAAACTACTGGACCGATCTTTATGAAATTTGACATGAGAGTTCCTGGGTATGATATCCCCGGACGTTTCTTTCATTTTTCGATAAATGTCTTTGATGACGTCATATCCGGCTTTTTGTAAAAGTTGAGGCGGCACTGTCACACCCTCATTTTTCAATCAAATTGATTGAAATTTTGGCCAAGCAATCTTCGACGAAGGCCGGACTTCGGTATTGCATATCAGCTTGGTGGCTTAAAAATTAATTAATGACTTTGGTCATTAAGAATCTGAAAATTGTAAATAAAATTTTTTTATAAAACGATCCAAATTTACGTTCATCTTATTCTTCATCATTGTATCTGATCGTCTTATAATAATACGAAATTCTAAAGCACCGTTGAGAAGCCCTCGATGACAGAGACATTCATCAAGGATACTCGAGTCGCGCTCGGTGTCATGATACAGAGGTCAGCGAGGAAGGAGAAGAATCTCGATCAGTTACCATGATCATATCTCCCTTCTTGCTTGTCTTGAATCATTAGGGCTTTATCTCTCAAACACTGAGGAATTGGGTGAGATTACAATGCAAATTTGTTGTTATTGTGATTTAAATTATGTTTAACCATAGGTATATGATGTTCTTCTAGTTTAATCCACTTCTGGTTTAATCCTATCAGGTGAGCAAACGTATGATGTCGAGCGCCTGTGCTCTACCCTGAGCCCACAACCAGTAACGCTCGCAGCTGAGAAAATCCAGAAATCGCTTCGGTCGCGAAGGTTTTACATTCAGTTGGGGGACGGCTTTGAGCTTGAGTCAAACATCGTCTACTTCAGAATGATTATCTTTGCTTGAATGAGATCCGTTTTTAGTTTGTGACACTTAGGAGTCTTCCTGAGCTGGTACGGCTAACGCATTTACACCTGTAAGAAAGTAGACCCCGCACACAAGCCTGCCGATAACAACGAAGCATCGCACACCAATGCTGCTTCGAGAAACTGTGCGTGCAGCACTGTCTCTGAACACGCCCCAAAATGTCGGCCAAAAGGTCAAGGCGGCGCTCCGGGGAGGAGTGACGTCACACTGTAATGGCGTGTGACCCGCCCACTGCCTACGCCCTAGTTTGGGCGTGTCTCGTCGTCGTTCGCCGTGAAGAAGTTGTGGGCCAGGGGGGGGGGGGGGGGGGGGGGAGAGAGAGAAAGTGAGAGAGAGTGCGCAAGAGAGAGAGAGAGAGAGAGCGAGCGAAAAAGAGAGAGAGAGAGAGAGAGAGAGAGAGAGAGAGAGACCGTGAGCCTGAGCGAGCGAAAGAGAGAGACTGAGAGAGAGAGAGAGAGAGACCTGGCTGCTGTTTGACGTGTTCACTCAGCTCTGGAACCAAGAAATATACTATATGTATAGTGCGTAGGCTGCGCGTAGAACTTCAAATGACTTCAACTTGAACATCAGTAGTCGACATAAATACCGCAGATGTCGGGCACTTGTCAATGATGAATAGAGACTACTATATGGCTTGCTGTGTCGTACCAGATTTACACGAGGTGTTTAAAAAAAATAAAAAATGTTTTTTTTAATTTTTAATATTGACATTCGGAAAGCGAAAGCGAGCTTTCCGCTATTTGAAAAAGCAACGAGTGTAGGCTAAATCTGGTACGACACAGCAAGCTATTCATCATCTGTAATTGTGTGTCTTTTGCTCAAAACGTCCCGCAGTCGAGGCGCCCAAATTGAGACGCGTCTTACGGAACCTCGATCTCTTCCAAAGCCCCGTGAATACTTGACGTCGAAGCAAAAAGACGAAAGTTTATCCTACATACGTGAGAGAGACACTCGTGAGCTAATAATCGTTCAAATCACACGTGTGTATATCATGTAAATGAGGTCATGTCAAGCATGTCTGGCAGGGACCTGTTTTTCCACTGCTTATGATGTCAAAGTCACCGAGACAAACGTCATTATAGAAGAAGAAAAAAAATTGCGCTTGCTAATAATTACCCTCGATGAATTTTTAGAACTAACACGTCACGCCACACTTTCAGAGTGACGTTTATTTACTTTGACGTAATAGTTTGCACGAGGCTTTAGAAGAGATCGAGGTTCCAAAACAAGCGTCTTCAAGTTAGCTGCCTCGACTGCAGGACATTTTCAGTAAAAGACACGTAAGTACAGTTTGTAGGATAAACAGAATACTACATGGCTTGCTGTGTCGTACCAGATTTACACTCGTTGCTTTTTCAAATAGTGAACAGCTCTCTTTCGCTCGCAATTCAATATTTAAAAAAACAAACTCGTGTAAATCTGGTACAACACAGTAAGCCATGTAGTATTCTCTATATAGCGTGACGTGTAAGTTCTCAAAACATGATTCTTCCAGGGGAAACAGCAAGCTCAAAATTGTTCCTAGAATGACGTCAGTTTGTCTCGGTGACTTTGTCATCATGAGCAGTGGAAAATAAGGTCCCTGCCAGACTTGTTTGGCACGACCTCATTAGTTTACGTGATATACTAACGTGTGAGTGTATGGTTTAGTTATGACATGGGCGGTCTCTCAGTCTCACGTATATGTAGTAGGATCATCCATATTACGTAACAGGACTTCAATGGCCGGTTCACTGTTGACTAATGATGTCAGGATGTGTCACTGCACACAGACTTGGCCCGAGAACGACTAAACACATACACCGATTATAATTATAACATGCGAACGAGTAACTCACTATAATACTAACTGACATCACCGTAACGCCTGTTAATTATTCTTTCAGTACTAAGTAGAACATTGAGCTGACTTCCGTCCGGACTGACATTCACATGAGTATTCGGTCACCAATCTACAACTACTTACTGCAATGCTGAATAAGACACTGTCACGTCCTCCAGCTAAGAGAACGATCATAAGGCTGACCTTCTTCAGTGTATGACAAAAGGGTAACTAGTACAGACGGAGTTTACGATTCAGTCAACTGAGAAGAAAATTAACGGCATCGTTTTCATTGCTGTACATGCCCAAATACGACATCACCCATGGCGGGCAAAAATCGCTGGGAAAAAAGTTGACACGATAATGGTCCTTAACTGACACGATTGCATCATAAGTCAATGCTTTCACCGAGAGAGAGAGAGAGAGAGAGAGAGAGAGAGAGAGAGAGAGAGAGAGAGAGAGAGAGAGAGAGAGAGAGAGCGAAAGACAGACAGACAGAGAGAGAGAGACACAGAGAGAGACAGAGAGACACTGACAGAGAGAGACAGAGAGAGCAAATTAAAGAGAGAGAGAGAGGTCGAGGGAGAAAGAGAGAGAAGAGAGACAGAGAGCGAGAGAGACTCGACAGAGAGAGAAAGAGAGAGAGCAAAAGAGAGAGACAGGGACAGAGAGAGAGACAGGGACAGAGAGAGAGACGAGAGAGAGAGAGAAAGAGAGAGAGAGAGAAAGAGAGAGAGAGAGAGAAAAGAGAGAGAGAGAAAAAAGAGAGAGAGAAAAAAAAGAGAGAGAGAAAAGAGAGAGAGAGAAAAGAGAGAGAAGAGAGAGAGAGAAAGAGAGACAGAGAGAAAGAGAGAGAGAAAGAGAGAGAGAGAAAAGAGAGAGAAGGAGAGAGAGCAACAACAACAACAACAACAACAACAACGTTTTGAAAAGGCCGTTATACATGCACGTGCCGCTGTAATCTCGTCCACCTGCAAAAATTACTTCAGTATGCAAATTAATTAATTCTACGGCGTTCGAATTAAACTGGAGTCGGTTTCATGCGCATCAGTTGTAATTAATTGATATTAAATAGCAATTGCGTTTGTCAACCTGTCTTCCACCAAAAGTGTTAGTTCTTCATAAATGTCGAGACGAGGCAAAGTGAAACCCAAACTGATGAAGAGAGGAGAAGAACAGCTGATTAAAGTTACAGACCTTCTCGTGTGAAGCGTTTAAAGCGATAATGTACGCCACATTACAGATTTGTTCAAGCGAAAAGTTTATCCTTCCATTCGAACACATAACAAAATCTAACAGCGTTGCGGCTTTGTACATGTGCTGAGTGGACATTTTTTCCTGAAGTACATTTTTCAGATTGACAGTAGGTGTCACTTCAAAACGAATCCCCCCCCCCCCCCCAACACCCCATTAAAAAAATTTAATTAATACCTAACATCTGAAGTAGGATTAACACCCGGGATTATGCTCCTAATGTTTTAACCGTGAGGGCGTTTAAAAAGATTGATTAGGCCAACAAAAAAATAGGTCTGTTTACGGTAACATAGGCCAAAAAAATAGGGTCGGTAGGTCGGGATTTTTTTTTTTTTTTTTTTCCAAAAAACCATATTTTTACGTTATTTTGCCCAAAAAACAAGATTTTTTTTTTCCCCAAATGCCAAAATAAAGTCTAGGGTCGCGCGAAAAAAATAGGGTCGGTCAGGTTACCGTAAACAGACCTATTTTTTTGTTGTTGGCCTTATTATCCAGAAATCCAATGGTGCATGCACACGCAGGAAGCAGCCAAACAGTTGAGTAATTTGAGGTACGTCCATGCAGTTGAAAAGATGATTTTAATTATTACACGTAAAAGCCTGGAAAGATCTGTGATGGTGCATTTTATTGCGTTCACTAGAAGGATTGTACCTTTTAAACGAGTCTCTACCGATCGATTAAAGGCAGAGTAAGCCTCCCGTAAACCATCACAGATACGGTCAGGCTTTTACACACAGTACAAACACCATTTCATTTAAACACTCACCAATTGAGAACATCCTAGGTGCCCTCCGTAAAGAGCGAACAATTTTCAAAGAATTTATTTTTGCGTGGTTTATCTTACCCCTGAGCCATCGTGAACCCGTGTGATCCAGTTTTCCCTTTTCACAATGCAGTCGTCATAGTTAGTCATTTGAATGCGACTCGACGTGAGCTTATCTACAATAGCACGTTTTTTTTATGCACGAAACAACGGCTGTGGTTCACAAGAACTCTAGCGATGGCTTTTGACTGTTGAGAGGAACGGCGATTTGCACTGATAAACCGGCCGTCGTCTGCTACGACCCTTGCGTGACCCTGCTTCCGGGCTTTTCTTTTTTTTTTTAAACTTTCACAACTTCGAATTGTTCTGATCTTGTCTTGATGAAAAACGAATTCTTTTATGATTAAAGAATGTTTGTGTAACAAGCTGTCAATTTATTATTTAGATTTTAAAAGTTAGGTCTAGCGCAAAAACGAGGCGCCGTTGTTGTTAACGGAACAAGTCTACGAAAATAAATTCTTTGAAAATGTCTCACGCTCGACAGAAAGCAGCCAGGATGTTCCCGTTCGGTGAGCGTTCAAATGGAAGTATGCTTGTACTGTATTTAGACGCTCGGGGAGCTCTGTGATGGTTTACGGGAGGCTTACTGTGCCTTTAACTTGACGCACTTAGTTTTGTTTCATGACAAACAATAACGCATGCAGAACTGACAAATTACTTTTGAACCGCGTGCAGTGTGTAATCCGTGTCTTTTTAATTGGGCGTGCATGTGTACATAAAGAGAAATTAAACTAGCTTGCGCCTTGATATAAAATGTAAAGGTGTACCTTAATCGCAATAATTATATCTTAAAAAAGCAATTGAAAGAAAAGCTCCTGGTTGAAGTTTTTAGGGGGGGGGGGGGGGGGGGCTTCGGTTTTACATTATCCAAAGAGCTGTACAGTTCGATTTGGGGGTTTGAAACGATGTCACCACACGCCAGGAAGACCTTGTACAAAATCAGTGTTTGAACGTGTGTTATTATGCTACGAATAGCCGTTTTCAATTTGAGTAACACTGCGCTCAAACGTCTATTTTAAGGTATTCCTGGCGTGCAGTCACAAAGTAATAGCCCCCAAGCTGAACTGTATAGCTCTTGGGGCGGTTTGAGACCGTGTTTTTTTGGTTAGATATATTCCCTTTAAACAATTGTAATTGTCTAAATGACAGCATCGGAAATGTCTTTTGGACTTCTCGAGGCAAAACTCCCCAGAAAGCGTTTCCAAAAGTGCGCCCTTTTCATTGATCGCTAAAGGTATACAGTATGTCAGAGATGACGAGGCTTAACAGTGGTGAACATTATCTTCTTGAAGAGGACCACAACAAAATCACGGAAAAGGGACAACCAAAAGATGAAGACAGAACAACTGATGCCTCTCAGATTGTTAGCGTTATTTAATATTACAATTTAGGGATGTTGTTCGCCCAAAGGGGTTAATTTTGTTGCCCGTATATATATACTAACCACTTCAATACAAGTTAAAGCTAAGGTAATTAAAGTGACCATGCTATGTTCCTGAAATATATTTCATATTATTTTGGCGTGTTTGAATTATGTGACTTTTTTGGTGTAAGTGCATGAAGCCAACAGAGACTTAGCAACTGTAGTCAGCTTTCTCTCTCCCTCTCGCATATCAGTGTGTTCATAAACATGCGAAATGCGCCAACGCACGCATTTATAGCATCAATTTTGCACATAAACAGCCGACTAAACGGTCCACACGCAATTAA
>NC_090246.1:99093981-99138771 GCF_037325665.1 Littorina saxatilis
GGCTCCTGAGTACCTTCAATCCTCCCTGGACCTGTACACCCAGCCCTCCGACCGTCCCCTTCGTTCTGCTGCTGACCCACTCCGCCTTCACATACCTCGCTCGAAACTCGCATCTGCTGGTCAGCGTGCATTCCCCCCCGCGGGCCCCTCCGTCTGGAACTCCCTGCCGCTGGAGCTTCGCCAGAGCCCCTCTCTTGACGCGTTCAAGAGTAGGTTGAAGACTCAGTTCTTCCCGTTGCTGGCTGTGACTTTCATGTTCGACGCGATGTGTTGCGCCCCAAATGACATCCTTGTGCTGTGCTCTGTGAGAGGTGTTTTGTGTGTGCTTAATATTATTTTGTTTGGACCTGGCTATTGATGTGTACATTGTTGTTAAACAGTTGTTTGTTGTATGTTTATTAGGGTCTGCTAGTGTGTGATAGGGTTTATGTCCGTCTGTAGATGTTCTTTTTTTCTGTTAGTCCTGTGTTGACAGCTCTTCGACAAGCGCTTAGAACTGTACCCACGGGATACGCGCGATATAAGCTTCTTATTGATTGATTGACAACCATATATTACGGTCTCCTTCGGGCAGCAGTCCCACAATTTCGACTTGTTTTGACCTTAGAATGATGTCTTTATCATAACTGTGAAGAACAGAACGGAGATCACTGTCAAAGTCGGCCAATCTGCAATCATTTTCCTCTCGCGAACACTGATCTCAAATTTAGATCAGTGCTCGCGAAACACATATGGGAGATAACTCTGTAGTTCTTGTTTTGATAGATTCGCGTAGGACTACAGCATCCGGTCAGATACTTAAAGCGATAGCGTGTAGCGATGATGGTCAGAATGAATCTTCACATGTAATTTCCATTGAGCTATTTATAGTAAGCTTGTCTCATCTTCAAGAAATTCAACACTGACTCACACACACACCATATTAAAACCCCGAAGATCTATTATGTTTCAACTCGCTCCGGCTCGTGTTTTGGCACATCATATATATATAATACCGTCCCTCAATACACACGGATGCCATTTATTTCACATGCACAAAAAGTAGGGCCTACACTTTTTATATATATATATATATACAGCCATCGCATGACGGTTGCATAGCGCGTCATTGTGAGGAAAGGTGAGGACACCTCATTCCTGTATTATCCCTCCCCTACGATATGCATGATTCTGTCATACGGTTTCGAGTTCTCTGCAGTCTCTGATTCTGTATATCATAAACAGATGTCTCTTCATATAGGTTGTGGTTCAAGGATTTTTTATTGCGCTGTAAATCACTATAGATCTGCATGGCATCGCTTTATAACATGGAACAGGAGCTACCTACACCTGTACCGTCGACGACACTGACGCATAACAAACAAAATAATTTTTAAAAAATTAAAAAAATTAAGTCTTCCCGCATCCTGTGTAGCTATTAGAGATTTTTGGTAATCATTATTTTGTTTGAATTAATATCGCTGGTTGACACTACTAGTGTTAGTTCCGAAATTGACCCGGTTACAATTTTTTATTTTTTTATATTGTTTTTATAAACTCTTCCCAGAAAGCAGCAATAGGTTCTTGATTGTTGGTATGTGTCCAAATGGAAGCTATAAAATGCTGTAAATCCCACGTAAAAGCCCAGGCGGATCTCATCTGGATGGTAAATGTTGTCGTTTAACGCCCTCACGGTTAAACCATTAAGGGTCCAGGATCTCTGGTGGCTGATGCGATGATTAGTGTATACGCGGAAGAAAGGTATCAGTTTGCACATGCATGTAAATGTCCTGCCCAATATTCTACTGCCCAGTTATTCATTGAAGCCTATAAAGCGTGTAAATAACAGAGGGAAAAAGGTGTTTGAATGCGCAAGGAAACAAAATGAGGAAACACGAGCCGGAGCGAGTTGAAACATAATAGATCTTCGGGGTTTTAATATGGTGTGTGTGTGAGTCAGTGTTGAATTTCTTGAAGATGAGACAAGCTTACTATAAATAGCTCATTGGACATTACATGTGAAGATTCATTCTGACCATCATCGCTCCACGCTATCGCTTTAAGTCCCTCTGACCGGATGCTGTAGTCCTACGCGAATCTATCAAAACAAGAACTACAGAGTTATCTCCCATTTGTTTTTCGCGAGCACTGATCTAAATTTGAGATCAGTGTTCGCGAGAGGAAAATGATTGCAGATTGGCCGACTTTGACAGTGATCTCCGTTCTGTTCTTCACAGTTATGATAAAGACATCGTTCTAAGGTCAAAACAAGTCGAAATTGTGGGACTGCTGCCCGAAGGAGACCGTAATATATGGTTGTCAATCAATCAATAATATCGCGCGTATTCCGTGGGTACAGTATAAAGTGTACTTTTTGTGCATGTGAAATAAATGGCATCCGTGTGTGTTGAGGGACGGTATTATATATTTGAAACTAAGAAGAACTCGGTCACAGCTGCATGCATCCGAACTTACTTGCGCGCGCCTGTCTGCCACTGAATGCTCATTTCTAACATTCTTTTTAGTCAATAATAATCTTTTAACGGGTCACTTCTATTCGCTTTAAAGAACGTGTAAATGTTATCTATATAGCGGTCTGTAAAATAAACGCTTGATCCCAATAATCGTTGAAACAAAAAGGCAACAAAATCCTGTGAAGATAATCTTGCTCAGTCTGAAGCGGAGAAGTTCAAGTTCTGTAATTCGGATATATCACAAAATGGGCCAGTTCATATGTTTGGATTGACACAAAGCGTAAGCCTATTTAGTGCGGATCCGCGGACAAATCCCATCCCTGCCTGTAGCTTATTTTGCGTATTTCGACGATGGCGATCTGCCACGCACAACAAAGAAAACAACACAAGCGGAGACTGACGCAGTCGGAATGCGCCGGTGTACTCGTTTTAGTTGCGCCACTGCCGTTCTATTGCTGAAAGAAACTGACACACCCTCATCTACGCCCACACATCAATGAGGGCCGGAGGGGGGAAGGGTTCACCTCCATTGCCCCGCCCCGCCCCTAGGAACCGTCTTCAAGAAACCGCCCCTCCGTCGCGTCTGCAAACCTCCTCAGTCGGTGCGAGCAAACCTTCAGTCATTGTTATTAGGCTTGTCAGTTTTGTTAGTTTGTCGTGGCTGACTAATCAACCGTTAATTATTATAGTCTTGGTGATTGATTTTATATTTTTTGTGTGTTTTACTCTCAATAGTTTACAGGGAGGAAATAATCATCTCATGATGATCTCAGTGACCGCCCACAACGTGACGGCTTCAGTGTATTGATTTGAACACATATGTGTGTAAAACTACCTTTAAATTTACACTTTATCATCTCATTAGAGAATTCAAAAGTCAGTGTATAAAACTCATGTTAGCGCGCGCGCGCGTGTGTGTGTGTGTCGCTGTCAGCTTTATCTGAAGATTAATGGGGGAAAAAGAAAAGCAAAGTACACTGTAACTTGCTTATAATTTGCAAAGGCCACTTCAATGCAGTATCCCTGGCACAGTTTATGTCTGTGTCGCTAGCAGTGTTCCACAATCAAGATAAACACAATATTGTATCGAAAAAGGCACTTGCCATCTTGAAACTGACAGTTGCACGTGCTCCTGTTGATGATAAAATTATTTGTTGGCATTGTAAATAATTGAATAACATTTTGTTTTAACCACCTCAGAAACAATGTGATTCTGTACACAGGCACCTGCACTGGATTCCTTTGATAATGTCTTGTCGCATTCTTTTTCGTTTTCTCTAGCGGAAAGACTGGTTGATAAAAACAGCTCAGTAGGCCCACTGACATCTCTGCAACATCCACAAATATCACTTGCCTGCGTTTTGCTACGTCCTATTTTGAAGAATGAAAGCTGGCCTTGTAACGCGACACCCGCCCCCCCCCCCCCCCCCTCCGAGACTGAACTACTGAAAAGACCGGTATGAACATTATTCCCGGATACCACTCAAGCAGGCATGCGTAACTGATCGATACAGGAAGTGTAAGACTAATAGAGTGCTATCACTGTCAGAGGTGGTTGCGCTTTTTACCGCCAACTGACATATCTATATATTTCATTTTCATTTCCATTACTTTATATTGTCCCATCGCTGGGAAATTTGGGTCGCTTCCTCCCAGTGGAAAGCTAGCAGCAACGGAGTCGCGCTACCCAGGTGTTTGCGTGTTTAGGTGTATTCAACCACCTGTACTTATGGCAGAATGACCAAGGTCTTTTACGTGCCATTGTGATGACACGGGGGTGGGACATGGCTTCCGTCTCTGGGTCTGCACATAAAGTTGACCCGTGTCCGTCCCGGCCCGAATTCGAACCTGCGACCTTCCGATCACAAGTCCAGTGCTCTACCAACTGAGTTATATTAACACTGACACACATGCACTGTGAATAATTGTATATTGCATTTCTCTCTCTCTCTCTCCATTTTTATAAAACGTTATAATTAAGTTAGCCAAGATTGTTTTGTTTTTGTAAATATTCCCCGGGGAGAAAGCAGCCCGAATTTCCATGAGGGTAACCTCACTGGACTGTAAATCTTATCCAATCCAAATCCAATCCAATCCACCACAAGAGAGGGAAGGGGGGGGGGGGGTAGAGCTAGAGAGAGAGAGAGAGAGAGAGAGAGAGAGAGAGAGAGATTCTGTCCGAGTCACACTCTCAGTATAGTGGCGGCCTTGTCAGTCTCTAAAATCTCTTTATTTTTCAAGCTATGTGTTTTCGTTATTCATCCGGCAACTGATTTATCAGTGCGATCATGATTTCAACACAGCTACTTAAAACGTGTACGTATAAAAGAGAGAGAGCATGGTGTTCGAGCTAACTTACTTGAGCCAGGGACCTATAATATAGGTCTATGCTTGAGCCGAGGGGAGGAGGTGTCGGTTTGGGGGTTTGTACACAACATGTGTATACACATAACTGTCAGTGACCTATCTCGGACCTTTAAAGACAGCTTATTCGTAGTCATAATGATATAAGCAAAGAAAGGAAATCGAACCGAGTCAGCGTGTCCTGGACAGAAAGCGAAGAAAAATAATGCTCTTCCACGGTGAAAGCTTGACGTTATGCTCGTCTCAGAAACTGAAAGCTGAAGGCAGCTAAATTAAAGTTTGTCTGGCGTTCACACTTTTTGACGTCCCCCGACGAGAGAGTTCCCAGTCGACTAAACTAGACAACGATACACTGATTGTCGCGGTCACAGACAGACAAACGACCCTAGCATGAACACACTCAAGTAGGGAAGGCACTGTTTCAACTAGGAAACCGGCCATGTAGTTTGACGCTTCGGAAATCCGGTAGCCGACTGGGCATCAGTTGTGGACAACTGACTTTCTGCAACAGCCTGGCGAGTCAGTGGGTCAGCGTGACACAATCATATACATAAACTACTCAAAACTGTTCTCTCAGGCTATAGTCAGCGGCGGTTCGCGACGTGCCTGTCCGCGGTAAATGCAGCGCCAACTCGCTTGTCAGCTGTAACTTAACTGACATGTCAGCAAGCCTGTCAATGTCATGGGATTAAACCGTCAGTGACATGACATGGCGACGGCAGCAAGTGTTGTGACCGATTGACACAGGCATTTTCAGTTCGCTTCTTTATTCAGTAAAACTTTCGTCAGTGGCTGACTCCACTAGTCTGGCAATATTTTATGAGGCTATCGACACAACTGGCATCGAAACGGAAACTGCCACGCCCTCCATTTGCACTTTTTCGACCCACTGTGTGGCCTTCCCCGCGTGCCACGGCTCATTTGCATACAGGTCGATACCTCGCGCGGCGTGCACGAATCGTCTATTTTGGGAAACTCTTTCTCATGAACGAACCACATGGTTTCAAAACACTTATGCATCCTGGGAAAGTTTCGCGTAAACAAAGACAGCATGACATCTGAACGCTCGAACAAAATAGCATCATCGAAGACTGAACCATAGCCAAAAACACAAGCAACACGACAGAGAAAAAGGGAGGAGATCAAGAGAGGCATTCCTCTCGTACGTTGCACTGGGTGGCGATTCTGTCAATCAAGTCTCGGCACGGACGCTTTCAACTGCGCTTCTCTGGAAAGTTAGTCCGCGTAGGAAAATAGTTCCTAGTTATTGGTTATTGTGGCTGCGAACGACTTTGATCGGAAACGTTGTATTTACATCAATGCATTGACTAAATATTGAGGATTGTTACAGTTCTTCGTCAGACGGATTGACTACTTTATTTAAGAGGCGTAGGAAAACAAGTGGAAAGAGGAAGGAAGGGCCATCAGACCGAGAGGAGTGCTCGACCATTGTTGTCGACTTGCGATCCACCTTGTTTCAGTGCGTGTTTCCCTACATGTGCTACCTTGATTCCGCTGTTTTACCCTCTGAAACTACCTACAAATGAGCTCCAGTAACTCTAAACGGTCTAATCAAGAGTATGTGACGCCGGGGAGTTCGAACCAGGTAAGCGATTTCGTTTTTGAGCCCGAAAGCGTGGTGTTCGTCAGTATCCGCGTACGTTAGCCGCCATGATTATTAACACCCCCGTCTTATGACTCCGCCTTTCAGGATGCCCAGCCATCTCCACTGGCGCTACTGGCCGCGACTTGCAGCAAAATTGGAGCGCCGGCCGAAGAAGCAGGAGGGGGTGCGTCTGTACGGCTGATCGGGGCGGGGCAAGGTGGCCCCACTGGCGGAGAAATCGTGGCCCCGGGGTGGGTTCAACTCCCGAATGGTGCCATCGTGGACGCGAACGGGAAACCAGTGACAAGTATGCCAGGGGCCGCTTCCACCATAGGTGCCAATCTGGCAGGACAGCTGTTTCAGCAAGCAGCACAGCCGCAACTCGTTGCGACACAAGGCCCTGGGGGACAGATCACCTACAGCATGATTCCGGCGGCCATGCCAGCCATTCAGACCGTTACCATTGATGGTCAGGAAGCCTATGTGGTGGCATCAGGAGGAACAGGCAATGTGGCTGGGCAGGCATTTCTGTCTGGGGGAGGAACCTTGATGACACCCTCTGGTCAGATCATACGTGCCCAAGGAATGGGTGGAGGGGGGATGATTCCTAACATGGGTATGGCAAATATGGGGGCCAATGTTGTGAACATAGGAGGCAACTTGGTGAACCTGGGGGGCATGCAACAGCCTGTGCGCCAAGCAGGGACAGGCATGATGCAAGGGGTCCAGACAATGGGAGGAGTTCAAGTCCAGCAGATGCCCAATGTGATACAGATACCTGTTTCAATCAATGGACAGACAGCGCTCCAAACAGTTCAGCTGCCCATGCAAAGCTTCCCTGGACTGCAGCAGGCAGCCCTTACTAATGGAGGTATAATTTCCTTTGCCCCAAATCAAACCGGTGTAGCTCAGTCACTGGCTAATGGAACGACTCTCAACATACCCACAGTGTCGACCAACGGGGATGACAGCCACTCTAATAACAAATCACCAGACAAGATGGATAAAAACGGAAACCAAGCGGTGGCCAACGCAGTGACTGCAAACCAGGCAAATAACTTCCTCAGTGCTCAGCAGGCTCAAAATCTGCTGCTCAATCAAGCCCTGAACTCAAACGCCTTAGCCAACTTTGCCCTTAGTCAGAATCAAGCAGGCATGGCCACGCTCATTCCCATGAATGCAGGAAATGTTTTGAACACTCCTCAAGGTCAAATGATTCTGACCTCGCAGGGAATGGCAATGCCAATGACCTCATTTCCACAGGCTGCAACATCTACCACCACAACCGCATCATCAGCAGCAACGACAGCATCTTCGCAACAAAACCCGGTGATGTCAGCAGTGTTACAACAAGGACAGCAGTTACTGGCAGGGCAGAACCTACAAGGGCAGCTGATTCCCCCAAACTTCCTGCAGGTACGTAATTCAGTGTAAAGATCATGGTGAATATATGTGTGTGCATATATTTTAGAATTACCGCATGGATTTCTCATTTGGGGTCCTAACCAGACTAGTACCCTTCAAATTATGATGCCCCAAAAAGTTTGTTTTTGATGACAAGACCCTAAAAATGTGCGTCATTATGTCTGTGACATTTGTTTTTGTTGTTTTTCAAACCTTTTTGTCCCAGGCCCATGTGGGTTTTTAATTTGCCGGATTTTGTGTAGCTGTGTCCTGCAGATGTCATTGTCAGAGAAGAGTAGCTTTTCAAACAAAAAAGTTCTACATTTGGGAGCAAAAGATAGGTTGGTTGGGGAACTGGAAACTTTCATTTTTTTAATTTTGGCATGAGCAACACACACACTAAAAGCCAGCTGTTCTGTGACTTGAACTATATATATTGTTTTAATCTGTCAAAGTTTCATTGTAAACTATCAGAAGCCTATCATACTAGAAGTAGAAGCACCTCACTACTACAGTAAAACCTGTCTCTAACGGACACCCTTGGGGAATGGTAATAGTGTCCCTATTAGACAGGTGTCCCTTCTTCACAGGTGGAGGGGCCGGGGCAATATTTTACAAAGAGCACGTAAAATGAACAAGACACTTTTTGTCAGTCCTGTAGTATGTATTTATTGGATTGAACATGAGACTCACTGAAAATGTGAGTAAACAAATGATACATGTAGCAAACAACAACAACAACAACATCCCCCCCCCCCCCCCCCCCCCCCCCACCTAACCCGTTCCCTACACACACTGTGCATCAAACTTACGCAAGTCGGACGTCACAAAGCTAAAAATAGCTGACTCTTCATCAGTCATTCAACGGGAAATTCCGCAGTGTGTCTCGACCAAATTGGGTCAGCTCTTGTTTCATTCAGTTTTTCTAGTCTCAGCATAAATGCATGGAACAAAAATTTAGCTGTGTTAACTATTGTTTCCTTCGAACGATTGCTTACAAAGAGAGAGAGATCATCACGTCTTCTTTTTCCGATTTGATCCTCGCGATCTGTGTTTTACCACATCCCATCTCCTTCGCCACATCTTGGCATGATTGGCCGCTATCTAGTTTTTTCAAGGCAGCGACACGCTGCTCTAAAGTCAACGCTTTTCTTTTTCCTGCTGGAGATTCCATTTTCAAACACAGTAGTCTACTGTTGCTTTTGATTGTGACTGTATCCACAATGCGGAAAAGCGAAAGTGAGTGAGCGAAAGTGGGTCTCCATCTAAACAAGCCACTGATTGGTCAGAAAAGGGACAGGACAACCAATCAACAACCATTTGTGCTACGGCTACGGCTGCCGAGCACTGTCTGCATAACAGTCGAGTTTTCGAAGTTGCGTTTTTATTTACGTTGTGTCCGTTTGTGACAGTGTTTACACTTCCTACGGTCCAAAAAATCGTGTCCGCGTCCGTAAGTGGCAGGTGTCCGCCCGTTAAAGGTTAGTTATTGTTGAAATCGTGTTCGTGCCATGATAAACTGTCCGTATGTAGCAGGTGGCCGTTACAACAAGGGTCCGCTAGACTCAGGTTTTACTGTATTACCAGCAGTCGACATGCGATGATACATATATATATATATATATATATATGCCCTTTGAGTTTGACATTTCCTTGGGGATATCCCTTACTAAAAATAGAATACGGGATTGTGGGAAAGCTAATCAATGGTACTCATGAACTATATTCGATTTTCAATACACGACTTAAAATCTCTGCGATAAATCAAAAAGAAAAAACCCCACAAGTATATAGAGTTAAAAAATACAAGAAAAAGTTGAAAAATGGAGAAAAAAATGTTTTACAAAATACTTGCCAAGTATAGGACTCGAACTCGAGACCGCCGGATCTCCAAGCAAACGTAGTACACCAACCCGCCACAAAGGCTCTTGTGAAAACCTAATCCTGTGAAAACAAATACTTGAACTGCAACCATATCTTCCACGTGCCTGCCAGGGTTATCGAGCGAGCATTTGTCGACTAGTCGGTTCCCCGTTCGTATTTGTGATTTGTACGTTTTCTTGTCAGTCTCATCATTACATGTAGTTGCGGTGTTACCTATAGGGCATTACATTTTCACCAAAGCCGAGGTTACTAAATTAAATAAAATATAATGGGAAATTCAGTCTGGGAAAATTGTCAAAACTTCAAATATTACATTTGAGTTCTCGAGCGTGGCGACGACTCAGTGACTTGAGTTTCCGAGTCTCTCCGTTCGTATTTGTGTACTGTTCTCTATATATCTCACTGTTCAGGGCTAGTTCAGTAACTGACCGTATGCTCCCGGTCACTTCGTATAAGTTTGGAAAGCAATACCAAGTACTGAAGTAGTTATAATTTCAAATGAGACCGACATTATTGATACGAAATGCATTGACCAATCGCCAAAAGGCGCTGACGTCATTGCATGAAAGGATTTCCCAAAATCCTCTATTTTCGATGACAATTGACATACTAAGGAGTTAGTTCGGGAGAACGACGATCTATGGACGGGTTATCATATGAAGGGAAGCAAGCAGTTAAAAACCGGGTGTCGATAGAGCCAATGAACAGTGATATTAACTTGTAGTATTTCATTCACTTGTGAAACTATCAGTATCATAGAGCTAACACTAACAAAAAGTAACATTGCATACATGTGCGTGTGTCATGTGCATTGTCATTGTATCAAACTCAAAGTATATTTAATGCACTGTTTTTCATTCCATCTTTGTTCATGCTAGCATTGCAAGACTGGCATTGTCAGTTTGTGTGCTTTTAGCTCCCCTTGGCTTTGTAATTGGAAAATTGTGGTTTTTGGGTCTTATTACAGTATTAGGGCTGAATTGCCAAATTTGACATGGGATAACACTCACAGTGTGCAAGGTGTGATTTTTGGTGTATATTATATATTGTATGTGGAAGGGGAAATTTTTTTGAGTGAAACTGTTTTAAGATGTGTCATGGTAAGTACTGTAGTTCAAGAGCACGATAATAAACTGTTTGCTTAGGCCTGTTTCTCTGTCCTCCCCAGCAGAACATACAGGTGCAGAATCTCCAGGGCTTGCAGGGTTTCCAGGCTGTTAATGGAATGGCAGGTATCCAAGCCATTACACCGCAGGGGCAAATCATCAGTGGTGCTGCTTTGCAGAATCTGGGTGCGGTAGCTCTTAATGCTAATGGAACAATATCAGGGTTTGCTGCCACTCCTATGCAGCAGGTATGTTATACTGAATGAGTGAATCAGAAACAGTGTCTTCCTTTTCAACCTAATTGTGAATGTGTGTACTAATTTGATTCACTTGGTGTTTAATTTTTAAATTCATTTTCTCAATCTGGCTTATTACTAAAAGTAAAAGTGTAACTACTGTAGTTAAAGCAGTTTTGGATTGTGAATCATACTGAATGTGATAAATAATTGATATTATAATCTTGGTTTCAAACTTTTGTGGGTTGGTCAAGAATAAAAAAAACACCTCCTGGCTGGAAGAAGAGATAGCGAAAGGGAGAGAGAGAACAGGTGACCCTGACAGGTGCCGCAGTGTCAGTGTTACTGCTACCTACCGTTGTGGTCCTTGGATCTCCAAATTCTTACCTTCCATTCCTTTACTGGCTTCAGAGAAAGCTTTGTTGGGTGTCATTGGTGCAGCTATTGACTGTTCTCATTTTTACTCCATGCAGGTTCAAGGTGTGACAGCCAGCGGCACCAGCACACAGGTCAACCCAGGTCAGGCTGTTGCCGTGGCGTCCGCCTCCCAGGCACAGGCTTCACAGTCTTTGTCCAATGCTCAGATTATTTGTGAGTATTATTCAGTGTTTCAGTGTTAGTTCTGAAAGACCTAGTCAGCAATGATCTTTTTTTTTTATGGTAGGTTCTTTATTTTGTTACTGTATGCGCATTCTCAATTTAAAGATCTGGTGGGAGAACTTTTTTTTACCTATGATATGTTTTTTCCAAGTAACTGCTGATTTATTAAAAAGAAATGCAGTGGTTTAAGGGGTGGGTGAAACTGGGAGAATGCCTGTCCTAACTCCTATTGTGTAATACTTTTAAGATAAATGTGAAAAACTCCAGAGACAGCAGACCAAATAGCATTTTATAAACAAATTGGTGAGGCTGGCTGGCAGGTTCTATCCAGTCATTTAATTATAACCTACTTGTGATAAATTAAAAATACAAGAAGCCACTGTTCAGGACCTCTACTAGTTAGAAAAAGCTTTTATGATGTTGAAACTACTGAGATCAATTTGACAGGAAAAGTCAAGTATTCTGCATGAGTGCTCAAGATGAAACAATCAATTCACTGTGTTGCAGCAACGACACAGCTGCAACAGGATCCCAACGACCCTAGCAAATGGCAGATTGTGGCCTCAACACAGCCGCAGCAAGCTACGCTGCCCACACTGGCATCCAGTCCTGTGGCTTCGGCCACTGGCACCACAACGCCCTCCCCCTCTGAGCCCTCTTCAGGCAGTCGGAGACTCAGGCGTGTGGCTTGCACCTGTCCAAATTGTCAGGACAGTGGCAGGTATGTCTGGTTTGTTAATACTTTGTAGTTTTGCTCATAGAGCTGTTTCAAATTCAAGTACCCAGCTCCTGTCCTTTTCTGCTGCAAGAAAAAAAAGAAAATGTGCTCATGGATCTGTTGTAAATTTAAGTATTGGCTGAATGAATGCATCTGACGGGAGTTTGTGATTTGAGTAGCATGTTAGTTTTTGTTACTTGTCAGGTATAGTGTTGTTGGCATGGGTGAATGTGTATGTCATATATGTGACCCTCCACCACGGAATGAGTCGCATGTCGCCTTTGAATGATTTTCATATTTTTACATTTTCCTAAAGAGTGTTTGATGTTCTATCTAGTGGTGAAAACCGTTTTTAGAAAAGAGCGAAAACTTTTTTGAGTTATAAGCCTGTGACTATGGTGACCCTCACACTGTTACCAGACACCCCCCGGACTTATATTAAGCCTAGCGGAGAACCGCGAGAGGTGACATGCGACTCATTCCGTGGTGGAGGGTCACATATAAGTTATCATATACACCCTGTGTCTGATGTGTCTGAAAACGCCTCCGCGCGGAGGGGTTTTGCGGCCAGCGCAGTGAAGTTAAAGAGAGAACATTTTCTCGGCTCCTGCGGCAGCAAGCATTGTGTCCCTAGACTGTTATATGTATTTACTGATGTTTTTATCAGGTAGATGGTCTTCTCTTTGGTGCTTACTTCCCTTTAACTGTCCATTTAAAAACGTGTCTCCCCTCTCCTTTTTGCATTCTGCCTTGGCAGAAAGTGTCAAAGTTGTGAGTGAAATGTAAAACTATTTCAAATAAAAGGGCTGCTTTTAAAAAAAAAAAAGGGCTATTTTTGAAACATTATTTTTTCATTTTCAGGAACACGAGTGGCGACAACAAAAAGAAACAACATATATGTCACATAGCTGGCTGTGGAAAAGTTTATGGCAAGACTTCACATCTGCGTGCACATTTGAGGTACTTATATTATAATTTCTCCACTTTTTAATTTCTGGTTGTCCTGTTATCATGTCTTTTTCTTCTTGAACTGCGGTCTGCATTTAGTTGTTCAAAACGACGGGCGTGGTGGTAAGACGTCGGCCTTCTAATCGGGACGTCGTGAGTTCGAATCCCGGTCGCTGCCGCCTGGTGGATTAAGAGTGGAGATTTTTCCGATCTCCCAGGTCAACTGATGTGCAGACCTGCTAGTGACTTAACCCCCTTCGTGTGTACACGCAAGCACAAGACCAAGTGCGCACGGAAAAGATCCTGTAATCCATGTCAGAGTTCGGTGGGTTATAGAAACATGAAAATACCCAGCATGCCTCCCCCGAAATCGGCGTATGCTGCCTGAATGGCCGGGTAAAAATGGTCATACACGTAAAAATCTACTCGGGCTAAAAACATGAACGAGCGTGGGAGTCTAAGCCCATGAAAAAAGAAGAAGTTGTTCAAAATACTTTTCTGTTTGAATGTATGTTCTTGCGAATGCTAGATTTTTAAGTTTTCTTTCATGACAAAAGCTGGTACATTGATAACTTTCATGCTTGTATCTTAACAGGTGGCACACTGGAGAACGACCGTTTGTTTGCAACTGGATTTTTTGTGGCAAGCGCTTTACACGATCTGACGAACTTCAGAGACACAAGAGAACACATACTGGTAAGTGTTCTTTCAGCTTATTTTGCTTCCATGTGTTCAAGATTAGATAGCTGTTTGCTTTCTGTTTGTCTGTTTATTTGTTGGTGGGTGTGTGGACATACATGAGTTTTCTTTTGGGGGGAGGGGGGGTTAGAGGGAGATGATGCATGAGACAATTAAAACAAAATTAAGTCAAAATCACTGGAGAATATCAATACATGCAGACCTGCCTACCCTTACGATTTGGGCGTAATTTACTACGAGTGTTAACCCAAACTACGCCACCACGCTTTTCACAATGGAGGTACGATTTTTAAGAAACCAAAAGTACGATTTATCTCATCTCGATGTAAATCAGATCTGTATTGTTGCTCTCGCAGAGCTTGCGTTTGCACCTGCGCGAGATCGTTTGGGCAATATCCGGTCATTTCCGGTCTGTTCAGCCACATACAAGATAGACGTCGTTCGCATTACAATAAATTAACGACGCGTGAAAAATCTGAGTCCCCATGAGACGGACGAGTCTGACGAGGAAGCTGGTCACAGTGGTGTTAAAAGGATTGCTGTGAGAAAGAAGACACCCATTCAACAGAAATACAAAGGCAGCTAAATGAAATCGTGGCCATGCCCAGGACCTTAGTCAAAAGGACCAAACCACGTCTTGTGTTCCCTTTGCCACAGTGACTTTTCGTGTGCACACATTGGAAAATATGACTGCATAGCACATCGGGACAAATTATCACAAGGATGCAGTAAAGAGAGCTCATAGAAACCAAAAGACATTCAAATTACCTGTTTCTTTATCAGGAAGTTGAGTGATACAGTAACAAAACTGGAGGGAGAAAATGTCCGAGCAGAAGACTTAGTGACAATGTGCGAAATGATTGCAGAATGGAATCTTGATTACACTTTCTTCCACCAGATTACTCTTTTTGGCTTGGCTCATTACACCTTGTAATTTTGGGGGTAGGCAGGTCTAATACTGCTGCTTTTCTTACAATAAGATTTTTGTTGATTTAATTGTGGGATGCTAATATTACAGTCATTGGTAAAACCAAGCCTAAACAGTTTACTGCTAGCATTCTCACACATAATATCATTTCCATAAAGATACATTATTTGTGTGTCAAAAGTGTTGAATATTCACATGTGCTATAGGTGATCATTTTGTTGACAGGTGAAAAGAAGTTTCAGTGTGAAGAGTGCAACAAGAGATTCATGCGCAGCGACCACCTTTCAAAACACATTCGCACCCACCAGAACAAGCGAATGGTGGGAACTGAATCCATGAGTAAGCACAATATTTGTTATAGTCATTTTTTCTGCAGATAGTACAGTGGACCAGATTTAAAAAAAAATGTTATTGTTAATCTTAATGGGTTTTTAATTTGGCAACACTTTCAGGCATTCATTTGAACAAGTAAAGGGGAGCAACTGTACTGCCCTGTTTCAGTCAGACAAGTTTGGTGTCCCCCTGTGCATTATCAACTTGAGTGAAGAGTCTTTTTGTGCTGCATCAATAATGACTTGCATTGTTGTACGAACCCAGTCACTGAGGGTGGTCACTGCAGTGGTGGAAGGGACAGAATTACTGTCCTTAACATGATCACTTATCAAAACTAATGGTAAATGCATGTGAGAGAAAGAAAAGTATTACTTTCTTCTGTTTTCATAGAATACACTGAGTATAGAATTGTCTCAGATGAATAGAACTAAAAAGGGAAAGAAAATCATATGGCTGAAAGGTTTTGCTCAATTTGTTTTTAATGAGATGAGAGTTATCAATATTCAGGCTCCTATGTGATGATCCTTGATCTTTAGAAGTGTCTTTGTTCCATTCCTGAGAATGTGAATACATTGTTCATGTTTACAACCCTTTCTTTTCCAGAATCAGAAATGGAAGAAGGCGAGATGGAAGAGGAAGAGGAGGAAGACGAGGATGAGGAAGGTATCCATGATGGGAGTGGCATCGTTACAGTGACCCTTTCTGCTGCACAGCCAACTGACACCATGCAATCCTGAAATGTTGAAGACACCAGTGGCCTCTTGTGATATTCTTAAATGTTGTCAAAACTGCAGCACGTATCCAAATTGTTTTACAGAGAATCAGGACGTTGTGGCTTTCAGTTTTTGCGATGCAAAAGAAGATTTTTAAGGAAAAAGTTTTTTGTTTTTTTTATATATGTCTCATTGTCTGTGGGGAGATTTTTGCCTTCACTCCAACTTATTTATGTAACTGGTGAGACGAATGTTGAGTTTTAATGGAAGGTGAGTAAAATGCCCAAAACCTTGATTTCTTTCATTAAGAGTAGACCCATGAATTTGGTGTTCAAAACTTCCTGTTTAATGATAAAATAGGATCTGTTTTGTGCATGTGAACACATAATGGATACAATTTGTTTATATTTGTACTGCAACCAAACCTAGAAAGAGATCAGATCTTGAATGGCTTAGTTGTTTTCAGAAGGGCAGTTTTAGCATTTGCGCACAGTGTTGAGATTGATTTGTACAGTATTTGTTTAGACAATAAATTGCACAGCAAAGATTAACTTCATTAACATGATCAAGTCACAGTTGTATACAAGTTAATGAACAAAAATGAGAATATTTGCAAATGAACATTTGCTAATTGTTTCCTCCTTCATTTATTCTTATGCATTAACAGTGAGGAGAGAAAACCGAGGGGCATAAAATGACCCATAGAAAAACAGATGGATTTGTTCTTGTATGTAGTGAAAATATGACCATCAGGACACTGTAATTTACAGTTAATGAGTTTCGATTGAATACGGTGCCTTTGCGCTTGTTGAGGGTATCCAATGAATATATTTTGCAATGTTTTCGGTGCTCACCGTTTTCAACATCATTTGCATTGTACAGAGGAGGGTCTTTTTACATTTAGTCAAGTTTTGACTAAATGTTTTAACGTAGAGGGGGGAATTGAAACGAGGGTCGTGGTGTGTGTGTGTGTGTGTGTGTGTGTACATGTGTGTGTGTATGTGTGTCTGTCTGTCTGTGTGTGTGTGTGTGTGTGTGTGTGTGTGTGTGTGTGTAGAGCGATTCAGACCAAACTACTGGACCGATCTTTATGAAATTTGACGTGATAGTTCCTGGGAATGATATCCCCGGACGTTTTTTTCGATAAATATCTTTGATGACGTCATATCCGGCTTTTTGTAAAACTTGAGGCGGCACTGTCACACCCTCATTTTTCAATCAAATTGATTGAAATTTTGGCCCAGCAATCTTCGACGAAGGCCGGACTTCGGTATTGCATTTCAGCTTGGTGGCTTAAAAATTAATTAATGACTTTGGTCATTAAAAATCTGAAAATTGTAAAAAAAAAAATTGTTTTTAAAACGATCCAAATTTACGTTTATCTTATTCTTCATCATTTTCTGATTCCAAAAACATATAAATATGTTATATTTGGATTA
The DNA here is from genome assembly GCF_037325665.1 of Littorina saxatilis. NCBI lineage: Eukaryota > Metazoa > Mollusca > Gastropoda > Littorinimorpha > Littorinidae > Littorina > Littorina saxatilis. Next base: position 99,111,413 of record NC_090246.1, read on the forward strand.
AAAACAAGCTCTGAAAATTAAAAATACAAAAATTATTATTAAAATAAAATTTCCGAAATCGATTTAAAAACAATTTCATCTTATTCCTTGTGGGTTCCTGATTCCAAAAACATATAGATGTGATATGTTTGGATTAAAAACACGCTCAGAAAGTTAAAAAGAATAGAGATAAAGAAAAGCGTGCTATCCTTCTCAGCGCAACTACTACCCCGCTCTTCTTGTCAATTTCACTGCCATTGCATCGAGCGGTGGACTGACGATGCTACGAGTATACGCTCTTGCTGTAAAAATGCAGTGAGTTCAGTTTCATTCTGTTAGTTCGACAGCTTGACTTAATGTTGTAATTTTGCCTTACGCGACTTGTTTTTCTTTTGTTGCTACAAAGCAGCCTTTTATATCCAGTGTTTAAGACTTGCAGCATTGCCACTAGTTCTAGTTTTAGATAAGAGCCCTCTTTCAAATGACAAGGACGTCATTTGGCATTGGTAGTTGCCAAAACGCCCACAATTTCTTTCCAACTGCTGAAAAGTTTGCTGTCTTTTTGGTAGAGCTGCCTGATTTATTTGTCTTGGTATTTGAAAAGGCCGTGGTTTTGATAGCATCACATAAAAAACAATGGAATGAGTGTACGTGTGCCTTATTTCAGGACACATGCCATAATTCACTCCTAATTGCTCGGTAAGCATGATATCTATACATGTGTACATCTGACCTGAACACTCTAGCGCCTTGCATCTCAGTTCCACATTTGGTATGCTTCTACTGAAGTTGGTACACATGTACTGTGGTACCTGTAATGTTAGGCCCCTCCGATGAGAGGACACCTCCCATGAAAGGACACCTTCCATGAAAGGACACCTCCCATGAAAGGACACCTTCCATTGTACTGTTGTCTATTGTAGATCAACTAGGATAAATATATACCTGTCGTGAAAGGCCATCTACAATTTAGGGATACTTTTGGTCGGTCTCAAGGGTGTCCTTTCATTGCGGGTACCCTGAGATCCACACACAAAGGTTATTCAGCTGTCAGTGTCAAGACATTTACAAGAAAATAATTGAATTGGGTGACTAAGAGCAGTTTCATTCTGTTTGTTGTGTGGGAAGATCCTTTTTAACATGGGCAGATGTGATAGCTAAATTTATTCCTTTGACTGAACAAGGTTTGACTTTTTTTTAGGAGATAGATTTTATATCTTTATTTATTCATTAATGTCATTTTAATTTATATAATAGCAGAAAATCAAATGTAGGAGCAGCAATCATAAATGTGTTTAACTAGAAGAAATGGTGCTCTAGTATGGGAAGGGGCAGATATTTTATTCTGTGAATGAACTTTAATTAACATGCATTATAAAACTTCTGATGCTTTTGGGTTCTTTATGGTTCACCATTCTGCTTCATTTTTTATTAACTCTGATAATGTGATTATGAATTGGCCGTTGGCAGTGTCAGTGATTGTTTGATTTTTTTTCAGATATGCATTATATTTGTTGGTTATATGGTGAGGTTAGTTTTGTTTGTTAAAAGAAATATCTTCATCATTGCATTCCAATAAGTTTTCAGTTTTAAGAGTTGGATGAAAGAGAGAGAGTTTGAGTGTGTGTGTGTGAGAGAGAGAGAGAGGGAGATCAGGGCTTTTCTTCTTTTGCAGTTTACTCCACATTTTTGTTAGAACTAAATCAAGCAAAGTATGAAATGATTGCATGTAACGAATATCAAAGATAAAAAAAAAAGTGGTCTTGTTTCACTGAGTGATTACAGTGAACTCCCCCATTGTACATACACAGATTTATCAGAAAAATGTGACCTTGTTTGGTTGGCTGATTTGTTTTCCCTATTGAAATCAGAGCAAAATAATTCTGAATTAGTTTTTCTATTCCCCCTTTGGCAGATAAAGGGAAATGTGCTAGGATGGACTAATGGTTTTGTTCATATCAAGGGTAACTCAATTTGCATGATTTTGATTTGATGTGTTGGAATGCTGATAACTGGAAGTCAATGTTTCCACAACTTGAATGACATACCACACAAGTCAGAAAAATACATTTATGATTTTTGGACATGGTAAAGATTTGAATGCATTATTTGTGAGGAATAAATTGTAGGTAAATGATTTGGATTTGTATGTTTGCTTTTCACGGTACTTGTGCGCATGTGTGTGTGTGTGTGTGCTTCATCTCTATGCTCCCAAAATCTGTGTTTACCCATTTTTGTTGTCCTCCATTTCTTTTTTTATTAAAAAAAATGAAACAAAAATAAGTGTCAAAGTAAAGACTAAAGAAAATTCAGTATTTTCTTTGTTTCAAAGAATGGAAATTCACACTCAGAGCTGTAGACATGCACCAATAAACTGGGACAGAGTCATCTCTTGGCAATTAATTGGACAACTGAAAGTATTAAATAATACAAATGAACTGCACTCTAACAAGACAAACAGGGAAGTGTTTGCCTGAGCAAGCCTGTTGCCATGATGAATCCAAATGCTGAAAGTTAACACATCATTTTCTTTTTGGCCAATATTCAGTTATTGAAATGGTTGATAACAATATGTAACCGGAGCTCTATAGAGGGTCCGTATCCTCATTTAGAGTTCGTAGGGGGAGGCTGAAGATTGCCAAGGAGAGCAACTATCTTTCCTTTACTCTGGCCCTACGTAATGCTGCACAATCAGTTAGTCTATGCCTCGCGTTGTGTTCAAATACATGTGCCTACATTACTGGCCGACCTCGGTATTCTTAAAATGCTCAGTGTTCGTTCACAACTGTGTGTACACCGGCCTTGGTGTGTTAGTGTGTCAGACAGCCTTTTCAATTTTCTTTCTATTTTCCTCAAAAAATGCTTACATAGACCACACAGGTGTTCCAAACACCTACATGTTCACTGCAGACAGCCCAAAATGCCAGGAAATCAGATTTGGAATAGGGAGGTAAACTGCAGACCTTATGAACAGACCATCTTGAAACAAATAAAACAAGGGTCTTGCAATGAACGAAGTGTTTAGGCCAACAACAAAAATAGTCTGTTTACGGTAACCCGACCGACCCTATTTTTTTCGCGCGACCCCAGACTTTTTTTTGGCATTTGGGGAAGAAAAAAAAAAAATCTTTTGCAAAATAACGTAAAAATATGGTTTTTTGGAGAAAAAAAAAAAAAAAAAATTCCCGACCTACCGACCCTATTTTTGTGGCCAATGTTACCGTAAACAGACCTATTTTTGGGGGGGCCTTAGTGCAACAAGCATCCTTGATCAAACCCTGATAGCTTGCATGGTCAGCAACAAGCATCCTTGATCAAACCCTGATAGCTTGCATGCATGGTCAGCAACAAGCATCCTTGATCAAACCCTGATAGCTTGCATGGTCAGCAACAAGCTTCCTTGATCAAACCCTGATACATAGCTTGCATGGTCAGCAACAAGCATCCTTGATCAAACCCTGATAGCTTGCATAGTCAGCAACAAGCATCCTTGATCAAACCCTGATAGCTTGCATGGTCAGCAACAAGCATCCTTGATCAAACCCTGATCGCTTGCATGGTCAGCAACAAGCATCCTTGATCAAACCCTGATAGCTTGCATGGTCAGCAACAAGCATCCTTGATCAAACCCTGATAGCTTGCATGGTCAGCAACAAGCATCCTTGATCAAACCCTGATAGCTTGCATGGTCAGTCAGCAAACGGGGATATAGCTCAGTTGGTAGCGCGCTGGATTTGTATTCAGTTGGCCGCTGTCAGCGTGAGTTCGATCCCAGGTTCGGCGGAAATTTATTTCACAGAGTCAACTTTGTGTGCAGACTCTCTTCGGTGTCCGAACCTCCCCCCGTGTACACTACATTGGGTGTGCACGTTAAAGATCCCACGATTGACAAAAGGGTCTTTCCTGGCAAAATTGCTTAGGCACAGTTAATAATTGTCTACCTATACCCGTGTGACTTGGAATAATAGGCCGTGAAAGGTAAATATGCGCCGAAATGGCTGCAATCTACTGGCCGTATAAAATTTCATCTCACACGGCATCACTGCAGAGCGCCTAGAACTGTACCCACGGAATATGCGCGATATAAGACTCATTGATTGATTGATTGAAACCTTTCTGTCCAGCCTTCATTTCTTGTGCTACTGGCTGGGGGCTCATGCTTTTTTCTTTTTTTTTAATGAAATGATGTAAGTGGATACTTTTGAGTAATACCTGAGGAATACCTGTCATGTTATCCTTTCCTAGTTTCACAGTAATTCAGACAGACATCAAGCAACACAGTCTTATGATTTTCACAAGTACTGAAATATGTGTGTGGCACTGTATGTAACAATAACTTTGGAAGGACAGCCATGCAAATGCTCTCTTTGCAAACTACCCACTTGAAAATGAAATTGTTCCTGTGCCTATGGGTCTCACCGTGCGATGTGCGCATGCGTCAAAGGAAGCGGTTTAATTCGTTTACATCCGGTGCTTCATCGTGGTTGGTACAGACAACTTCAACACGCACAAAAATGTCCATTCTCCCATGCATGTGTGTAGTGGTAAGAACTCTAACGCCTCGTTAATGCACGTGAGGTTTCCTTGGGAAGTATGAACATGATTTGATGGGTAGAATGTCATCATAGTCGGCGTAGACAAAGATTCAACCCACCAGGACCTCTTCTACTTTCGATATCGATGAACAAACCGATTTGATGCTGTAATTATCTGCTGTGGAAGCAGACCTCAGACTAGTTTGTGTACTGAAGGTCTTTATCACAGATACCCCGACAATCAATCTTTCATCAAAAATCGTTATTAAATGATTATCACTCAACTTTTTTCTCAGGAGTATTTGAATATAAATATATTTAATCAAAATTCGTGAAAAACAAGAAGATTGCGATGGATGAAGGCATAGAGATGATCTCTGAGTGGCCTGTGAAAGACGCTTCTCACCACGTTGAATTCAACAGTGAGAACCCTGACCCTGTACGTGCTGAGACAGCCCAGCAGCAGTTGTCACACAGGTCTGCAGTTTCAGACAAACATATTTCAGCACCTGGAAAATCAAGCAAAAGGAACTGTCAGTATACTTTGACAGCTGACAGTAGCACAACTTCAGAATCAGACCATGGTACCCCTTTTTCCTCAATGCCTTCAAAGGTGCCTCGTTTATCACACTCAAACAGTTCTACTAGTTCTTTTTCACACTTATTCATGGATGACTGCAACTTGAAAAACAGTGAAGTGCCCAGTGACGCACTCAGCAGGACGGCAGATCCTGCTGATGGTTCTATAAAGGTTTCAGATGTTGCATCAGAAAGACAAAGGCATTCTGATCATGTAGGCGGGAAAAATGTTGAGGAAATTTCAGGGTGCGGAGAGAAAGATAACAGATCTTCAGAGGCATGCAGTTTTCAAACCTCGGAGCTCCTGGTGATGCCAAGGATTGGACGGTGGTGGCGTCGACAGGGCCACCGTCTTGTGGAGAAGGAAAAGTGTATACCTCAAACCTCCAATCCTAACACTCTGTTGTTTCATGTTGCCAGGTATGTGTGTAACATTTTGCACTGTGTGTGTTTCTGCCTGCCTGTCTATTTGCAAGTATATCACAACATGTTTTTGTCTCTATCTGAATGAGATTATTTTCTGTCTATCCTCCTGCCATATTTTAGTTATTGCTTTGAAGCATAAATCATTCTGGGCAGGATTAGGAACCACTTGTTCATTCTGTATTTTGTCCTAAATATTTGTCAAAATGTGTAGTGCGTGCCAAGTTTGCATTTGCAGCAAAATGTAGATGATGATGAGGAGTGGTGCTTGTTCAGTTTAATGCAGTTCGCAAAACTCTTGTTTTTGTCATTTTAACCAGCTTTACACTTTTATAGACTGCCTGAGGGACAGTCCTTCCTGCAAGGTGAGCGTCAACGTATCAAAAGACAGGTGCAACATGGAGACACCAGAGGGGTGACCATGGCAGCCCTGGCATCCATTGAAGACTGGCTGGGAAATGCAGATGCAGCTGTGCAAGCCTTAAATTGTGCTTTAAAATCAGAGCCACACAGTGTGTATAAAAGCATGTTTTGGAGGTGTTTGTGTGTGTGTGTGTATGTGAGTGCGTACATGTGTGTGTGTGTGTGTGTGCCTGTGTGTGTGTGTGCCTGTCTGTTATATATATATATCAAATTATGTCTGTTTGTCCGTCTTAATGTCAGTCTGTTCACATTTCTTTGCTGGATTGCATTTACAGTACTTGTATTTGTCTTTCTCTGCTCACAGGTGGTGAAGATAGGTGTAACGGTAAAACTTGAACGGATAGCTGTGCATCTTATCTAAATCAGAGAGTGAAGTCAGGTGAAACTTAGATAGTTATGTAAATAGTGAGTTGAATTTTGCTTAAACTACCCGTCCCACTCCCAGTCCCTGGAGAAAAAACCCACATTATTTAGTCTCATGATTTTCACTCGATTCATGGCTAAATGAACGCCGTCTCCGCTGCGGACAGTGTGTGTGATTTCAGCTAGTAACACTTCATCCAGTACCCATGCAAATACGTCAGACCAATTCCTAGATACTAGTACCTATTCTCATATTTACCATCTAAGAGCGATTACTTCCCTTTGGTTATTTGATATTTTACCATCTAAGTTTAATAACAATGAAAAAACCCATTTATTTTGTCTGACTTCTTACACCTGTAGACAAAGAGTGGCAGTGGTTGCTGCATAAAGTCCGACGCCAGCAGAAAGTGAAACGTAGACGGACTAAGCTGATGCAGAGAGCGCCTCCTCTTCCTGTCTTTCCTGCAGCACGGCAGGTATGTAGTAGTGGCAAAAGCACCCGAATTTGTTTTACAGTAGTAAACAAACAAGTTTTAAAAAACCAAGGTTTAAGACATAGACTTCTCCCCTTTGAAAACCTTTTTTCTTCTTGAGATTTTCTGATCATAACCTTTATTGACTTGCCTCCACTTTTTTGTTAGGCCACACAAAAAAATAGGTGTGGTTACGGTAACATAGCCCCAAAAAATAGGGTAGGAAGGTAGGCAATCACTTTTTTTTTAAAACTTTTTTTTCTAATGTGTACAAATTAAACCTACTTGACAGGGTAATCAGTGTGCGACTCGAGCGCTTTCGCTTTCATTGCGTTTTCTGCACTCGTTTTCTTGGGTTTTTTTGGTTTTTTTTGACAAATGTAATAAAAAGTTATAGGGTCGGCCCCTAAAAATAGGGTAGGTCGGGTTACCGTAACCACACCTATTTTTTTTTAGGCCTTAAGACCTGTTTTTCTCCTATTTATGGATGTCTTAAAAGAAGGGGGCCCGGGTAGCTCAGGTGGTAGAGCACTGGATTTGTGATCGAAAGGTCGCTGGTTCGAATCCGGGCCGGGACGGACACAGGTCAACTTTATGTGCAGACCCAGAGACGGTATCCATCTCCCACCCCTGTGTCACCACAGTGGCACGTAAAAGACCTCGGTCATTCTGCCATAAGTGCAGATGGCTGATACCACCTAAACACGCATACACTTGTGTATCTCATCTAAAGTCGGGTTAAAACCCAGGAACATGCCCCTAATGGCTTTGCCGTGAGGGCGTAAAACTTGAATTTCTCTCATGTCTTACAAGAGGGGATGAGGTACATTGAGGGGGGCGATGCTTTACCACGTGCACCGGTAATGGGATTTTTGGACGTAACGTGCATGGGAATGGGGAAATTCTGGTATCGTGCACCGCGCCCAGAGGTCCGGCGTGCACCGTGCATGGAGCTTTTTCGTAACGTGCACCGTGCCCAGAGGTCCGGCGTGCACTGTGCATGGAGCTTTTTCGTAACGTGCACCGTGCCCAGAGGTCCGGCGTGTACCGTGCATGGAGCTTTTTCGTAACGTGCACCGTGCCCAGAGGTCCGGCGTGCACTGTGCATGGAGCTTTTTCGTAACGTGCACCGCGCCCAGAGGTGCGGCGTGCACCGTGCATGGAGCTTTTTCGTAACGTGCACCGTGCCCAGAGGTCCGGCGTGCACTGTGCATGGAGCTTTTTCGTAACGTGCACCGTGCCCAGAGGTCCGGCGTGTACCGTGCATGGAGCTTTTTCGTAACATGCACCGTGGATCACCGTGCATGGCACTTTTGGCCTCAACGTGCACGTGCACAGACCCCCCCCCCCCAATGGTGACCCTCTACATTGTACTTTGTAATCACTCTGCCAAAGGACATGATTGTTCCAACTATTCACCGCTCCTCCCCATCCCCTGTCCCCAAAAATTAAAATACTGTAGTTCTCAAGCCTGTTTTTCTAGTATTTGGAATGTCACTTGCACAGTAAATTGTTGTTTTTTCTTATGTACATCAAAATGTGGTTTAGATGTGGATTGCTCTATTAATTATTTACACTGGAAACATCTTCTTCTTCTTCTTCTTGCGTTCGCCGTCACTGGAAACATGTTCTTCATTTTGAAAGAAATCAAGCTGGGTTAGTCCTTCATGTATCTTCTTCCCTGCGCTTGCAGTATTAGTATTACTATTAAATTCTAAAACTGATATTTCTTGTCAGTTACATTATGCACTGTTCACGTTTTAGTTTATTTAAATATATGATCAAAGATGAAAACTAGCATTATTAGCAGTCAGAGTTTCCACCTATCTCTATTTTACAGGTGGAGCGAATCTCCTGCAAAGACCTGAGTTTTGCCGAGTTTTTCCAAAAATGTGCCCTGCCTCGTAAACCAGTCATCATCACTGACATGGTGGAAACTATGACAACTGTTCCGTGGGACTTGCAGCACATAAGAGAGGTTGCAGGTAAGAACGGAAAAGTACAGCTGAAGGCCAATGAAAGTCTTTTGACCAAGATTTATGCACAAATATGTTCAAAATATGAGGATGAAAGTCGCTTGTTCATTTGAATGCTTGTTATTCTCTCAGGTGCCAGGAGACTGGTTCCGAATAACTGTCACTTACTCTATTACACATGTCTTAAGCATTTAAAGTGCTTACTTCCCTTTGTTTATCAGATCATAAAATCTATGAAGCGAAGTGCTTTGTCCTGTTACTGTCGCAAAATATTTAATTTTAGCAAATCTTTTTGGTAAGCTTTTAGAATTTCATTTGGATAGTTTTGGTTTCAACAACCAAATTTATTCAGGAAATATTAGGTGACATGTAGCCCAACAGACACACTTGGGACCACACAGCAAGATAAGCTTACACTAAAGCGACACTGGTTGTGTAATTAAAACTAAATAGGAATAGCTTCATACAGGAAGGTTTGATGGTTTTGTAGTGACTAAATTGCTTTACAGTCTCGGGAAGGGCCCAGTTGAAAGTGTGACATCATACTGTAAAAATCTTAGTAAATTTGGTCTCCATCCAGCATGATAACCAGGGCTCGGGTGCACAAAGCAAAACTGGGTGCAACCCAAATGGTTGGTATGCAGCAGCGGGGTTGGATTGGTTGAAATTGAGATTTGTTGTGTATTCAACCAATCAGATCTCGTGGCGTGTTCCCACCCAGTTGAGTGGCACCCAGTTGAGTGGCACCCAGTTGAGCTTAGTGCACCTCAGCCCAGCTCACCTACAACGTAGTTGTTTGAACCAAGAAAAAGTAACAAACATGCAATCACATCAGTATGGTTGAAAAAAAAGTTCAGCCTCAGTTTTATTTCATCCATCACTTGCGGCCATGTTAAATTTAAACTGTTTAAGGTGATTGCGAGGCCAAGGTCAAGCGATCAGTGAAGGGGTCAGTGGAATGGGCAGGGCTGGAGGAATCGCGGTCAGTTAAAGTGTCCCAGTTCCTGGACAACCTCCACGATTGCCGTGACTACCTCTTCGACTGGAGCCTGCCGCTGCACTGCCCTCGTCTGACGCAGGAGATTACCATTCCACGATACTTTGCAGGTCAGCAGATATTGAATATGATGATGATGACAGTGATACTGATGATCGTGGATGTGGTGGTGGTGGTGATTGTGATGATGATAATGACATTGGTGATGTAGGTTTTGTAATGGAATGAGAATATTGACAGTAATCCTGCTTAAAATGCGATTGTTGTGCTCCACATTGTTAGACATATGTCACAAGACTATTTTACAGTATATGTTAAGTTCAGCTGTTGCGCTACAAATATTTATGATAAGTTAAAAACCAAACCTTAGCAGCAATAATTCATCATTAAAAATCCAATTGAACTGAACAGTCATCAGTTTGATACAAATGACTGGAAGGAGAACTGCAGTGTGTTTCTGCATGTGCTGAATTTTTTTTCTTGTTAACAGTAAACTTTATGTCACAAAAAGGATTAACTGGGCAACATACTAAAACCTCACTCTATTTGTTTTCAAGTGTGCAACCAAGGGCGATAATTTTCGTCTGGCACAGCCAAGGGGAAAATAATGTTTTTCAGATAGGGCACTTTATAAACTTTATATAGGAATGCAATTTCTATGACGATATATGGTAGAAACATATAAAACGGGTTTGAAATCTGAGGCAACATTCTCAATAATGATTGGACAATTTGTCCTTGCAGGTGACTTTTTGCAACGTACAGCAAAAGGCAGCTTGTATCAGGACAGCTGGCCCAGCCTCTTTGTGGCGCCCCCTGGTGTGGATAGCGGGCTGCATGTAGATGCCTTTGCCTCCAATTTCTGGATGGCTTTGTTTCAGGGGAGGAAAAGGTAAGCTTGTGTGCATGCAAGTTTAATTTCTGACTGCTAAATAAGAATCAAAAAACAAAAAAGGTAATTTGTTGGAACGTTTGTTATTGACAAAACAATACGTTACAATCACAAATATGTCGACCCAACGATCTTTTAAGTGCACAGACAAACAGTAAGTAACAAGAACTTAGCTTGGTTGAGTTTTCGTCCGCTTGCTGGTAAACCGCAAGCGAATGAATCCGCCTGTGAACCAAGCTATAAATTAATTATGAATTAATTACCTTTCTTGTTTTTTTATTCTGAATTTTGGAACGTTGGCAGTCTATTTGATTTTGTATTTGCTAAAAAAGAAGTGATCAAGAGGGAAGAAGACTAAACTGTGTTGGCCGCTGAATATAAGCAATCGCTTCTAAGTTCTAAAAGTGTAGTGGTTTTCAGTTGAAGAAACAGGTGTTGATTAAAATGTCTTGCCTTTGATAACGAGTGAATAGGCTTCTCATATAGTGTGTGTGTGTGTGTGTGTGTGTGTTGAACATTTTCTGAAAGACCAGGTTCTCTCTCTCTCCCTATCTCTTTCTCTGTCTCTGTCTCTCTCTGTCTCTCTGTCTCTCTCTCAGATACTACACTTTGATCTTAGCCAAAAGGCCGAGAAGCGACAGTGACATGTCATCAGGGTCTTAAGGCCAAAAAAAAAAATAGGTCTGTTTACGGTAACATAGGCCCAAAAAATAGAGTCGGTAGGTCGGGATTTTTTTTTTTTTTTTTTTTTTTTTTTTTCCAAAAAAACCATATTTTTACGTTATTTTGCCAAAAAAACACGATTTTTTTAATTTTTTTTTCCAAATGCCAAAAAAAAGTCTAGGGTCGCGCGAAAAAACTAGGGTCGGTCGGGTTACCGTAAACAGACCTATTTTTTTTTTTGGCCTAATCAATGTATTTGTTGAATTTTATGCGTGACTATAATTCATAACTGTGCAGATACTATTGCTGTTATTTTAACCACTATTGTAAGGGGCTGTGGCCTTAGACAATTAAAGATTTGTTCTTGTTCTTGTTCTTGTTCTGTCTCTCTCTCTCTCTCTCTCTCTGTTATCGGCCTTAATTAAACAATCAGTCCCTTTGATCTCAACATGGAAAAATGTAGTATCTTGACAATAGCAAAAAATTCCCTTGAAAGCTTTCCACATTTAGTAAATTGTATACTTTAAGGTACTGTTTTATGAAGTTGATTGCCACTATCTTGAAGCTACTTCTAACTCGATTTTTATCAGACGATCAGTGTACGTTTTTACCCCCTTTATTCACGTGTGTAACATGAGAATACTTATGCTTTTTTTGTCATTTCTGTTTTTTAGATGGGTGTTCTTTGAAGAGGAGGACACACCGTGCTTGTATCCCATATATGCTCACAGCCTTGATCCAACGTTTGAGGCCAATGTGAGCGACCCTGACCTTGAGACTCATCCATTGTTGTCTCTCGTGCATCCTAGAGAATGTATTTTGAATGCAGGTGTGTTGCTCATAATATGTAATATGAAATGATGGACGAGATTTCCATGAAGGAAATGTGCCTGAATAGACGATTTTCGGAAATAACTCTTATCAGGATTTGCAGACCATGGGTTTCCTGTTTGTACGAGATAAGTGGGGCGCAGCTCCGCCACAACGCTTGTAAATCCTGTCAGAGTTATTTTTGGAAAACGTCTATTTATGAAGATTGTATGGTCAGTAGCAAAACAATTTGTACAAAAAAAGAGAAATTGTACTCAAATCAGCATTACCCATAAACACCAGTATTTTTGGAGGTTCACATAAGTTCAGATGCAACGAGAACTTTTCTTCATTTTTGTTATTACTTCTCATAATTATGCGAACTTCAATATCATTATGTTGAGCAGAGAACAATATACTGATCATGAATCCTGCATGTGTTCATAATTCACAGCTCCTATGTCTATTGATGAAAAGAGAGAGAGAGAGAGATTGGCATAGTGGTTAGAGCGCTTGCCTCTCACGCTGGCAGTCAGGTATCGACCCCCACTCAGGGCTTTACAAATAATTTATTTTATTGAGCGCTCTGCAATTCACCCAGCTAAAAATTGTTACCTGTCTCTATTCAGGACTGGGGAAGGTACAGGCAGCGAGGGAGAAGAGATGCATGGGCACAGTTGAATTGATATTTTGGGGGGTGGTTATTGTATTTTGTTCAGGACTATAATTGAACTCTTGTTTTATACCACTGCCACTCTTAGTCTCTTTTTTCATATTTTTTATAATTATATTTCATTCAATTGAAAAACATTTGTGTGATTTAAAAAAATCTTTGTCTGTTTTGCACACAGGTGAAATTTTGTTCGTGCCAGGGGGCAGTCCACACTACGTTCAGAACCTAGATACCACCCTTGCCATCTCTGCCAATTTCGTTGATCTTTCCAACTTCCGGAAAGTGATGGATGAGCTTGAAGTCAACGCTCTGCTGGACCCCCGTACAGACGACTTGCTTCAGCAATTCAGACAACCCCGTTTTCCTTCTTCCATGAGGAGTGACATTGGTGACCTCCCTTGGGCTGATTTTAAAATGTGGCCTCCTCGTGGTGGCGTTGCTGACTTTGACGTCACAGAAGAAAGTGTGAATGATGGCAGCGGTTGTAAGTCTTGATGTGTGATTCTGCAAGGATGGCAGGAGCTTGTGCAAGATGTTCACAATATTACTTGGCAAAAGCTTTGTGAATGTTCTTGTGCAAGATGTTCACAATATTACTTGGCAAAAGCTTTGTCAATGTTCTTGTGCAAGATGTTCACAATATTACTTGGCAAAAGCTTTGTCAATGTTCTTGTGCAAGATGTTCACAATATTACTTGGCAAAAGCTTTGTCACAATATTACTTGGCAAAAGCTTTGTGAATGTTCTTGTGCAAGATGTTCACAATATTACTTGGCAAAAGCTTTGTGAATGTTCTTGTGCAAGATGTTCACAATATTACTTGGCAAAAGCTTTGTGAATGTTCTTGTGCAAGATGTTCACAATATTACTTGGCAAAAGCTTTGTGAATGTTCTTGTGCAAGATGTTCACAATATTACTTGGCAAAAGCTTTGTCAATGTTCTTGTGCAAGATGTTCACAATATTACTTGGCAAAAGCTTTGTCAATGTTCTTGTGCAAGATGTTCACAATATTACTTGGCAAAAGCTTTGTCAATGTTCTTGTGCAAGATGTTCACAATATTACTTGGCAAAAGCTTTGTGAATGTTCTTGTGCAAGATGTTCACAATATTACTTGGCAAAAGCTTTGTGAATGTTCTTGTGCAAGATGTTCACAATATTACTTGGCAAAAGCTTTGTCAATGTTCTTGTGCAAGATGTTCACAATATTACTTGGCAAAAGCTTTGTGAATGTTCTTGTGCAAGATGTTCACAATATTACTTGGCAAAAGCTTTGTGAATGTTCTTGTGCAAGATGTTCACAATATTACTTGGCAAAAGCTTTGTCAATGTTCTTGTGCAAGATGTTCACAATATTACTTGGCAAAAGCTTTGTCAATGTTCTTGTGCAGAAAATGTTTTGAATAGCTGTTACAAGTTAGTGTTGTGGTCGGGCGGGGATGTAGCTCAGTCGGTAGCGCGCTGGATTTGTATCCAGTTGGCCGCTGTCAGCGTGAGTTCGTCCCCACGTTCGGCGAGAGATTTATTTCTCAGAGTCAACATTGTGTGCAGACTCTCCTCGGTGTCCGAACACCCCCGTGTGTACACGCAAGCACAAGACCAAGTGCGCACGAAAAAGATCCTGTAATCCATGTCAGAGTTTGGTGGGTTATAGAAACACGAAAATACCCAGCATATGCTTCCTCCGAAAGCGGCGTATGGCTGCCTAAATGGCGGGGTAAAAACGGTCAAACACGTAAAAGCCGTGGGAGTTTCACCCCATGAACGAACAAACAAACAAACAAAGTGTTGTGGTCATTAAAAGATGTCCAGTATTTTGTCCTTCTTCTATCTTTCTCCTTATTCATTCTTTTTGCTAATTCTGGTTTTGCCGCTGTTGTTACTATACATCTGTTCTGTATAGGTCTCATTCCCAGACTCTGTGTAAAAGAGCAATCTCACAGTTGAAATTAATGTATCGTTGAGCACTGGCGTTTATGTAATGCCTCTGAAAAAAATGGACCCAAGTTATTACTGCAGCGGTCTGCTTCATTACTGTTTAACTTGTGTGCTGCTCTGTAGATCTGTACCTACACGTCTTTGTGCTCATCAGAGCGACTTTTTAATAAATACACCTCCCCCCGCGGGTTAGGGGGAAGAATTTACCCGATGCTCCCCAGCATGTCGTAAGAGGCGACTAACGGATTCTGTTTCTCCTTTTAGTTAAGTGTTTCTTGTATAGAATATAGTCAATGTTTGTAAAGATTTTAGTCAAGCAGTATGTAAGAAATGTTAAGTCCTTTGTACTGGAAACTTGCATTCTCCCAGTAAGGTAATATATTGTACTACGTTGCAAGCCCCTGGAGCAATTTTTTGATTAGTGCTTTTGTGAACAAGAAACAATTAACAAGTGGCTCTATCCCATCTCCCCTCTTTCCCCCGTCGCGATATAACCTGCGTGGTTGAAAATGACGTTAAACACCAAAGAAATAAATAAATAAATACACCAATATATCATCCTTTGTTTAAAGTGTTATTGAACATGCGCACAGCGCGTGTCTCTGACTGTCAGATTGTCTTTCTGCACTCATGTGTGTGAACTTGAAACTGGACCATGCCCACTATTTCCCCGTTAATTTTTTTTAACATTAAGGATCGAACCGAACAAGGACATGTACTTAAAAACTGTGCTATTTCACACGAATGTGCGGAGATTATTCTTTACAAAAAACTTTTATTGAGGATTAAACAGTAATCTATATGATTAAATGTATTTAACAATTGCTCAAAAGCTAGGCTGCTGACATATTGACACGGACACTTTACTGCTAAACTCTCTCTCTCTCTCTCTCTCTCTCTCTCTCTCTCTCTCTCTCTCTCTCTCTCTCTCTCTCTCTCTCTCTCTCTCTCTCTCTCTCTCTCTCGCTCACTGACACACACACACACACACACACACACACACACTCGCTCAATCGCTCACTCACACATACACACACACACTCAGTCACACACACCCACTCACTCACTCACACCATAGACCTATAAATATAGGTCCCTGCTCTCACACACACACACACACTCACACACACACACACACACACACACACCATCCGCAGTTTACACGCACCAGTCAACTCACTCATCCACCTCGCTTGACACAGGCATCCGGGCTCCCTACTTTTAAACTTTTAAAACTTCGAACTGATCTGACTTTGTCTTGATGATAGAAGCATTATTTCGTGTTTTAACAATGTTTTGTCTCACAAACTGTCAATTTATTATTTAGATTTTTAAAGTTAGGTCAGTCCAGCACCATAACGAGGCGTCCGTTTCACATGGAACTATCGGCATGAAATAACTTATTTGAAACAATTCTCTCAACGGAATGCAGCCAAGCGGCAAGCGTTCAAATGGAAGTACAGGGTGACCCCCCAAAAAGAGTACCCAAACAAAATGTCATAAATTGAACAAAAATAAAGCAATCTTCATAAAATTTATTTACAAACACAAGTAGCCTCTGCATGATTAACCGGCACGGTTGGCCAAGTGGTAAGGCGTCCGTTTTAACATAGAGGTTGACTAAATGTTTTAACATAAAGGGGGAATCGAGACGAGGGTCGTGGTGTATGTGTGTGTGTCTGTCTGTCTGTGCGTGTGTGTGTGTGTAGAGCGATTCAGACCAAACTACTGGACCGATCTTTATGAAATTTGACATGAGAGTTCCTGGGAATGATATCCCCGGACGTTTTTTTCTTTTTTTCGATAAATACCTGTGATGACGTCATATCCGGCTTTTTGTAAAAGTTGAGGCGGCACTGTCACACCCTCATTTTTCAATCAAATTGATTGAAATTGTGGCCACGCAATCTTCGACAAAAGCCGGACTTAGGTATTGCATTTCAGCTTGGTGGCTTAAAAATTAATTAATGACTTTGGCCATTAAAAATCTGAAAATTGTAAAAAAAAAAAAAAAATAATTGTTTTTAAAACGATCCAAATTTACGTTCATCTTATTCTTCATCATTTTCTGATTCCAAAAACATATAAATATGTTAAATTCGGATTAAAAACAAGCTCTGAAAATTAAAAACATAAAAATTATTATTAAAATGAAATTTCCAAAATCGATTTAAAAACAATTTCATCTTATTCCTTGTGGGTTCCTGATTCAAAAAACATATAGATGTGATATGTTTGGATTAAAAACACGCAAAAAACATATAGATGTGATATGTTTGGATTAAAAACACGCTCAGAAAGTTGCAATTTCACTGCCTTTGCCACGAGCGGTGGACTGACGATGCTACGAGTACACGCTCTTGTTGTAAAAATGCAGTGAGTTCAGTTTCATTCTGTTAGTTCGACAGCTTGACTAAATGTTGTAATTTCGCCTTACGCGACTTGTTCTTTCTTTCACTGTGTTGCTTTGTTTGTTTTTCTGTTAGGTGCTGTTGCTCTTTTTTTCTTTCTTTTCTTAATGGCGAAGGGGGGGGGGAGTAATCTCTCTGCTTCCGCTTTTTGTGTCGTGTCACGTGTGTGTGTGACGGTGTGTGTGTGTGTGTGTGTGTGTGTGTGTGTGTGTGTGTGTGTGTGTGAGTGACGGTGTGTGTGTGAGTGACGGTGAGTGTGAGTGACGGTGTGTGTGTGAGTGACGGTGAGTGTGAGTGACGGTGTGTGTGTGAGTGACGGTGAGTGTGAGTGACGGTGAGTGTGAGTGACGGTGAGTGTGAGTGACGGTGTGTGTGAGTGACGGTGTGTGTGAGTGAGTGACGGTGAGTGTGAGTGACGGTGTGTGTGAGTGTGAGTGACGGTGAGTGTGAGTGACGGTGAGTGTGAGTGACGGTGTGTGTGAGTGACGGTGAGTGTGAGTGACGGTGAGTGTGAGTGACGGTGAGTGTGAGTGACAGTGTGTGTGTGAGTGAGTGACGGTGTGAGTGACGGTGTGTGAGAGTGACGGTGAGTGTGAGTGACGGTGTGAGTGACAGTGTGTGTGTGAGTGAGTGACGGTGTGAGTGACGGTGTGTGTGTGAGTGACGGTGAGTGTGAGTGACGGTGTGTGAGTGTGAGTGACGGTGTGAGTGACGGTGTGAGTGTGAGTGACGGTGTGAGTGTGAGTGACGGTGTGTGTGTGAGTGACGGTGTGAGTGTGAGTGACGGTGTGTGAGTGTGAGTGACGGTGAGTGTGAGTGACGGTGTGTGTGTGTGAGTGTGAATGACGGTGTGTGTGTGCAGAACCACTGCTATTGAACGCGCAGCAAAGCAAGTAAGCGGTTGCAACTGCTACTGTAGCACGTACCCCACTGTTAAAAATTCACGAACGTGAGCTTTGTGCAGCGCAGTGTTGTACTGAATTTTACTGTGCAGCGGTGGAGTTTTTATCAAGTGCATTTCCTGTTTCCTGCACGACGATGACTGATGCCGCACAGACAACTGGTGCGGACAGGTTGCTTTCAGCTTCTCTTGGTTGTTTGTCATTTGTTCTACAGGCATGCATATTTGCATACACACGAATGCATGCACGCAAGTACATCAGAAACAACACACGCACTCACGCAGACACTCGAACACAAAGACACGTATGGGTACAAGCAGACACCGTAGTCACACACACAGACACACGCGCGCACACACCCTCCCTGTCTCACACACACGTACGCACGCACGCGCGCGCGCACACACACTTACACGCGTACGTATGCACGCACGCACACATACACACACACACAGAAGTTGTCCCAAGCACACGTGACGTGCGCATACCATAGAATATTAATCAAAGAAACCGTTTTACATGTTAAATGTTTTTAATACTGTGTGTCCCACAATATATTCAGATAATTCAAGACTGGTGAACATTTTACACACACACACACAAACTCTCTCTCTCTCTCTCTCTCTCTCTCTCTCTCTCTCTCTCTCTCTCTCTCTCTCTCTCTTTTTTTTTCTCTCTCTCTCTCTCTCTCTCTCTCTCTCTCTCTCTCTCTCTCTCTCTCTCTCTCTCTTTTTTTTTCTCTCTCTTTCTCTCTCTCTCTCTCATGTTTTGCAGTAAAACACATTGTATAGAAACTTTAACTAAATTAGTTCAAAAGACATGGAATATAGGTAAGGATACTTGAAAAATGAAGCAAAGGCGATCATCCACCAAAGATATTTGCAAATTATTACTGTTAATTATGCTTTCGGTGTACATCTACACACTCTTTAGATTTATTAAAAAAAAAAGATGATACACATCAGAGAGAAAACAAACATTACCAAACCATACAAATAACCCCCGCAAATAATAATGATAATAATAATAAATGAGCATTTATTTAGCGCAACATCATAACTTTACAATTATGCTCTCTCTCTCTCTCTCTCTCTCTCTCTCTCTCTCTCTCTCTCTATCTCTCTCTCTTTCTCTCTATCTCTCTCTCTCTCTCTCTCTCTCTCTCTCTCTCTCTCTCTCTCTCTCTCTCTCTCTCTCTCTCTCTCTCTCTCTGTAGTGTTGTGCGATTATTATGTTGTACCTTTTTTGCACCTGATGAGTTAAATTATTTGCAACGTTAACCATTTGTTCACACTCCTTCATAAGGGGCTATGGCCTATTGAATAAATTATCTGCGTCTGCGTCTCTCTCTCTCGCTCTCTCTCTCTCTCTCTCTCTCTCTCTCTCTCTCTCTCTCTCTCTCTCTCTCTCTCTCTCTCTCTCTCTCTCTCTCTCTCTCTCTCTCTCTCTCTCTCTCTCTCTCTCTCTCTCTCTCTCTCGCAATATAATTAACAGACAAATGAGCGTCTATACCATTAGGCCAAAAAAAAATAGGTCTGTTTACAGTAACATAGGGTGAAAAAATAGGGTCGGTAGGTCGGCTTTTTTTTCTTTTTTTTTTCAATTTTTTTTTTCTTTTTTTCTCCCCTCTCTATGATGTTTCACAGTTCATTTCTTCTCATCAATCCCTGTTTTTGCCCAACATAACTATAAACAGTACTTTGAGCTTACCTCCCTTCTGTCGTCTGCTGTTTGAGCGCAAACAGCTCTATTTTGGATGCGTTGGGTTTTTTTTTCAGACGATCCAAAAAAAGATTAGGGTCGGGCCTAAAAACTAGGGTCGGTCGGGTTACCGTAAACAGACCTATTTTTTTGTGTGGCCTTATCTCAAAGTTACTCAACAGTGAAATGCAGGTAAAAAGAAAACAATCATGATAACGTGCATATACATCAACCACATATCAAAATATTCACAAATAAATGCGCATGTTTATTCAAATGGATTTCGAAACCGTGTGATGATAGTATAAGCATACTTCACTTTTAAGCCTTCTTGTGTGCAAGTATCTTCAAGAAGTCAAAAGCTATCGAAAAAACGCGTACACCCCCTTCCCCACCAATCCATGCCTACCCCCAGAAAATGTGTACCGAATCTCCCATCCCATCCCCCACCCCCCACGCACACACTGCACACACATGTTAAATACACACTTGATTACCACCATTTTTACATACACAAAACAACACAAAATCACGATTAAACATTGTAACTGGCGCCATTGTTACCCCTGAATATTATCATTATTGCTCAAATGTTAAAGTTCAAGGTAATACGTACATGTTTGCTCATAAACAATACATGAATGTCACAGAAACTCTTTATGAGGAAAATCAAAACCTACTCCACTCTTAAAAATCAACAGAAATGTGTTGATCATTATTTTGTGTGTGTCTATTCGAGTGAGGAAGGGGTGGGGTGGGGTGGGGTGGGGTGGGGGGGGGTGGGGAGTCATTTTGTTTGTTCTTATATCAAACGCAATTTCTGCTTAAATTTCTGTATTTCGACGGTTAATCAGTTATTAAAAAATGGATATTAAACCTAGGTCATATTTTCTATTTTTCACATTTAACGTACACATATTGTTTTTAAATCGTGTTTGTTGTAACACTGTGATTGCCGTATATTTTGTGTCCTATTAAAAAAACAAAAACACGTGAGATTCACATTCAAAAGCATATTCTGCTTGTAAACACTTCATGGATTTTCTTCTTCTCAATTCGGTATGCAGATCCTTTAAATATTCATAACTGCAGAAATGATATGCACTTCAAGTTTACGTAAACGATCTCTGAAGGTCACCGGTACTGAGTTGGTCGCATAATAAACGTTTTGAAGGTTGCGTATAAATCAAGGCCAGCATATTCTACACGCATAGACACTCGCCCGGGGATGTTGAACATGTGTTTTCGAGAACAGTGTAAACTTTGTAGCAGAGACAGTCCTCCCGAACACGTTCAGAACTGTTGCTGCTCCCTTCATTTTGTTGACGCGAGCAAAGCAGACTAGAGGAGAAGCCGGACAGATCGAATGAATAAGATGTGACACATGTATGCCTGTAGCTTAGCAGCGTCACCTGCTTTGTTTCCCCCCGCCTCTATTCTCTGTTGACTGAAAACTGCTTTCTCTTGTCTCCATCAGCCAGGTGAGAGAAAAACATCTCCTTTTTTCTCGTCATTGTATGATTTTCCCACGCGACCAAGTGTACCAATATAGGGCCGATGGGGGTGGGGTGTGAGTGGAGGGGCAGGCAGGCCAAGACTCAACACAAGAAAGGAAATCGGAGAGAAAAAAAATTCAGACTGCATCGAACTTCCAAACAGATTATACATTAACAAAAAAAAAATGTTTTCTTTGTTTCAATCGCGCCACCTGATTTGCAACAACAATTTTGGGGCATATTTACCGTGACACATCTTCAACATCGATAAAACCTTATGTAAGTTGCCTAGTATATCTGTGTTCAAGACAACCAGCATTCCATAATTCAGTTCAATTTTGAAATTTAAAAAAAAGTAAAAACAGATGGACCCCAAATGAGACCAGCATTGGGGAAAAAAACAATAGCCTACATGATTGACATAAAAAAAACTTTCACATGTCATTATTCACATTATTAACACATCTTCACGAAGAAGAAAAATCTGCTTTGTACATTAATTATTCCCTAAACCAAAAGCCCTGGGCCGACGTGCACGAGAAAGTTATCAACCATTCACTCCGACTTTCCCTCTCCCGACGGACAACAGAAGTGCATCGGAAGTGTCAGGCTTGCAACACCAGAAGGCATTTGCATGCATTGGTGATAATGTACGTATACTGTCAGGCCCAGGGATGGAATGTTCCCAGAGATAACATGGAGATGAGATCGCTCGCACTCCCCTTTTGTCCGTACAGCGGAATCTGACACCAGAACTTGTTCCAGAGTATGCATTTTATCATATTAGCCTTTGTTCGTTGCAATCTGAAGTTATGTCTATAAAAAGAAAACTTCTGAAACCAAATAAGTTACAGATTTGACAAGCCTGATGCGTGTCAAAATCATGTAGCCTATTATTAGGAATACAGTTGTCATCAAAAAGTGTGTCAACACTGACTTTAAGCATATGGGATCGTTGTTGTTTTTCTTTGTCTTTGTTGTAATCGTTGTTGTCGTTGTTGTTTTTCATAACTCGACCATGGCGCTTCTCATTCGTTAAATCGTCCGACCTCTGGTTTCCTTGTTACAATCTTTGCGCTGTCACACACACATACGTACCATCATATCAAGATGGGCAGTAGACAGCCATGAATTTTGTACCAGGGATCCGCGTCGTGTACCGACCAAGGCGACCTCAGTTGTGGCATAATCTATACATATTGCATCCAATCGCTGGCAGTGTTCATGTAATAATGCATGTAGGTCATGCATATTAAATGCGTACCGTCACAGCGAACCGAGTAAACATGTCACGGAACTATCTACACCTTTAACTGGTCTTACGTGCTCATCTACCTGTTGGGAGACAATACCAAGTTTATGAACCCAAAGCTGCATATATATCCATACGAGGTTTCGCAATCTTTTACTGGCTTTCAACAGCATCTCTCTCTCTCTCTCTCTCTCTCTCTCTCTCTCTCTCTCTCTCTCTCTCTCTCTCTCTCTCTCTCTCTCTCTCTCTCTCTCTCTCTCTCTCTCCTCTAGCTCTCTCTCTCTCTCCTCTAGCTCTCTCTCTCTCCTCTAGCTCTCTCTCTCTCTCTAGCTCTCCCTCTCTCTCCCTCCCTCCCTCCCCCCCCCCTCTCTCTCTCTCTCTCTCTCTCTCTCTCCTTTTTGTTAGTTGTTCATCACGGGACTTTCTTTTACGTAATTAATTTCGTTAATTTGTGCTTGCAAGACCTCGCACAAACTCAAGTCCATGGCATGCGCTACACATCATGCAGGAAGAGCCTACCCACTGTAAATTCACATTCATTCACTTCTAAATGTTCATGATCAACTGGGGAGGTCAGCGTCATTTTCCACTTAACCGTCAATGTGTGCCAGTAAATTAAATTGAAAAACACACACACACAATTTGTATTTTTCGTTTTTCGATCGTGCTGTTATCTTTCTCTGACCGTCATTGGATCAGACACAGTCAACTGCATTAACTAGGACAACGGTCGTTCCTAATCGGTCCACATCTGTCGCTACTGCACTTGATTGAAATCGCTTACGACAGAGCGGAGAAAATGCATTTTCTGCTCCACTTGAATGGATCCCCACTTGAAGAAATCTGCCTTTCCCCTCCAGATGTCATGAAAAATATGTATCTTGGTCGACTACATTTAACACACGTGCACTCACGCTCTACAGCCGTTGATAGCTTAGCGTCATATTGTGACGATGGGTTTCTTTCGATCAGCAGCCAAAAGATTGACTTGCTATCGGGTGTCAAAGTAGGGTTGTCGATTTAGTAAAAGTTAAACATCCCAACCTGTCAACAACAACGCTTGGTGTCAACTGGGAAATAATCATCGCCTATGCGCCACGTTTCGCTCATGCAAAATCTAGCCAATCAGCTTGAACTTTGCTTTGGCGAGTGTAAAACAAAGGCACGTGCAACGTGTCAACGTTCATGTCGAGTGGTCTCGTTTTCAACCAAAGACGCTATTTTAACCTGCCTATTCTCGCTGACGTGCAGTGCATTTGCGACCCTGACGATGCCACATTTTGGATTTGTATCGAAATTCAGTTCCAAAATTAATGTTCCTATTAACAGGATTTACACACACACACACACACACACACACACACACACACACCACACACACACACACACACACACACACACACACACACACATACTAATCATAAAAAGAATAAGCATACACAGATAATAAGTTACACCGAAATATGTCCTCGCAAGTATGTACAGAATACGTACGCATACACGGATAGGGCTACGTCCTGACAGGATATGCCAAGACTATGCACAGAAATTATGACTTATTGTTCGTCTCAGGTGAAGTTCGCGTCATCGCAAGACAAGACTGAATCTGTCCAGAGATCATACACAAAATGACAGTCTGGGAGTGGGGGGGGGGGGGGGGGGGGGGGAGGGGCAAGGTTGGGGTATTGAGAAAGCTTACTATCCGGTTTATGACTGGTCATTCTAATATTGTTGGATGAGCTTTGTGTGACCAAGACACTGCCAATGACCATGCTCTGTCCAAATCACCCCATAAATACCATCGTTGTAGTCTGTAGTTTTTACATTTAGTCAAGTTTTGACTAAATGTTTTAAGGTAGAGGGGGGAATCGAGACGAGGGTCGTGGTGATATGTGTGTATGTGTGTGTGTGTGTGTGTGTGTGTGTGTGTGTAGAGCGATTCAGAGAAAACTACTGGACCGATCTTCATGAAACTTGACATGAGAGATCCTGAGTATGGTATCTCCAGACGTTTTTTTCATTTTTTTGATAAATGTCTTTGATGACGTCATATCCGGCTTTTCGTAAAAGTTGAGGCGGCACTGTCACGCTCTCGTTTTTTAACCAAATTGGTTGAAATTTTGGTCAAGTAATCTTCGACAAAGCCCGGACTTTGGTATTGCATTTCAGCTTGGAGGCTTAAACATTAATTAATGAGTTTGCTCATTAAAGTAGTCATTAAAATCGATTTTTCGCAAACAGATTTTAAATTGATTGCATCGTATTTTTCATCACATTCTGAATCTAGAAATATATACATATATGTCATGTTTACTCTTAAAATGTGATCACAATTAACGAAAATAGATTAATTAGTCTTACGATTAAAATTTAAGAAATCGATCCAAAAATGATTTCATCTAATTCTTTATCATTTCCTGATTCCAAAAACATATAGATATGATAGGTTGTATTCAAAACAAGCTCAGAAAGTTAACAAGAATACAGAAAAGCGCGCTTTCCTGCTTAGCACAATACACTACCGCGCTATTCTGGCGTGTTAATTTCACTGCGTTTTGCACGTGGAAGGTGAGCGATTTCCTTCTCGTGGGGATTGACGAAGCTGTACTGTCTTGGTGAAAAAAAGCAGTGCGTTCAGTTTCATTCCGCGAGTTCGACAGCTTGACTAAATGTAGTAATTTCGCCTTACGCGACTTGTTCCTTTTTGTGTGTGTGCATACTAGCAAAAGCACACCAATGCAATGAGACAATACAGCAATAAAAATCGAATGAAATGAAAAATGAAATCACCCAAGTTTGCGTTTGGGAGCAGTTCCAGGTTTGTCGAGAATGACGATAACATCTTTTGCTCAAAGCAGATTACATTCTTACACCTTAAACGATTACAAAAGATCTCATATTAAAGACACTGTCTCTGAGTCGAAAGGAAAACACAACTGAGAAGTCCATGGCCGACACACAAGTAATGATGATATGGAATTCGTCCGCAGCAAGTCTGCCACCACACTGAAAGACAAGGAATGGAAGACGAAGAAGAAGGAAAAAAAATCACACTCTAAACCAAAAAAAAACACGCAAAACTTATCAGGATTTCACATTGTTCGACTCTTTCTTATCTTTCTTTTGTTCGATTGTTTTTTTCCTGCCAGCAAACAGACTGTCAGGCTCGGGGTCATAGTCAAACATTTCGAAGTCCTCCTGGTAAATCTTCTTCAGCTTGTTCATGGTCTCAGTGGAGATGTCATTGAAGGCATCCACCATGGCTTGCTCACGTTGCTGCTTCCACTCGGCCGGCGACTTGGCCGGGCGGTTCCTGTAGGCGTCGTGGGCCAGTGTGCGGAAGGTGGAGGAGTTGATTCCCGCGGGGCCGGGATCGGGGAAGGCCGCTTCTGTGGGGATGTAGCCGTTGATCTGGAAGGTCTTCCACAAGCGGCGCGAGAGGTCGGTGTCGTCGGTGCAGTTGGCGTAGTGTTTGGTCTTGAGCACCTGGAAGTTGTACTCGATCAGCATGTCCATCTCCTGGTAGACGTGCTGCTGGTGGTCGTAGGCGTCGAGGATCCAGGAGCTGTTCATCAGGCCCAGCACGTAGCGCGAGTCGTGCGAGAACGTCTCCAGTTTGCCGATGACGTGCGGCTGGTACTGGCACGAGCTGCACATGTACAGGATGGGCTTCCAGTGCTCGTTCAGAACCCTCCCGCCCCCTGGCCGCGACACGACGTACTCCACGAACTCCTTGAAGGAGATGTCGCGCGCGCACATGGTCATGTTGTCCTTCTTGGGCCGCAAGCGCACGATGTTCTTGCCCTCCGAGCGCCAGTAGTCGATGAGCAGGAACTTGTCCACATAGGCCGACCACAGGCGGCTGTACGGATCGCGCACAAACATGAAGCGCAGGTCCTGGGCCAGGTGGGACGGGGCGAACGTGCTGTTCGTGGAGTAGTACCTGTTGCGGCAAGACAATGATTAGTCAGTGTTTAAAGCTGTATCAAAATGAATATATGTACAAACGTCTTGCTCGGGTAATAGTACCTGTGGAGGAAAGACAATAATTAGTGAGTGTTTAAATCGGGATGAACAAAAATAATATAAACGTGTTTTTCGGCAAGAAGACTAGCACCTGTTGTGAAAGAATGTTTAACATCCTAATAATGTCTGCTGGGGCTCTAGTTGTGAAATAGCTGTTGTTCCGGAATAGACAAGTGAGTGAACATTGAAACCTGCAATCTACTTTTCCTACGTTTGCACGAGAAGGATAATATGTAATTCTTTCCCTGAGGGAACCGACTTTCTAACACAACAACAAAGGAATCCACGGGATTATGCTCCAAAGGCTAGTGTCCACTCTGATCCACTTTCAGCGTCTGAGTCCTAAGAAGCCTAGCTCCTTCTCACCTGACTAAGTGGATCTTGACCGATTCAGATGCTTTGAGTGTCTCTGATCTGCTGGCGAATAACCAGATAAACCAAAATCTGTGTGGCATGCAACTGGTAGCAGCCAAAATATTGCATAGCGTAGTGAGTTCGGTTGGTAGAACCTGTGAAGTACAAGTATTTCCGAATAAAATTGTGTACGCCTTGAATAAAGATATGATCAGTCCTGTGTTGATAAAGTTCCTGAATGAAACACGCCGATTAGAACGATCAGAATAGATGTACGCGATGTCGTACGAGAACGCGTAAATTCTGCAGAAAGTGAGAGCGGTTAAAACTTGCCCCGAAAAGTAAATTATTGGTCAAGATTTAGGTCACTATATACGGATATCACACACACACCCACACACATACACCCACACCCACACACACACACGCACACACGCACATATACACACACACACACACACACACACACACACACTCTCTCTCTCTCTCT
>NC_090246.1:99138971-99166471 GCF_037325665.1 Littorina saxatilis
GAAATATCACCCTAACTCTCAAACACATTCTTATGGACCTGTATCTGGTGTAACACACAATCTATCCTGGCTTGTTTATTTGGTTACTCAAACATCCAACCACAAGCCCGCTGCAAGAAAGCAACTTGCTAACTCCCAGACTGTTAATTAACTATCATGGATTATGAGGCTGCTGGACGGAAGTAACGCAAAGTGGCAACAGATTCCATTAGCATCATTTTTAAATCTGGGCGAACGCTTATGCTGTCTGCGCTCAAATGTGAGTGCAGAAAATTTTAAAGGACTAGGTACCATAAAGCAATATTTCTGGAAACAAGCTTTTATCACCTGGCTAAACAATAAACACAAGATCAAAGAAATAAGCAGTAATGAACAGCAGATAAGTGTACGCAATCAAACCTTATGGAATAATACAAATATAAGGTACAGGAAGCAAACACTATACATGAATGACTGGATAAAGGCTAAAATATGCGTTGTTAAAGATGTTTTTAACGATAACGACATGTACTCTTTTGAGGAAATATGTGAACGAACTGGATATAAACAGTCTCGCCTATTTGAATATAATGCAATACAGACTGCCATTAAAGCTCTATTATTGCGTGATACGGGTCAGGCCCGTTTTGATCATATACCATTTATACAATTATCTCCACGCCAAATCCGCCTAAAGATGTTAAATTATGAGATAAAGGACGAACAAATTAAATATTACATTAGAAGATAAACACTGGAAATTAGCTAACGAATGCTCGACAGAAACCCGTCTTCGTCTATTGCATTGGAAAATTTTACACAATATATATCCCACCAATATTTTGCTACATAAGATGGGAATTCGTCAAACAAATCTCTGTCAGTATTGTAACGAAACCGACTTCATCGAGCACTTTTTTTGGCAGTGTAGAGCAGTGCAACCCATATGGCAGGAATGTCAAGGGTACATATTTAATTATACAGGCAAAAATATAAAGTTAAGCTGCGAAGAGGCTCTTTTTGGGTATTTCACACGTGATATCCCCAGAGAGAAAACCTTCATAATTAATCACCTTATATTGATATCGAAAATGTGCGTAAGCCAGTTTAAGTACGGAAATCCAAAAACTAACATGAAGATCTTATTTCAGAACCAAGCTCGACTTCGAAATCTCTAGTAAAATTGAACTGTGTATAAGAATATAGATAACTATTAGTATTGTGCTGTTAATGTAAAGTTATTTATATATGCGCTGTATGATGCTGTGCTGAAAACTAGTACTGTAATTGGATTAATTAACTTGTTATGTATTGTCCCGCTGAAAATGTATTATATAACAGAATTATGGGAACAACAACAACAACAACACACACACACGCACACACACACACACACACACACACACACACACACATAGGTGGTTTTACAGTCATTTGGGGTCGGCTGTGTATCAAAATGCCATCTTGCTCAAAACACAGGCATTTGGGGTCTCTTTTGTTTTACGTGTTAGAAAGTTTCTTAAAACTTCAATGAGCGTTAAATGCCATTTTAAAGTGTGAAAACTCATTTCAGGAGGTTATCACAAAAAATGCAACCTCCAGCGTGATTTTTAGAAAAACAGGCATTTGGGGACGATGTTTGCTGTACAGCAGTGAAATGGGGACGCATGTGTACACAAAGTGCAGAGCTACAATTACGTTATCGGTGCTATGAATGTTTTAGGTGTTAGAAAGTTTGTTAAAACTTCAATGAGCGTTAAATGCCACTCTAAAGTGTCAAAACTCATTTCAGGAGGTTATTACATAAAATGCAACCTCCAGCGTGATTTTTTAGAAACAAACAGGTATTTGGGGACGATGTTTGCTGTACAGCAGTGAAATGGGGACGTCCAAAAGTGCAGAGCTCCCGCAGAGCTATATGAATGGTTTCATCACATACATGGCGCGAGGCGACATATGTTGTGAAAAATTTTACAAATCACGTTTTTGCGCCCGATATTTTCTTGTCATCTCCAAAGTCAAGGGACAAACACGAAATTCCTTGACTTTTGGGGTAGCGCGACTCTGTTAATTTTAAGAATTAAAAAAAAAAAAAATTCATTACTAGGATGTCCCATCGTTGGGAAATTCCGGTCGCTTCCTCCGAGTGGAAAGCTAGCAGTGACAGAGTCGCACTACCCCAAGTCAAGGGATCTATTAGTCCTGTTTCGCCGTTATCCCAATTCGCCCCCATCCCATTTTGGCGACATTTCTCAGGCCAAGTGTCATTTTACCACCATATCATGTACCATTAGCTCCACATCCCATTTTGGCGCAATCCCGTTTCGCCGTTATCCCATTTCGCCCCCATCCCATTTTTGCGACATTTTACAGGCTAAGTGTCATTTTACCACCATGTCATGTACCATTAGCTCCACGTCCCATTTTGGTGCAATCCCGTTTGGCCGTTATCCCATTTTGTCCCCATCCCATTTTTGCAACATTTCATAGGCCATGTGTCATTTTACATGCCATTCTAAAGTGTCAAAACTCATTTCAGGAGGTTATTACATAAAATGCAACCTCCAGCGTGATTTTTTAGAAACAAACAGGTATTTGGGGACGATGTTTGCTGTACAGCAGTGAAATGGGGACGTCCAAAAGTGCAGAGCTCCCGCAGAGCTATATGAATGGTTTCATCACATACATGGCGCGAGGCGACATATACTGTTCAAAAAAAGAAACGCATAGTTGCTACTTGCCAAATTTGTTTTATTTTTCGAAAAAATTAACAGAAAATCCAATATTTAGATTATTTGTTTGAAATTTGGTATGGACACAGTTGAATGCACACACAGTTCATTTGCATCTTCAAATCAATCAGTCAATCAATACGATTGGGTGCCGAGGCTGTCAAGTCAGTAGGGGGTGTGACTGCCTTGAGCAGCAACAACTGCCCGGCACCTTCTGGGCATGGACTGGATCAGATGCCGGATATCTTGCTGTGGGATGGTGTCCCACTCCTCCTGAAGTGCCTGCAATAGATCGCGGTGATTTGCCGGCGCTTCTTCTCGCCTGCGCACACGTCTGTCCAATTCATCCCAGAGGTGTTCTATCGGGTTCATGTCTGGCGACATGGATGGCCAGGGAAGCACCTGGACATGGTGGTCGGTGAGGAACTGGGTGGTGAGTCGTGCTGTGTGCGGGCGAGCGTTGTCCTGCTGGAATATGGCATCCTGGTCAGCCAGAAGAGGAAGGGCGTGTGGGCGCAGAATTTCCTCCACGTATCGCTGGGCAGTTATGCGCCCTTGGACGTGCACCAGGGTGCTCCTTCCAGCGGTATTGATCGCCCCCCACACCATGACGCCTCCACCACCATGAACGGGTGCCTCATCCACACAGTTGGGCGCGTAACGTTCGTTTACTCTCCGGTAGACCCTCCTCCGACCATCATGTCGCTGGAGCAGGAAGTAGGACTCGTCGCTGAACCACACGTGTCTCCAGTGATTCCGGACGGTCCAGCGAAGGTGCTGGTTGCCCCACTGCACTCGGTTCTGGCGATGGCGGCGGGTGAGGACAGCTCCTCTGTGAGGTCTGCGAGCTCTCAAACCAGCTTCATGCAGGCGGTTCCGCACGGTCTGGTCCGATAATCGGTGTGGCCCGGGGAGAGCCTGGACAGAAGATGAGGCCGACAGGAAACGATTCCGGGGGTGGCGGAGCCGTATGAAGCGGTCGTGAGCAGCAGTTGTCGCCCTTGGTCTTCCCGCTCGTGGCAAGTCAGCAACGGAGCCAGTGGCTTGAAACCTGACCCACAGTCTACTGATGGTGCTCTGGGACACGTGGAAGTGCCTGGCGATTGCACTTTGACTTTGGCCTGCTTGTAAACGACCCAATGCAATTTGGCGGTCTTCTCTGCTCAATCGGGCCATCTTTCGTCGCTGAATTGTCGTCTGATTTCTTTGTGGCGAACAATCCGCTTTTATGGGTTTTGGAAGACATGGTGAGAGCTCAATATTCCCCGAGTTTCACGAGATTACACTGAAGCATGACGAGTGGTCATGCCAAATGAGCAATTTTGACATTGTAGCCACTGATAACGCATGCGTCACGTGCAGAGCTCACTTGTGGCAATGGACGAAAGGTCGACGACCAGATAAACATTTTCTGCAGTTTGGTGGATATCCTTGTAGCCATATAACTAAATTAACCAAATATTACAAGCTATGCGTTTCTTTTTTTGAACAGTATATGTTGTGAAAAATTTTACAAATCACGTTTTTGCGCCCGATATTTTCTTGTCATCTCCAAAGTCAAGGGACAAACACGAAATTCCTTGACTTTTGGGGTAGCGCGACTCTGTTAATTTTAAGAATTAAAAAAAAAAAAATTCATTACTAGGATGTCCCATCGTTGGGAAATTCCGGTCGCTTCCTCCGAGTGGAAAGCTAGCAGTGACAGAGTCGCACTACCCCAAGTCAAGGGATCTATTAGTCCTGTTTCGCCGTTATCCCATTTTGCCCCCATCCCATTTTTGCGACATTTCATAGGCCATGTGTCATTTTACCACCATATCATGTACCATTAGCTCCACATCCCATTTCGGCGCAATCCCGTTTCGCCGTTAGCCCATTTCGCCCCATCCCATTTTTGCGACATTTTACAGGCCAAGTGTCATTTTACCACCATGTCATGTACCATTAGCTCCACGTCCCATTTTGGCGAAATCCCGTTTGGCCGTTATCCCATTTTGCCCCCATCCCATTTTTGCGACATTTCATAGGCCATGTGTCATTTTACCACCGTGTCAAACCACTAGCGCCACATTCCATTTTGTCGCCATGCCGTTTTGCCGTCATCCCATTTTGCCGCCATCTCTATTTCGCGACATTTTGGATTGTGGCAAAAATGGAATTTGGCGTAAACGGAATGTCTTCCTAGTTGAATAACGCAGTATAGTAGTATAGTGAGGCTTGGCAAGAAGAATAAATAAAAAATGTGATGGCGGCCAAATGGGATGGTGTCAAAATGGGATGACGCGCTATTGTTATGACACGGTAGTAAAATGACGCTTGGCTTGTGAAATGTCGCGACAATGGGATGGGGGATAAATGGAATACGGTGAAACGGCATAGCGGCCAAATGGGATATGGTGTCAAAATGGGATGTCACGCTTTTGTTATGACATGTTAGTAAAATGCCCTGTCACGTAGTCTCAATCCAAATTGGAAATCCATAGCATCATCATTATAATCATCCTCATCTCATTAATCATTCAAAATTATAAATTTTATAAAATGACGCTTGGCTTGTGAAATGTCGCGAAAATAGGATGGGGCAAAAAATGGGACGGCGGCAAAAATGGGATTGCACCAAAATG
Source organism: Littorina saxatilis (assembly GCF_037325665.1). NCBI lineage: Eukaryota > Metazoa > Mollusca > Gastropoda > Littorinimorpha > Littorinidae > Littorina > Littorina saxatilis. Next base: position 99,144,307 of record NC_090246.1, read on the forward strand.
GGATGTGGATCAGCCACTAGATTGCCAATTTTAAAGTCTTAGGTATGACCCGGTGTGACGTTTTTATCTTTCGCCGTGTTGATATTTCGATTTTCGGCCTCGTTGATCTAGTATAAACTCTACACTGAACAAAAAAAAACACCCTTCGATAGTACTGATGAGCGACCTTGTGTACCATACATTCATGGGGCCAAATTTGTCCAACCAATTATTTTATTTAACTTAGAAATTTGATTCATCCTAAAATGTTTCCCTTCTTACTCAAGGGACGTAACCACTCGGTACACGTTTTCGAAGAATTCGATTTTGGGAGTGAAATCTATTTAATTTCACAACCAATTTTCTTCACATGCAAGAAACTGACATGCTTTTCGTCCATAAATAATTTCCCTTCTTAATTTTACCAGGAAACAACATTTCAGTCTCGAGTAAATATCGAGGGGGAAATATGTACACAGGCGAAAGATGAAATCGTGACACCGGCCGAGGTTCGAACCCACGACCTCCCGATCACGGGGCGGACGCCTTACCACTAGGCTAACCGTGCCGGTTTACCCTTGAGTGACAGACGGACAGACAAAAGAATATACAGACAGACCGTAATTAACACAAACACACACACTCAGCAGAGCAAAGCGGTATGACACACACACTCAGCAGAGCAAGGCAGTATAACACAAACACTGAGTCTGATTTATGAGAATGAGAATGAGGGAGAGAGAATTGTATTGAATTGAATTGAATTAAATTGAATTGAATTGATCTTTATCTTAACACTAACAGAATAAGAAATGCTAAAATGCTCTTTTTTTCATCCCGCAGACAGTCAAAATTCTAATCAAAAACAAGGAAAGAGATAGAAATAAAAGGAACAGTTATGACAGCTTTACAGACAGACAGACAGACAGACAGACAGACAGACAGACAGACAGACAGAAAGAGAGACAAAAAAGAAACAAACAGACAGACAGACAAAGAGAGAGAGAGCCAGAGAAAGAGAGAGACAGAGAAACAGAGACATAGAGAGAAAGATAAACAGACACACAGACACCGACAGAAAAGTTGTGTGAAGAGCAGCTCAGCTGCTCTGCAGAATTTGTCTTACATTTTGGAAAGTTTTCTGACGATTTGGACGTGAAAACGAGACTGAACCCATGCAATAATTTTTTCAAAACTGCTCCGAAACTATCCCAAAATCAAGTAATTAAATGACATGTTGTTACTGTACGATAACTAAGTCTTTCAATCAATCAATCAATATGAGGCTTATATCGCGCGTATTCCGTGGGTACAGTTCTAAGCGCAGGGATTTATTTATTTTTATTTTATTTTTATTTTATGCAATTTATATCGCGCACATATTCAAGGCGCAGGGATCTATTTATGCCGTGTGAGATGGAATTTTTTTACACAATACATCACGCATTCACATCGGCCAGCAGATTGCAGCCATTTAGGCGCATATCCTACTTTTCACGGCCTATTATTCCAAGTCACACGGGTATTTTGGTGGACATTTGTATATATGCCTATACAATTTTGCCAGGAAAGACCCTTTTGTCAATCGTAGGATCTTTAACGTGCACACCCCAATGTAGTGTACACGAAGGGACCTCGGTTTTTCGTCTCATCCGAAAGACTAGCACTTGAACCCACCACCTAGGTTAGGAAAGGGGGGAGAAAATTGCTAACGCCCTGACCCAGGGTCGAACTCGCAACCTCTCGCTTCCGAGCGCAAGTGCGTTACCACTCGGCCACCCACCCTAACCCTAACTAAGTCTTTCCGATTTATTGTCATTCTAACTTGTTTTATCACACTCGGAAAATATCACACGCAAAATACTATCAATCAATCAATCAATCAATATGAGGCTTATATCGCGCGTATTCCGTGGGTACATTTCTAAGCGCAGGGATTTATTTATCTTTTTTTTTTATCTTTTTCATTTTTTATTTTATGCATGCAATTTATATCGCGCACATATTCAAGGCGCAGGGATTTATTTATTCCGTGTGAGAAGGATTTGTTTTTTTACACAATACATCACGCATTCACATCGGCCAGCAGATTGCAGCCATTTCGGCGCATATCCTACTTTTCACGGCCTATTATTCCAAGTCACACGGGTATTTTGGTGGACATTTTTATATATGCCTATACAATTTTGCCAGGAAAGACCCTTTTGTCAATCGTGGGATCTTTAACGTGCACACCCCAATGTAGTGTACACGATACTAGCGAAATTATTATTTTTTTTGTTTGTTCTATAAATGTGACATGCTTTAGGCTGTTATATACTACATTATAACCGAGATGATGTTTTTAGATCCACAGATTTAGGTCGAAAATATGATAGTTTTTCTGAGATGGTGCAGACAACGTTAACCCTCATATAAATTAAATGTATTCCATGGTGGAATCCTGCTTGCACAATCTAATCTATTCAATCTAACCTAATCATAGGCACAATCAATAGAATCAAAATCACTCACTTTTATTTTCTTGCCTTTCTGCTATTCCTCCCGTCTGAGAAAGATCACCAAAGTCATCAAAATCAGGTATTTACCACTGTATGCAACAAGTCTCACAAACTCGAATTATCTCTCTTGCAAACTGACAGATTTAACACCCGCACCATATGATGTCTGACCGGACAATTGCTAATTTGTAAAAAAAAGGGGGTCCTTTACGTCCTCACAGGAAATTTTCCTTTTAGGGACATGAGTTGATGATACGCTAAAAGAAGAAAAGGAGGGAAAGAAAAGGGCAAGACCAAGCAATCCCGACCGTGATAGGACCCCGGCCCCGCTCTCCATGAATAAGGGAGGGGGGTGGGGCAATGAGAAATATACTCGGGGATAATTTTTCCTTTATATGCGTTGACTTCCTAGGGGTCATTTCATTGACGCACGCATGAGTTGCTATGCGGCATTTGTTAATTTTAAATAGGATAAAAAGATCTATCTGCGTTGTCCGTCGACCTCCCCGCCACTACAATAGTCGCAGGGGAGGCGACGTCACATTAGCAGTATTAACTGAGAGAGGAAACAGCTATCCTCTCGTTTATATAATCATGTTTTTATGTTTATTGTGTAATCCGAAAACAGGAGTTTAAAACCATCAGGAAAAAAAAAAGAAAAAAAAAAACACGCACACGCCCGCGAGGTGGGGCAATGCCCTTCCCTCCCTGCGAGCTGTGTGTCCCCTTTGTTTAAGTTAATACCGTTGACAAATGACGATCATATATTTATGCTGGCTTTATTTTATTTTGCCCCCCATTTAGGGAGTCCAGAATTACAAGGGACTTACAGTGATTTTTTAATTGTGAGAATTTCCTCAGACGACAGATCTCTGCTCCCCGCGAGAGCGCTGAGGGCCATGAGATAGGTGTCTGGTTTAGGGACGGACACTTTGTTTTTTGTCACAAAACAGTAGGTATCCGTTAATAAGTTGATGAGAGCCTCGGGGCTCTGCTTCTGCCTAGCAGTCACCATAGAGGTGAGGCAGAGCTCCAGGTAGCCTCTCAGGTCTTTTTCTTCTGGTTTTTGGGTTGTTATGAACACAAAGTCTCTGTGACTATCGACTTTTTTGAGGACTTTTGCTAATTTGCGAAACGAACTAACTTTATGTAGGCCACGACCTCTCAAAGGGGTGAGAACCGTGTCAGTGTATTAACCAATCATATGAACACCTTAATTGTCCGGCACGTGCGCTCTCAAAATCCACTGACCAATAGCCGACGAGAACGACATCACTGCAGGACGGTCAAGTCATGCAATCCAATTGGGCGGTGTTTATGATGCTCCCCGTGTCGACCACTGTTGCGTCTTCAAATGTCCAGTGTCAATTGTATTGGATGATTCTCAACGCCCAATACCAAACGCTTATAACTTTTATCAACGCAACTTTTAACTTGTACAGCCCCACTCCCGTCATCCTCCCGGCCCCACCCCCACACACCCAGCGTTTTCTTAGCGTACAACCACCTCATGTCCCAAATAGAATCTTATTCTGGGGACACAAATAGAAATTTACATACATTCAACTCGTGGTCAAAACAACGTTTATGCTTACGGCCATTGTCACCTAGGCGAGACCATGAAATCTTGGCGAAAAATGTTTAATATCTTTATTGTACAAAATAAAACAAACTAACAAAAACCGATTTTATCTCACAGAATATTATCAAGCTGTTCTCGCAACAACAACAACAACAACAACAACAACAACAACAACAACAACAACAACAACAACAACACCACTTCAGGGAGTTATTCCATGAAAAATGCATGGATGTATAATTTCTATTCGATTTTGTTTTCGCTGTGTACAAAAGGAAACAAACAAACTGACAATAACCGATTTTATCTTACAGAATATGATCATGCTGTTCTGGCAACAATAACAAAAACACTTAACAGAGTTATTCCATAAAATCGCATGGATGTATTATATATTTTCTATTCGGAAAAAAACCACCCGAATGTTATGCTTAAAGTATTCCCATACACGTTTTAGGATTGGACATGAAACGGTTACCGAAGGTGCTTTTCCTCAGGCCCGTACAGACACTTCGGCATGCTTGAATTCTTTGACATTGAACAAGGCTTGAGTCGGTTTCGTGTAATCCCTTTGCCTAATCAGTCAAATTATACAAGTCATAAAAAATGTTCCCGGCAGATATCAAACCATACGTGCAGAAGTATCGTCTGTTTCTCACGCGGGCTTAAAGCTTAATTATGATCAAAGCACTCTCTGAATGGTAACATGAAAGCACAGCTGTTTAATATTTTCCCACACACACACACGCACACGTGCGCACGAGAAAACATAAGACTTTCATAAGTAATGTGATTAATCAACATGAAATAAACTTTTTTGTTGGCTTCTAGCGTGAAAAAGCGCGTGGGTGGCACGAACATTTTCATAATAATAAACATCACCTTTATCACAGACTTATATCCCATTTCGTGACACCTACCACTACTCCACTACATCAAAGGATGTCTGTTGAGATAATCGAATGGTTCAAAACTTTCAAACCTGCGCGCATATTCTAAGCCGACTAACACATAATAGTCAAGGGCATCATAAAATGGTTCTCGGTGAAAACTTTACCGAGGGCCATTTTACGACGTCCTTGACTAGATAGTGTTTATGGCCAAACCAAGCACAACCCGAGTGTGTCAAGTATACTCATGTGCATTGCTTCTTGGACAATGTAAAGAACACCGAAAGTACTTCAATACCGTTCTCGAGTTACGTTGACTTTTACAAAGGTTGCAGCTGACACGGCTTACGTAATCCGGTTTCCTGGTCATGTGTGTGAAAAATATGTCCATTAAAAGCATAATCTTTAATTCATATATTATTTCAAAAAAGATGTTAAAACTAAGGACCACCTTTTGTTAAAAACTTTAAGAGTGAAACGTTATGTGAAAAATAGAGAAACTGTGGCCTATTATGTGTTTTCGCCGGTAGGTGTCAATTGGCAGGCCAGGCACTTAATCACGCTTGACTCCCCTCCGCTTAAGCGGCAATCGTTTAGCAAGCGCCGGTGTCTGCTTCAAGAAAGCCCTTCACACCCAGATTAAGTGAGGAAACATCAAATAGTGACATTTTTCGATGTGATTTTTCGATTTCATAAACAACAATTTTGAAAAATAATATAAAAGAGATAAATATTTTGCAAATACCGTATCTGGGTGGTCTAAATCAGGCTACCATAACTGTCTCGTTGTATGCCTTTTTTTTCTTCCAAGTATATACAACTATTGCAACAACAATAAAAAGTTAACAGGCAAGTGATATTTAATTTAGAAATGGAATACGCTTTAATTTAAAACAAAAGCACAACGAACAAGATGTTTTAATTTATTTCGCTCCAAGTCAAAATTTAAGCAAAACATCTAAATAGTTTTAAATGCGCATTTAGTCCGCTGTCGCACGGAGGAATGTAGGATTACCAAAACCGGCAAAATCAAAACTGGGCAAAACTTGATTTAAAAGAACGCCCCCCCCCCCCCCCCCCCCCCTGTAGAATTTGCACTGCTAGATGCGTTGGCGGCATCCCATCCTGCCTCTCCCAACTTGCCGTATCCCAGTCTGCCTTACCCAATTTACCGCATCCCGGCCTGCTGCTTTGTGTGTGTTAGTGCGTGTGTATTTGTGTTTGTGAGGCAGGGAAAGAGAGAGAGAGAGAGAGAGAGAGAGAGAGTGACTGAGAGAGAGAGAGAGAAAGAGAGAGAGAGAAAATAGAGAGAGAGAAAGAGAGAGAGAGAGGGGGGAGAGAGAGAAAGGGGGAGAGAGAGAGAAAGGGGGAGAGAGAGAGAAAGAGAGAGAGAAAGAGAGAGAGAGAGAGAGAGAGAGAGAGAGACACACACACACACATACACAGAGAAAGAGAGAGAGAGAGAGATGTCAACAAAATCAAGGAAAAGAAAAGCCTAACAAAGAATTTCAAGTGGCAGCCCAAATTTTCGACCTGTTGCCAGGCCTTCCTCAGCGGCGTTTAATTCTGCGAGACGCCAATTCATGCATCAAGTACTAAGCAACACAATACCATAGTTAATTCTGTTACGAAACACAAAGCAAATATTTCAAAGATAAAATCTACAAGACTTGACTAAAATTAATGTAAAAAATCAACAAGAAGAAACAGAGGCGAAAACAGTATTTGACTTTCAATGTTTTTGCAGAGAACTTGTTTACGGCACTAGTGGAAACTAACATGTTTTATGAACGTGTTTATGTTTTGCAATCTTGTTTTCTGATTTATCCATCTATATATTTATTTACCTATTTTCACTTTACTTATTTAGTTCCGATCAAATGATCCGCTGCAAGAGCAGTTTGTAAATAAAATCAGCGATACAAAATGCCTCCGTTTCACTTAGATGGCGTATGGAAATAATTAATAACCTTATTTTATGATGGGTGACCTCATTGCAAATTGCTGACATTTAAAAAACGATATCAAAAATAGAGTTACTAGACGGAGCCCTTCGGGGCGTTTAGTCATGCTTGAGACATATATTCACATGTTTTGATAGAGTATGTCCTTATCTGCGACCAAAAGACAAATTGTTGCTTCAACAGTGCTTTGAGCGGATCATTAAGTATTGCACTTTCGCGTCTAATAACGTACGGTGTCTAAAATTAAATACGGCGAAGTGGTCTGAGCCTACAATGTTTAAATGTGTACACTACATTGGGTGTGCACGTTAAAGATCCCACGATTGACAAAAGGGTCTTTCCTGGCAAAATTGCTTAGGCACAGTTAATAATTGTCTACCTATACCCGTGTGACTTGGAATAATAGGCCGTGAGAGGTAAATATGCGCCGAAATGGCTGCAATCTACTGGCCGTATAAAATTTCATCTCACACGGCATCACTGCAGAGCGCCTAGAACTGTACCCACGGAATATGCGCAATATAAGACTCATTGATTGATTGAAATGTTTGATTGCATAACTTCTAAAAACTAGTTCCATGGTCTCATCCCTCCCCCCATCTACCCCCCCCCCCCCTCATCCCCTATTTTGTTTTAAATCTTTTTTCTTTTCTTTTCTTGCTCCTCTTACAGTATCACGGTAAATGTTCCCAAATAGATCCTAGAGGACGTTAATCCCCAAAGTCAGCCAGTCAGTCAGTCATTAAAGGCAAAAGCGAGGTAACGCACAACTGGGTCCGACCAGTAAAGCCGTCGCTGCCTGTGTGACAACCACCATACAAATCTACCACAGCGGGAAACTTTCAAGTTAAGTATTTTCATGTGCCCACATTCAACTTTACAATCAAAGGATGTCTGTTGAGATAATCGAATGGATCAAAACTTTGAAACCTGCGCGCATATTCTAAGCCGACTAACACATAATTGTTAAGGACATCATAAAATGGTTCTCGGTGAAAACTTGACCGAGGGCCATTTTACGACGTCCTTGACTCGAGTGTGTGACGTATTCTCATATGCGCTGCTTCTTGGGCAAGGTAAAGAACACCAATACTTCAATGCCGTTCTCGAGCTACGTTGACTTTTACAAAGGGTACAGCTGACACGGCTTACGTAATCTGGTTTCCTGGTCATTTGTGCGAAAAATCTGTCCGACAAAGAAAACTGCCCAACGAATATAGATAACTCGGTCGAAAAAAATACTACCAGCAAAATATCTAACCCCCCCCCTCCCACCTCCGCCGAAGAAAGAGCACGGGATTCAATACATGATGATAGTTATTAAACACAAAGCAGTTGTAGCTAGGTTCCAGGCAATCACAAGATAGGAAAGCTTTCGAGTCATCGACAATCATTCGGAGGTGTGTTTTGGAACAAATGTTGGAGAAAAGGGTAAATGTCGGCTTCTTTTACAGACACTATCTAGTCTTATGTTTCTTATTTGTTTGATCCTCTTAGGATTATGGAGTTTTATGCACTGCCTTTTATAGTTAACTAAAATTTTGTATTTGAATTAGCCCATTGCAGTTGGTGTAGGCCTTAAGCTTATTTAAATCGCTTGTCCAGTATTTAATTTAGTTCTCAATTTGTGTATGAACTCAAATGTTTAGTGTTCTTAGTATGTCTTGCTAAACTAAGTTCTATTTAATCAGAGTATGTTTGCGTGTGCTTATACTTAGTGATATTGTAAAGCGCATAGTGCTTTTCGTTATGCGCTATAGAAATCTCCTTAATAAATAAATAAATAAATAAATAACTAAACATTCAAAACTGTGTAAAATGGTCGAACTGAAGTTTTTGCACAACAAATATGACCATAACAATTATTTCTTAAACTTAAAGTACTGGACAAATTAACCCCTTCGTTGTGAAGTTACACACGCGCAATGTCGAGACAAATTCATCAAAGACATGAACGCAATCATCCATGGAAAACGCGCTGATCATGCCTGTAAGGGCTGTTTTAAAGTCACTGAATGTCTAATGTTGATTGAGGTACACCATGTATGGTAACACTTATCTCCCAATACCCCCTCGGACAGTTCTAGAACCCCTTGCAATGCTTAAAAGATAAACTCCATTTCCTCACTTCATTTTGGCAGTTCAAAACTGTCAAAAACATGATTTCACATTTTGGTCATGCTCGCAATAGTTATCTCCAATCGATGCTTCATAATATTCTGCATGTTTTAGTTCTGCAGTTGCTCATACATCTTTTTATAGACATCTGAAGACGTGTGCTGCTCACATACAGATCAGGATAAATCCATTTACTACTTAGATTGTTTAGTGTCTATATGTTATTTGCTTGTCTGTCTGTCTTGTGCGTACTCCTTCTCAAACATAAACAAACTCGGACATATTCAAAGATAGTCTACATAATTATGATCCAGAGACAGCCAGCATGCCTCTTCCTTGTTCTCCGACAAAAGAAAACTTCCTTGTGGCCTATTGTGTGTTTTCGCCGGTAGGTGTCAATTGGCAGGCCAGACACTTAATCACGCTTGACTCCCCTCCGCTTAAGCGGCAATCGTTTAGCAAGCCCTGGTGTCTACTTCAAGAAAACCCTTCACACCCAGATTAGTGAGGGGACATCGAATAGTGAAATTTTTCGATGTGATTTTCGATTTCATAAACAACAATTTTGAAAAATGATATAAAAGAGATAAATATTTTGCAAATACCGTATCTGGGTGGTCTAAATCAGGTTTCTTGTCAAACGTAAAATGCAGTATAGAAAAAAACCCGTTGTGTTGGAATTTAAGACTAAATCAATTTGGGTCTACTTGTAGAAACAGTGTTAATAAATGTTCAACAAATGCTGAAAGAAACAATTGGCAGCACCCTTGAAACGCTTGGCATGTATATTAAATGTTGAATGTATATTGGTTAAGAACAAAAGTAAGGCAATTTCGTTACTTTTGATTTGGACCCCTACCTCAATAGTTCTTTGAATGTTCGCCTTCTTTTATATTTACGGTACCGAGAAGCCTTCAACAGATGTATACATGTATAACTAATTCAATAAGTTTTTCGAAGCATCCTATTCTAAACTCTTACGTTAAATGTCTGACCTTTTTGTTTTTGTTTTTATTTGTTTCTGTTGGGTTTCAAACAACATTCTGTGAGATAACCTTTAAGGTCATCGCCGTAACAAGAACACTGTTCTTCCTTTTTAGGCTTTTATAGTCCATACAATATTTGCTGGCTTACACCCGTCAATTTTACGTGTATCAGTTCATGAAATATTTGCCGGCTTTTACCCATCTATGTTATCTTTCCCCGGTCAAGGCAATATCTTGAAATGATTGTTGAAACTTCAGAGAACCCTTTGCTTAAAGTTCCAAAGATTGTTTTTGTTTTGGAGCTTTCCATTCTTTTCGATCATGAACAAGGAAATAGCTGAATGAGTATGACGCATTCTCTAAAACTGTCCTGGGGTACAGAACGGATGTGATCACACACTTATCGCTCGCTTGAGTAATTCTTTAATCACACAAGAAGCTTTTGTGGTGTTTTGTTTTCTTGAAATAGTGACACGTTACCTGGCACACTTAAGCAGGTTTCATGCCTCCCCCCTCCCTACCCATTGGGAATACAGACCACTTGAACAAATCTGAGTGTGTGGAGTTACGCCCTGGAGTCATACTCGCCGGAGGAAAAAGGGTGAGTTCTTGGCTTTGTGGCGCCAATAACAAGTCATTGATGACGAATTGAGTCATCTGTCAGTAAAACGTAAAAACGGAGGAAGGTCTCTTATTTATATTTGCTTCTTTGGCTACCATAACTGTCTCGTTGTATGCCTTTTTTTTCTTCCAAGTATATACAACTATTGCAACAACAATAAAGAGCTAACAGGCAAGTGATATTTAATTTAGAAATGGAATACTCTTTAATTTAAAACAAAAGCACAACGAACAAGATGTTTTAATTTATTTCGCTCCAAGTCAAAATTTAAGCAAAACATCTAAATAGTTTTAAATGCGCATTTAGTCCGCTGTCGCACGGAGGAATGTAGGATTACCAAAACCGGCAAAATCAAAACTGGGCAAAACTTGATTTAAAAGAACGCCCCCCCCCCCTCCCCCCACCCTGTCGAATTTGCACTGCTAGATGCGTTGGCGGCATCCCATCCTGCCTCTCCCAACTTGCCGTATCCCAGTCTGCCTTACCCAATTTGCCGCATCCCAGCCTGCTGCTTTGTGTGTGTTAGTGCGTGTGTATTTGTGTTTGTGAGGCAGGGAAAGAGAGAGAGAGAGAGAGAGAGAGAGAGAGAGAAGAGAAAGAGAGAGAGAAGAAAGAGAGAGAGAGAAAAGAGAGAGAGAGAAAGACAGAGAGAGAGGGGGAGAGAGGGGGAGAGAGGGGGAGAGAGAGAGAGAGAGAAGGGGAGAGAGAGAGAGGGGGAGAGAGAGAGAAAGAGAGAGAGAGAGAGAGAGAAAGAGAGAGAGAGAAAGAGAGAGAGAGAGAGACACACACACATACACAGAGAAAGAGAGAGAGAGAGATGTCAACAAAATCAAGGAAAAGAAAAGCCTAACAAAGAATTTCAAGTGGCAGCCCAACTTTTCGACCTGTTGCCAGGCCTTCCTCAGCGGCGTTTAATTCTGCGAGACGCCAATTCATGCATCAAGTACTAAGCAACACAATACCATAGTTAATTCTGTTACGAAACACAAAGCAAATATTTCAAAGATAAAATCTACAAGACTTGACTAAAATTAATGTAAAAAATCAACAAGAAGAAACAGAGGCGAAAACAGTATTTGACTTTCAATGTTTTTGCAGAGAACTTGTTTACGGCACTAGTGGAAACTAACATGTTTTATGAACGTGTTTATGTTTTGCAATCTTGTTTTCTGATTTATCCATCTATATATTTATTTACCTATTTTCACTTTACTTATTTAGTTCCGATCAAATGATCCGCTGCAAGAGCAGTTTGTAAATAAAATCAGCGATACAAAATGCCTCCGTTTCACTTAGATGGCGTATGGAAATAATTAATAACCTTATTTTATGATGGGTGACCTCATTGCAAATTGCTGACATTTAAAAAACGATATCAAAAATAGAGTTACTAGACGGAGCCCTTCGGGGCGTTTAGTCATGCTTGAGACATATATTCACATGTTTTGATAGAGTATGTCCTTATCTGCGACCAAAAGACAAATTGTTGCTTCAACAGTGCTTTGAGCGGATCATTAAGTATTGCACTTTCGCGTCTAATAACGTACGGTGTCTAAAATTAAATACGGCGAAGTGGTCTGAGCCTACAATGTTTAAATGTGTACACTACATTGGGTGTGCACGTTAAAGATCCCACGATTGACAAAAGGGTCTTTCCTGGCAAAATTGCTTAGGCACAGTTAATAATTGTCTACCTATACCCGTGTGACTTGGAATAATAGGCCGTGAGAGGTAAATATGCGCCGAAATGGCTGCAATCTACTGGCCGTATAAAATTTCATCTCACACGGCATCACTGCAGAGCGCCTAGAACTGTACCCACGGAATATGCGCAATATAAGACTCATTGATTGATTGAAATGTTTGATTGCATAACTTCTAAAAACTAGTTCCATGGTCTCATCCCTCCCCCCATCTACCCCCCCCCCCCTTCATCCCCTATTTTGTTTTAAATCTTTTTTCTTTTCTTTTCTTGCTCCTCTTACAGTATCACGGTAAATGTTCCCAAATAGATCCTAGAGGACGTTAATCCCCAAAGTCAGCCAGTCAGTCAGTCATTAAAGGCAAAAGCGAGGTAACGCACAACTGGGTCCGACCAGTAAAGCCGTCGCTGCCTGTGTGACAACCACCATACAAATCTACCACAGCGGGAAACTTTCAAGTTAAGTATTTTCATGTGCCCACATTCAACTTTACAATCAAAGGATGTCTGTTGAGATAATCGAATGGATCAAAACTTTGAAACCTGCGCGCATATTCTAAGCCGACTAACACATAATTGTTAAGGACATCATAAAATGGTTCTCGGTGAAAACTTGACCGAGGGCCATTTTACGACGTCCTTGACTCGAGTGTGTGACGTATTCTCATATGCGCTGCTTCTTGGGCAAGGTAAAGAACACCAATACTTCAATGCCGTTCTCGAGCTACGTTGACTTTTACAAAGGGTACAGCTGACACGGCTTACGTAATCTGGTTTCCTGGTCATTTGTGTGAAAAATCTGTCCGACAAAGAAAACTGCCCAACGAATATAGATAACTCGGTCGAAAAAAATACTACCAGCAAAATATCTAACCCCCCCCCCCCCTCCCACCTCCGCCGAAGAAAGAGCACGGGATTCAATACATGATGATAGTTATTAAACACAAAGCAGTTGTAGCTATGTTCCAGGCAATCACAAGATAGGAAAGCTTTCGAGTCATCGACAATCATTCGGAGGTGTGTTTTGGAACAAATGTTGGAGAAAAGGGTAAATGTCGGCTTCTTTTACAGACACTATCTAGTCTTATGTTTCTTATTTGTTTGATCCTCTTAGGATTATGGAGTTTTATGCACTGCCTTTTATAGTTAACTAAAATTTTGTATTTGAATTAGCCCATTGCAGTTGGTGTAGGCCTTAAGCTTATTTAAATCGCTTGTCCAGTATTTAATTTAGTTCTCAATTTTTGTATGAACTCAAATGTTTAGTGTTCTTAGTATGTCTTGCTAAACTAAGTTCTATTTAATCAGAGTATGTTTGCGTGTGCTTATACTTAGTGATATTGTAAAGCGCATAGTGCTTTTCGTTATGCGCTATAGAAATCTCCTTAATAAATAAATAAACAAACATTCAAAACTGTGTAAAATGGTCGAACTGAAGTTTTTGCACAACAAATATGACCATAACAATTATTTCTTAAACTTAAAGTACTGGACAAATTAACCCCTTCGTTGTGAAGTTACACACGCGCAATGTCGAGACAAATTCATCAAAGACATGAACGCAATCATCCATGGAAAACGCGCTGATCATGCCTGTAAGGGCTGTTTTAAAGTCACTGAATGTCTAATGTTGATTGAGGTACACCATGTATGGTAACACTTATCTCCCAATACCCCCTCGGACAGTTCTAGAACCCCTTGCAATGCTTAAAAGATAAACTCCATTTCCTCACTTCATTTTGGCAGTTCAAAACTGTCAAAAACATGATTTCACATTTTGGTCATGCTCGCAATAGTTATCTCCAATCGATGCTTCATAATATTCTGCATGTTTTAGTTCTGCAGTTGCTCATACATCTTTTTATAGACATCTGAAGACGTGTGCTGCTCACATACAGATCAGGATAAATCCATTTACTACTTAGATTGTTTAGTGTCTATATGTTATTTGCTTGTCTGTCTGTCTTGTGCGTACTCCTTCTCAAACATAAACAAACTCGGACATATTCAAAGATAGTCTACATAATTATGATCCAGAGACAGCCAGCATGCCTCTTCCTTGTTCTCCGACAAAAGAAAACTTCCTTGTGGCCTATTGTGTGTTTTCGCCGGTAGGTGTCAATTGGCAGGCCAGACACTTAATCACGCTTGACTCCCCTCCGCTTAAGCGGCAATCGTTTAGCAAGCCCCGGTGTCTGCTTCAAGAAAACCCTTCACACCCAGATTAGTGAGGGAACATCGAATAGTGAAATTTTTCGATGTGATTTTCGATTTCATAAACAACAATTTTGAAAAATGATATAAAATAGATAAATATTTTGCAAATACCGTATCTGGGTGGTCTAAATCAGGTTTCTTGTCAAACGTAAAATGCAGTATAGAAAAAAACCCGTTGTGTTGGAATTTAAGACTAAATCAATTTGGGTCTACTTGTAGAAACAGTGTTAATAAATGTTCAACAAATGCTGAAAGAAACAATTGGCAGCACCCTTGAAACGCTTGGCATGTATATTAAATGTTGAATGTATATTGGTTAAGAACAAAAGTAAGGCAATTTCGTTACTTTTGATTTGGACCCCTACCTCAATAGTTCTTTGAATGTTCGCCTTCTTTTATATTTACGGTACCGAGAAGCCTTCAACAGATGTATACATGTATAACTAATTCAATAAGTTTTTCGAAGCATCCTATTCTAAACTCTTACGTTAAATGTCTGACCTTTTTGTTTTTGTTTTTATTTGTTTCTGTTGGGTTTCAAACAACATTCTGTGAGATAACCTTTAAGGTCATCGCCGTAACAAGAACACTGTTCTTCCTTTTTAGGCTTTTATAGTCCATACAATATTTGCTGGCTTACACCCGTCAATTTTACGTGTATCAGTTCATGAAATATTTGCCGGCTTTTACCCATCTATGTTATCTTTCCCCGGTCAAGGCAATATCTTGAAATGATTGTTGAAACTTCAGAGAACCCTTTGCTTAAAGTTCCAAAGATTGTTTTTGTTTTGGAGCTTTCCATTCTTTTCGATCATGAACAAGGAAATAGCTGAATGAGTATGACGCATTCTCTAAAACTGTCCTGGGGTACAGAACGGATGTGATCACACACTTATCGCTCGCTTGAGTAATTCTTTAATCACACAAGAAGCTTTTGTGGTGTTTTGTTTTCTTGAAATAGTGACACGTTACCTGGCACACTTAAGCAGGTTTCATGCCCCCCCCCTCCCTACCCATTGGGAATACAGACCACTTGAACAAATCTGAGTGTGTGGAGTTACGCCCTGGAGTCATACTCGCCGGAGGAAAAAGGGTGAGTTCTTGGCTTTGTGGCGCCAATAACAAGTCATTGATGACGAATTGAGTCATCTGTCAGTAAAACGTAAAAACGGAGGAAGGTCTCTTATTTATATTTGCTTCTTTGGCTACCATAACTGTCTCGTTGTATGCCTTTTTTTTCTTCCAAGTATATACAACTATTGCAACAACAATAAAGAGCTAACAGGCAAGTGATATTTAATTTAGAAATGGAATACTCTTTAATTTAAAACAAAAGCACAACGAACAAGATGTTTTAATTTATTTCGCTCCAAGTCAAAATTTAAGCAAAACATCTAAATAGTTTTAAATGCGCATTTAGTCCGCTGTCGCACGGAGGAATGTAGGATTACCAAAACCGGCAAAATCAAAACTGGGCAAAACTTGATTTAAAAGAACGCCCCCCCCCCCACCCCCACCCTGTAGAATTTGCACTGCTAGATGCGTTGGCGGCATCCCATCCTGCCTCTCCAAACTTGCCGTATCCCAGTCTGCCTTACCCAATTTGCCGCATCCCAGCCTGCTGCTTTGTGTGTGTTAGTGCGTGTGTATTTGTGTTTGTGAGGCAGGGAAAGAGAGAGAGAGAGAGAGAGAGAGAGAGAGAGAGAGAGAGAGAGAGAGAGAGAGAGAGAGAGAGAGAAAGAGAGAGAAAGAGAGAGAGAGAGAAAAGAGAGAGAGAGAAAGACAGAGAGAGAGGGGGAGAGAGGGGGAGAGAGAGAGAGAGAGAAGGGGAGAGAGAGAGAGTGGGAGAGAGAGAGAAAGAGAGAGAGAGAGAAAGAGAGAGAGAGAAAGAGGTAGAGAGAGAGAGAGACACACACACATACACAGAGAAAGAGAGAGAGAGAGATGTCAACAAAATCAAGGAAAAGAAAAGCCTAACAAAGAATTTCAAGTGGCAGCCCAACTTTTCGACCTGTTGCCAGGCCTTCCTCAGCGGCGTTTAATTCTGCGAGACGCCAATTCATGCATCAAGTTCTAAGCAACACAATACCATAGTTAATTCTGTTACGAAACACAAAGCAAATATTTCAAAGATAAAATCTACAAGACTTGACTAAAATTAATGTAAAAAATCAACAACAAGAAGAAACAGAGGCGAAAACAGTATTTGACTTTCAATGTTTTTGCAGAGAACTTGTTTACGGCAATAGTGGAAACTAACATGTTTTATGAACGTGTTTATGTTTTGCAATCTTGTTTTCTGATTTATCCATCTATATATTTATTTACCTATTTTCACTTTACTTATTTAGTTCCGATCAAATGATCCGCTGCAAGAGCAGTTTGTAAATAAAATCAGCGATACAAAATGCCTCCGTTTCACTTAGATGGCGTATGGAAATAATTAATAACCTTATTTTATGATGGGTGACCTCATTGCAAATTGCTGACATTTAAAAAACGATATCAAAAATAGAGTTACTAGACGGAGCCCTTCGGGGCGTTTAGTCATGCTTGAGACGTATATTCACATGTTTTGATAGAGTATGTCCTTATCTGCGACCAAAAGACAAATTGTTGCTTCAACAGTGCTTTGAGCGGATCATTAAGTATTGCACTTTCGCGTCTAATAACGTACGGTGTCTAAGATTAAATACGGCGAAGTGGTCTGAGCCTACAATGTTTAAATGTTTTATTGCATAACTTCTAAAAACTAGTTCCATGGTCTCATCCCTCCCCCCATCTACCCCCCCAACCCCCCCTCATCCCCTATTTTAAAAAAATATATTTTCTTTTCTTTTCTTGCTCCTCTTACAGTATCACAGTAAATGTTCCCAAATAGATCCTAGTTACCTAAGAGGACGTTAATCCCCAAAGTCAGCCAGTCAGTCAGTCATTAAAGGCAAAAGCGAGGTAACGCACAACTGGGTCCGACCAGTAAAGCCGTCGCTGCCTGTGTGACAACCACCATAAAAATCTACCACAGCGGGAAACTTTCAAGTTAAGTATTTTCAACCATCATGTACCCGCATTCAACTTTACAATCAAAGGATGTCTGTTGAGATAATCGAATGGATCAAAACTTTGAAACCTGCGCGCATATTCTAAGCCGACTAACACATAATTGTTAAGGACATCATAAAATGGTTCTCGGTGAAAACTTGACCGAGGGCCATTTTACGACGTCCTTGACTCGAGTGTGCGCTGCTTCCTGGGCAAGGTAAAGAACACCGAAAATACTTCAATGCCGTTCTCGAGCTACGCTGACTTTTACAAAGGGTACAGCTGACACGGCTTACGTAATCTGGTTTCCTGGTCATTTGTGTGAAAAATCTGTCCGACAAAGAAGAAGAAGAAGAAGTGCGCGCAGAGAGAGAGAGAGAGAGAGAGAGAGAGAGAGAGAGAGAGAGAGAGAGAGAGAGAGAGACAGACAGACAGACAGACAGACAGACAGACAGACAGACAGACAGACAGACAGACTTTCCGCACTCGTTAAAATGTCAGTCGATACTGGAATGAATGTTGAAACATTGTAAACCTAAAAAAAAATAATAATAATAATATTAAAATCAAACATTCATACGAGTTACTATCTGTGACAAGGACGCATAAGAAGTGTAGCAACTAAATATTAATCCGCTTACCCATTGCTCCTCTTCGCACCTCGGCCTGTGAGTCGTCCTTTTCCTGAGTACTTGCACACAAGTTTTGCGTATGCATACTTCAGTTCGTCTGGAAAAGGCTGTTTTGAATTCTTGTTCGCAAGTTGAACAGCACGACTGTATTTGACCACGTACACCAAATCGTTCTTTCTGGAAAAGTCTGCCAGCCGTTCGGTAAGATCATTCCAACTTCTGAATGTTTTCCCCAACTGTCATTTGTGCCATTTCTCAGCGATTGATCAACGGTGTGGTTATTATGGATGTAGTAAGTGTCGAATTGTGAGAATGCACAGTTCTGTCCGCCAAGTGGTTTTAAACACTGCGCGTATTTGCACCAAGTAATAACGTGTCACATCAAAATAGTTCTTTACCTGTCAGATAGTTTAGCGCCAAAAACATGAACCAATGATAGCCCATGGATTAGTAAGTCATATGATGTTGGGGCGGGGCCAATGAACTAATGTCAACACAGTAAGTATCAACCAATGTTTGGCTCCGCCCCCCACATCACGTGGACTGGGTGGCCGAGTGGTAACGCACTTGCGCTCGGAAGCGAGAGGTTGCGAGTTCGACCCTGGGTCAGGGCGTTAGCAATTTTCTCCCCCCTTTCCTAACCTAGGTGGTGGGTTCAAGTGCTAGTCTTTCGGATGAGACGAAAAACCGAGGTCCCTTCGTGTACACTACATTGGGGTGTGCACGTTAAAGATCCCACGATTGACAAAAGGGTCTTTCCTGGCAAAATTGTATAGGCATAGATAAAACAATGTCCACCAAAATACCCGTGTGACTTGGAATAATAGGCCGTGAAAAGTAGGATATGCGCCGAAATGGCTGCGATCTGCTGGTCGATGTGAATGCATGATGTATTGTGTAAAAAATTCCATCTCACACGGCATAAATAGATCCCTGCGCCTTGAGTCCGAGTCTGGAGATACGCGCGCGATAGAAGACTTCATATATATAATCACGTGACCCATAAACCCATCGCCTGTAATTAGATCATACTATTACCGCTTCAGTTCTGAGACATCCTGCTTGCTGGCGCGCGCGCAGAGAAAAAAATTCCCTCTTTATCTTCACTTCTGATGCTCATCCTATTGTTGTTGGCACTCGGGTTTGTTTGTTTGTTTGCTTAACGCCCAGCCGACCACGAAGGGCCATATCAGGGCGGTGCTGCTTTTGACATATAACGTGCGCCACACACAAGACAGAAGTCGCAGCACAGGCTTCATGTCTCACCCAGTCACATTATTCTGACACCTGACCAACCAGTCCTAGCACTAACCCCATAATGCCAGACGCCAGGCGGAGCAGCCACTAGATTGCCAATTTTAAAGTCTTAGGTATGACCCGGCCGGGGTTCGAACCCACGACCTCCCGATCACGGGGCGGACGCCTTACCACGAGGATTGGGACTCGGGTAACAGGGAGCGAAGGGCAGTGCCCCACCTAGTGATCGAGTGCCACAACCCAGACTTTTCCCTTAATATATATATAGGTTTTAAACTCCTGCTTCTGGATTATACAAAACACATTAAAACATGTATTAAACAATGGCGACTGCACGTGAGAGGGAACAATAAAGAGACCAAAAAGCAATGTACTCACGTTAAAATGACGAACACGGAACGAATAACAGCGACGTTTCGACCTAAGGGTCTTCTTCAGGCACAAAAACACAAAATACACACACAAAAAAGAAGAAGAAAGACGATAGAACAAATGAAGAGAAGAATAACTGACAAAACAACTGCACTGCACAAACCAACAAATGACAAAGACTGTTTTGTCAGTTATTCTTCTCTTCATTTGTTCTATCGTCTTTCTTCTTTTTTGTGTGTGTATTTTTGTGTTTTTGTGCCTGAAGAAGACCCTTAGGTCGAAACGTCGCTGTTATTCGTTCCGTGTTCGTCATTTTAACGTGAGTACATTGCTTTTTGGTCTCTACATTAAAACATGATTACATTAACGAGAGGATAGCTGTTTTCTCTCAATTTTACTTCCCTATAGGTCAGTATTACGTGTTTGCGCATGTTCTTTATATTTTTTCTTACAATGTTGTCACTTTTAAACCTTTTAACAGGTGGTCCCGAGTTTTATCATTTTTTAACGAAACTATAATTGAATTAAAGTCCATGTTTTTAATGGTCCTTCCCTTAGGAAGTCAACGTATATAAAGGAAATATTATTAATACTCCTCTTACAAGGACCTTAACATATATCTCTTATTATCCCCCCCCCCCCCCTCCCGTACTCATGGAGAGTGGGTCCTGGGTCCTATCACGGTCGGGCTTGCTTGATCTTGCCCTTTTCTTTTCCTCCTCTATTTTTTTATCATATTACCCCAGTCCTGTCCGAGGCCAACAATCTATGCCTGTAGGACGTTAATATATCTTGTAAGTAACTGCGCTGGCTGCAAAATTCCTCAAACGGGAGGTGATTTTCGACAGGCAAGGCACTGGTTTTCCTTTGAGACATGAGAAAATGACTTCTTTTTTTTTCATTTTTCTCTGATGGATTGGCTCGCTAATTAAGAATGATAACCACATTAATTTAGAAAAAGAACAGTTTAAACTCTGATGTCATCGTAACACACAGGGACATGTCTATACTAGTTTTACCGCGCTGGCGTCAAACAACACTTTTCATCTCAAACTCCTTACGACCAGACAAAATATATTCATGTCCTATAGGCATGTATTGTTAGCCTTTTAAGAACATGATCTGGGTTATAGGAAAAAAAACACCGAACGAACGAAAATTAAGGGGCTTAAATTAAGGTCTAAATTGCCTATTATTGGTTTATACGATAGTTAAAAAAAAAAAAATAAAAATTTAAAAAAAAAATCGGGAGCTGGTTAAAAACAGAAGGATGACGGGAGTGGGGGTGATAAGATATTTAAAAATATCTGTTAAGATTGGATAAAATTGAGTACTTTGTATCCCCTTGGTATAAGTGGGGTCCACATACGTAATCTGGGGGGATGGGACGATAAAATCGAGTGTTTATTTCATCCCAATGATGTTAAAAGTTATACAATCAGAGCCACATTTGGTTTACAAACAGTCAGACAGAGACTTAAAGTTTAGTGAAGAGCGGCTCTGCAGTTTCTGTCTTCTGCGTAGTGAAGAAAAACCGGCTTCGGAGGCAAACGCCTTTCCACCACGCCACAACCCTTACAACATTTTTGCGTGAAAACTGTCTGTCTGTCTGTCTGTCTGTCTGTCTCTCTCTCTCTCTCCCTCTCTCTCTCTCCCTCCCTTATGTGCTCCCTCTCTCTCCCTCCCTTCCTCCGTACCTCTCTCTCTCTCCCTCCCTCCTTTGCTCCCTCTCTCTCTCTCTCCATCCCTCTCTCCGTACCTCTCTCTCCCTCCCTTATGTGCTCCCTCTCTCTCTCCCTTCCTCCGTACATCTCTCTCTCCCTCCCTCCTTTGCTCCCTCTCATTCCCTCCTTCATTTGCTCCCTCTCTCTCTCCTTTCCTCCATACCTCTCTCTCTTCCTCCTTTGCTCCCTCTCTCCCCTTTCCTCCTTCGCTCCCCCTCTCTCTCTCCCTCTCTTTCTCAGTACCTCTCTCTCTCCCTCCCTTCCTCCGTACCTCTCTATCTCCCTCCCTTCCTCCATACCTCTATCTCTCCCTCTCTTCCTCCGTACCTCTCTCTCTCCCTCCCTCCTTTGCCCCCCCTCTCTCCCTCCCTCATTTGCTCACTCTCTCTCTCTCCCTTCCTCCATACCTCTCTCTCTCCCTCTCTCCTTTGCTTCCTCTCTCTCTCTCCCTTCCACCGTACCTCTCTCTCTCCCTCCCTCCTTTTCTCCCTCCCTCCTTTTCTCCCTCTCTCTGACTCTCTCTCCCTTCCTCCATACCCCTCTCTCTCCCTCCCTCCTTTGCTCCCTCTCTCTCTCT
>NC_090246.1:99171471-99251471 GCF_037325665.1 Littorina saxatilis
ACAAATTGGTCGCACGTTTGTATTATCACGTGAGAAGTGAGCAGTGTTTAAGACACAAACATTTCCACCCCTTTAGAAATTATTCGTACATTTGTATTTTCACGTGAGAAGTGAGCAGTGTTGTTAGCCACTGTAAATGAAATCTGTGAATGTGTGAATGATAAATCTGCGATATCAGTATCCGTGACTGTTAGCTTGACTGCCACTGTTCTGCAAAATGGATCAACAAAGAGAGGCCGATTTCAAAACAACAGAGAGAGGAGCAAGATGCGTCGTTGACAAGAAATACATACAGTGGTCGCCGCTTAATAAAACCACTTCTGGACCGACGAAAAATGGCTTTAATAAGCGGCGGATTTATTAACCGGCGGTCCAGGAATACGTCATTTTCGAAAGAAAAAAAAATCTCTTTTGTTTACGTCACTCAGTCACTTTCTTTCGTCATTTACACTTGTTTGAATCTAAACAAAACTTCACGAAGGATGTTGAACTTTTGTTTTAATTATGTACATGTACGTGTACTTTGATCACTTCGGTACATCAATAATTTCACTGTCACCGTCACGAACCATTACTCGTCAGAGAAGAACGATTTTATGAGTGTTTGTTTGTTGGTCGTCTTCCACATCAGAACAAGATAATGTGAGTTTTAGTCACAAACTACGTGATTTTTCTGAGAAAACTGGCTTTAATAAGCGGCGGGTTGGTTTTATTAACCGGCTTTTTCTAATGCATAAGATATAGTGATAAATCCGGACCGTCTAAAATCGGCTTTTATAAGCGGCTGGCTCTATTAACCGCGGTTTTATTAAGCGGCGTCCACTGTATATATATTTAAAACAGAAGGATTTGGCAGGTGGAAAGCAAAGCTGGGAGTGTGAGAGAAGAAAGATGGGCGGTTGCAAGGCCAAGATCCATTTGTTTGAGACAATGGTGCAGAAGTAAGTCAATGAACACAACCATCTTCCTGAGTCACACAGAGAAGAAATTATGGCAGTGATCGAGGAGTTCACTGAGGCGCCGAGCTGAAGAAACGGAGGAACCGCCTCAAAGACTTCTTTCGACGGCATTGTCTGGCTTGCCACAGGGGGCAGCGACACAAATGACATCTGTGGCTCACGTGAGACGAGCAATTAGGCGAAACAGGTAAATACATAAATCTCTCTCTCTCTCTCTCTCTCTCTCTCTCTCTCTCTCTCTCTCTCTCTCTCTCTCTCTCTCTCTCTTTTATTCTCTCTCTCCAACTTTATCTCCCTCTCCTCTCTCTAAGGTATTTAAATGTTATTTTCATGCAAAAAGGTGCTCTCTATCTCTCTTTCTTACTCTCTCTAACTCTCTCTCTCTCTTTCAACTCTCTTTTATTTTCTTTATCTCTCTCTCTTTTATACTTACTCTCTCCAACTCTCTCTCTCTCTTTCAACTCTCTCTTTTATTTTCTTTATCTCTCTCTCTCTTTAATTCTTACTCTCTCCAACTCTCTCTCTCTCTTTCAACTCTCTCTTTTATTTTCGTTATCTCTCTCTCTCTCTCTCTCTCTCTCTCTCTCTTTCAACTCTCTCTCTTTCAACTCTCTCTCTCTCTCTCTCAACTCTCTCTCTTTTATTTTATTTATCTCTCTCTCTCTTTTATTCTTACTCTCTCCAACTCTCTCTCTCTCTCTCAACTCTCTCTCTTTTATTTTTTTTATCTCTCTCTCTCTCTTTTATTCTTACTCTCTCCAACTCTCTCTCTCTCTCTCTCTCTCTCTCTTTCAACTCTCTCTCTCTCTTTTATTTTCAGGCAAAAAGTTGGTGGTGCGCTACCGATTCCAAGGTCAAGAGCCGAGATCGAAATACCACATCGCTACTTTGAGACAACCCACGGAGAACAATTCCTTGCATTTGACAGTGCCGATGGAGCGGACAGAATGTTGTTGTTTGCAACCAGTGATGGACTGCGATATAAATTATGTCCTCCTCAAAGCACTGGTTCTGTGATGGTACCTTCAAAACAGCCCCAGAACAGTTCTTCCAGCTTTACACAATGCATGCCATGTACGACGGTTCAATCACTCCATGCGTCTTTGTACTTTTGCCGAACAAATGTCAGGTGACATACGTGAAAATGTTAGAAAAACTGAGTGAATTGCTTCCGAATGCCGAGGTGGAATCGGTAATGATCGACTTCGAGTTGGCAACGAAGAACGCTTTCAATCAAGTGTTCCCCGATTGTGCTGTGAAAGGATGTTTTTTTCATTTTGCGCAGAGTATCTATCGCAAGGTACAGTCGCTTGGCTATGCTACTGATTACATGGAGGACGAAGAGTTCTCTATATCTGTCCGCAAGTTGGCTGCCCTCGCATTTGTACCTACACCAGAACTTTCAGTGTGTTATGACCATCTTCAAGAAACCATCGCAGATGATCGATTTCAACAAGTGGCAGATTATCTCGAAGATACGTACATAGGTCGGCGGGTGGGAAGAAACGCAAGGAGACGAAACCCGCTGTTCCCATCTGAAATGTGGAACCAGTACGAAAGAACTGATGACGATATGCCAAGGACAAATAACCACTGTGAGGGATGGCACAGAAGATTCCAGTCAAACGTTGGAGCGCATCACCCCAACTTCTGGAAGTTCCTGGAAGTTCTCAGAAGAGAGGAAGCAGCTGGCCGAGCAGAGATTGCTCAACACATCGCTGGTCATCCTCCACCACCCAAAAGAAGGAAATACAAAGACTCTAACGAGCGCATTTTGCGGCTCGTTTGGTCATATGACAACAGAAACCTTGACACATACCTACTCGGAATTGCACACAATGTTTTCTTTTAGACGCTTCTAGATGTGAATGTAGCAGAGATTGCTCAACACGTCGCTCGTCATCCTCCGCCACACACAAGAAGGAAATACCAAGACTCTAACCAGCGCATTTCGCGGCATACAGTGTTTTCTTTTAGACTATTTTAGACTCTTTTAGATGTGTATGTATGTGAATGTACGTGTTTTAAACCAAAGCTGCTTAGTGCTTTTAGTTATGCGCTATAGAAATCTCCTTAATAAATAAATAAATAAATAAATTAAAAGTAGGAACCACACATGTGTAAGAATACACATTTTATTTATCCATTTTATCAAAAAATTAAGCATTAAGCATTAACAAAAAAATTAAAATAGAAATAATAATATATTTTATTATAACGGAAAAAGTCAAGGGGGGAAAGTGCCCCAGGGGGGAAAAGTCACGGGGGGAAAAAGTCTCAGGGGGAAAATGTCACGGGGGGAAAAAATCTGGGTGGAAGAATTCGGGGGGATAAAGTCAGGGGGGAAAAAATCCAGGGGGAAAGTGTCCTAGAATCAAGCGTATGGTCAGAATCAGAACGATGCAGTTGTTGGAATACAGTACGTATTAACAAAACAGTCTAAGTGTATGGTCAGAATGATGCAGTTGTTGGAATAGAGTACGTATTACCATAACAGTCTAAGCGTATGGTCGAATGATGCAGTTGTTGGAATAGAGTACGTATTAGGCCAAAAAGAAAAATATGTCTGTTTCCGGTAACATCGCCGAACAAAATAGGGTCGGTCGGGTTTTTTAAAAATTTTTTTAACTATTTTTTTTACTTAAAAAAAAAAATTTCTTACGTTTTGTTAACGTCTTTTTACGTTGTTTTTTTTAAACGCTTCCTTAGTTTACTTACAATTATTTAGCACATGTTTTTGACCTAGATTCATTGAAACTAAATAAAGTATACTTGACTTCATATTTGTTTTTTCTGTGTGGATGTCAGACTGAGCGAGTGTGTGTGTGTGTGTGTGTGTGTGTGTGTGTGTGAGAGAGAGATAGAGAGAGAGATTGTTTGTTTGTTTGTTTGCTTAACGCCCAGCCGACCACGAAGGGCCATATCAGGGCGGTGCTGCTTTGACATATAACGTGCGCCACACACAAGACAGAAGTCGCAGCACAGGCTTCATGTCTCACCCAGTCACATTATTCTGACACCGGACCAACCAGTCCTAGCACTAACCCCATAATGCCAGACGCCAGGCGGAGCAGCCACTAGATTGCCAATTTTAAAGTCTTAGGTATGACCACAGAATCAACAGTATCAACGAATTTGTACCTGTTATCAAAATTAAGGCATTACGCAGATTCTGACGCACTCAAAATGTTCTATTACGCCCACATAATGCCTCATATAAACTTCGCTTCGACACTTTGGGATAACTGCAGTGATGTTCATTTAAAAAGACTCAATTCCCTGCATCGCCGAGCTGCAAAACTTATTCTGTATGATTTGAATAGGTCCACGGATGATAAATTAAAGCTCCTGAATTTCCTCCCCTTGAAAGATCAGTTGACGTTAAACAAGGCTGTGTTCATCCAACAATTTGAAGAAATATAACCTCTACTTATAGCCTAACAATACCTTAAACTTCACGTTAATTTAACTACGTACGTATGTGTGCTCTTCATTTATTTGAAGTCTCGCATCGCATCTTGGCTGTCTGAGGAGCTATACCTTCATCAGACTACATTCAGCTTCGTTTTGATTATTTTCACGTTTTATTTGTTATAATTCTCGCATCGTAGTTCAGCTGTCCGAGTAGTTGTCACCCTCACGCCATTGCAATGTGCGAGAACCAAGCCTGGCCGCCTGTTGAACCTGTGGAAGCGACCGTCATTTCTCAGCAATGGGACAATAAAGACTTAGTAATTGAAATGAAAATGAAAATAATGATGTTATACTAATATGGGTTGTTAATTTGCTGTAATCATTATTATCTCATTTGTAATTGCAATGTGTGAAAAGCTGTTGAGTTGAACGTGCTAAGGTAAACATTCAAATAAATGCACGCTTATTTAAAAAAAAATAAAATAATTTTTTTTTAAAAAATGAACAAAATGAGAAAAAGAGCAAAATAAATGCAATGGTGACAGTTCTTCGCGTACAGAAATGTTCAGTGTGTCGGTGACCAAAACAAGGAATTCTTGTGAAACCTAGACATATTGCATAACACCAGCGGCGGAGCACGCAAGAATAATGGTTCGATATGAAGACTCGACAGAGTAAACCCTATCATTATCTCCAGAGCGCTTCCAGTAGAGGCTGCCCGCGCTCGTTCACTGATACAAAAAGGTACAATGCCGGGGTGAGGTCAACGGTCAATCCCAGCCCACCCCAGTCGCGAGACACTCAGCTGGTCGTGGGCTTTGCTTTGCTTAATCCGAATGTTGTACTCCGATGTAAGTAGACATAATGATAAAGAAAATTTGCTGATTCAAATCAGCAGGTTCCCAGACGTTCCTTCATGTAATTTTTAGGTGAATGGTCAAAGTGGTTTCTTGCACATACTCAGTCATCTTGCACAACAATGCAACACAAAGGAACTTAGTCGATAAATATCGACAGGGGGCCGACAAATGGTTTAAATGTGAAATGTGTGTATATGGGTGTGGGTCTCAAACAAACAAACAAACAAACCATGTGAACCCCAAAGTCATGCGCCCACACGAACACACACACACACACACACCCACGCGCGGGCGCTGTAGAACACACACATAATATAGTAAATACTTCAACACAGTGTGCGTATAATGTTGTATTTGTTTAGTTTCACTTTCAAAGAAACCACAAAAAAGAAATCAACATGAACAACTTCAGAGCTCTTACTTTGATTACAAACTGCATGATTTGGATAAAAGTTGATCGGTTTGATCTAATGCTGATTTCAGTTTTTTTCAGCGGCATAAGTCAGTGCTTCGTCTCGTATCGAAAACAAAAGCAGACGACAAATTTAGTCAGTTGGAGTTGTCTCCCGTACTCCTGTAGCATGCACTGATCTAAAAATAATCCACTATTCAGTTTAGATCAGTGCGCTGCACCGAGACGGTTCGGGAATTCCCAACAAAAGAAAAGATCCGCACAATATCGTCCCGGTCCCCGCGCGCACTGCTCGGCGCCACGGCCAATGACCGATTTCTGTGGCTTCACCACCGCGGCACTCCAAAAGTAGTAGTCCGCGTAATGCAAGCGTCCCACTGATCTAAAAATAAAACCAGTGCAATTTCCTCGGTCGGGCTTTGCCACAGAAACTCACGGTTTAGTTAAAATGTACAATGTATTTTCTGATTTGTGCGCAAAAGCTTTTTTTCTTTTTTCTTTTTTTTAACATAACAATGTTTAATGTCACTGTTTGTTTAAAAGAACATGGTCACATTTGTAAAAAAAATGTTACATTAGAAAATAAATAACATTTTGGTTCATGATTTTTCCTACACCTGTGCTGAAAATAAGAAATAAAAATGTTGGTATATAAATCACTCAAATACAGGTAAGTATGCATGGCTCGGTTTGAGTTTGTTGCGGTTGACCCTGCACAATTCGATCTCTGATGTTTTTGTTGAACAATTTTGTAATTCCCAACTTCCTGTGTTACACAAACTCAGTGATGACCAATTTTGCCTTCACGGATTTCACAACTTTCTACAGATGAACAACAATGTTGCCTTCACACCTCCCATAGGGTGACGGATGTCACAACTTTCTGTGTACACAAACTGATGACGACATAAGCGCATGCGCAAACGCCTGCCGACACCCATAAGCTTTCAGCTATACATACATGTGAGCCAACGCCAGCGTAGTACTAGGGCTCATGGCCCTAGAAAAACCGTCAAAGCGTATGGCTAGAACACTGCAGTTGGTTTAAACTGTTTTATTCAACGTTAGTGCATTATTTACAAAAAACGCATATTGGGTAAACAACAACAAGCATAATGCTGCAGTTGTTGGAATAGCGTACGTACAAACAAAACAGGCTAAGCGTATGGCTAGAACACTGCAGTTGTTGGACTAGCGTACGTACTAACAAAACAAAGCGTATGGCTAGAACAACGCAGTAGTTGGAATAGCGTACGTATTAACAAAACAGTCAAAGCGTATGGCTAGAACAACGCAGTAGTTGGAATAGCGTACGTATTAACAAAACAGTCAAAGCGTATGGCCAGAACAATGCAGTTGTTGGAATAGAGTACGTATTTACAAAACATGTGCCTAATTGGCCACTGCTTAAACTGAGGATGTTAAAGCTGAACTTATCGGATTATAATGTATCCTATGCGAACAGCTAAAGATTTGCTTATCAGGCGCTCATAGGATAGGGCGAATCGTAGACAGACAGACCAAGACAGACAGCTAGACAGTCCGACAGATAGAGAGAGAGAGAGACTGACAGAAAGAGACAGACAGACAGACAGAAAGACAGACAGACAGACAGACAGAAAGACAGACAGAGGCATCCAGAAACAGGGACAGAGACAGAGGATGATAACGTCGACGACGATGATGACGACGATGACAATGATGCTACTGCCACTACTTCACTCACTTTGGGTACGACGCAGTAGGACACATTGCCGTAGCGGGTGAGACGAACCACCCCTCCGTTCCGCACCTTGCTGCACACGTTCTCGCTGCGGTGACGTCTTTCGGCGTACACCGGGTTCTGCCACACAGGGGTGGTGCCGGGAGGGGGAGGGGGACGGGTAGAGAGGGCGGGGGCGGGGCGGGGGGTGTACGACTCCGGAGACAACTGGGCCAGGGCGCGGTGATAACCACTCAACTTCTGGCGTAGGGCGTCACCTGTGGAGGACAGCAACGTTTTACATCACCTGTGAATTTTAGCAACGTATTTCTTTTTCTGCTGTTTACATTTAGTCAAGTTTCGACTAAATGTTTTCACACAGAGGGGGAATCGAGATGAGGGTCGTGGTTTATGTGTGTGTGTGTGTGTGTGTGTGTGTGTGTGTGTGTGTGTGTGTGTGCGCGCGTGTGCGTGGGCGTGTGTGTGTGTGTGTGTGCGTGTGTGTGTGTGTGTGTGTGTGAGAGTACTGCAGTTCAGAGAACACTACCGGACCGATCTTCATGAAACTTTACATGAGAGTCCCTGAGTATGATATCCCCATACTTTTTTCTTTTTTTTATCAATACAGAATACACAGAATACAGAATCTTTAATTGCCCAAGGTTGGGAATTTGTGATGACATTGCGGTTAAGAAACATTTCAATCCAGCCAAATACATCAACACCCGCATCATTTATCCTAACTGATCAACAACATTAATTTAAAAACAACACAACATCGTGTCGCCATAAGCCGGTGTAACACGAGAAATTTACTCCCACGAGATTTTTACTCCGGAGTAAACATTTCGTACGAAAAAGTTACTCCCTTTACGAAAAAAACACTCCCCCATTCCACGAGAAAATTACTCCCCAAGACAGGTGAGTTCCGAGTAAACATTTCGTATAAAAATGTTACTCCCCTGACGAATAAATAACGAATAAATTACTTCACCCCAACACGAGCAATTTAACTTCCCATGCCAGGTGTACGAAATTTTTACTCCCTTGTCCCCTGTTAGTCTTGGTGGTGGAAGGGGTGGAAGGAGGGTAGCGCGACATTCGTTTGCGCGAGATCACTTATTGGCATTATCCCTTCGCCCGCATCCCATTTTCGCGAACGAGATTTTTACTGGAAGTAAAAAAAAATGGGGAGTAAAAATTTCGTGGAGGGAGTATTTTTTTCGTGCCTTGGGGAGTTCTTTTCTCGTACGAAAGGTGTACTCGGAGTAAGAATTTCGTACGAAATATTTACTCCGGAGTAAATTTTTCGTGGAGTAAAAATTTCGTGTTACACCGGCGCCATCTTTATGATAAATGTCTTTGATGACGTTATATCCGTCTTTTGTGAAAGTTGAGGCAGGACTGTCACGCTCTCATTTTTCAACCGAATTGGTTGAAATTTTGGTCAAGTAATCTTCGACGAAGCCCGGACTTTGGTATTGCATTTCAGCACGGAGGCTTAACAATTAATTAATGAGTTTGCTCATTAAAGTTGTCATTAAAATCGATTTTTCGCAAACAGATTTAAAATTGATTGCATCGTATTCTTGATCAAATTCTGAATCTACAAATATATACATATGTCCTGTTTACTCTGAAAATGTGATCACAGTTAACGAAAATAGATTAATTAGTTCTACGATTAAAATGTAAGAAATCTATCCAAAAATGAGTTTATTTTATTTTTTATCATTTCCTGATTCCAAAAACATATAGATATGATATGTTGTATTCAAAACAAGCTCAGAAAGTTAACAAGAATATAGAAAAGCGCGCTTTCCTGCTTAGCGCAATCCGCTACCGCGCTATTTTGGCTTGTCAATTTCACTTCGTTTTGCACGTGAAAAGTGAGCGATTTCATTGTCGCGGGGATTGACGAAGCTGTATTGTCTTGGTGAAAAAATGCAGTGCGTTCAGTTTCATTCCGTGAGTTCGACAGCTTGTCTAAATGTAGTAATTTCGCCCTACGCGACTTGTTTTTTCTTCGTGTTTGTTCAACATTTTTAATCACGTTTTTTTTATACAAAACACCAACATACAGATATCAGAAGATCTGTTATAACAAGAAAACTACACTTATATGTAATTAATAATCTAAGATAACAATTAAGACAAAAAACTTATATATTGACAACAACAACAACAACAACAACAACAACAACAACAACAACAACAACAACAACAACAACAACAACAACAACAAATTCACGACAGTCGTCTATGCTAACATAAACAAGCTGCACACCAATACATTATCAAAACAAAGATACATAAAAACTCCAGCTTTGTCTTAAAGTTTGTTCTTTGTCTGCATGACAATCTGGATTTATATCTTACAATTCAATTGCATATCTTCGTTTCAAGACAGCTTCAAACGCCGCCATCGGTAGTAAACAATTTAGCATTTTACAGCGACAAATGTACTGTACGGCGTATACAATTATGAAATCAAAAATTGAATCAGTACAAACAAACATTTTAATCCCAAATAATAGTTAGTTAGTTGTTGCTTTTTGGGTCCAGCGTACCATATAGGCCAAATCAAGACCCCTCCCAAATAATACTAATTCTTCTGATAAATGATCAGTTGAGACGAACTCGCAATTCAAATTTAACCCACTCTGAAGCTCTTGCCAAAAATGTTCAACGTGCTAACATCGCCAAAATATATGTTCAATACTATCTTTAGCGTATGAACAAAAGAAACTATTTTCAAATTCCAAAACTGTCATAACCTTCGATATAACATTTGTTCCCAAATTGTATAAATTATTATAATCTGCAACCATTTCAATTTCAATACTTTTATCTTATGTATTTATATCATAATCAAATTTCTCAGATAATTTTTTACACCCATTTGGTACAAAATGTACAATGTTCATCATATTATATAAATGTTTTACACCTTTTTCTTCTGAACATATTATTTGGCATGGTCGAGACATGTTTTTTTTAAATTGTGTTTGCCAATAACATTTTCTTCTTCTTCTTCTTCTTCTTCTTCTTCTGCAGGTTAGACATGCCAGGAAGGGGGCCCTAAGTCGGGCATGTTCCTATGTTGAGTTATCCCCCTCTTCATGCTCTGCTAAGAAAAGTCATTACTGCTTCATGCTGACTTCAATGCAAGGAACAGACTGGGTATACTGGACAAACTTTAGGTCGCTTCTGGTTAGATAACCAAGAGTTCACTCCTTTTTTGTTTTCCGATATACTTAACTTTATCACGGATATAGCAAAAAGGATTTCGGACTAGAAAAAACACACACATAGAAACAGACAAAATTGGTCTTCCCAGCAAAAAAACCCAGACATTTGGCCAGTTAGCAAATCTTTCGCTTACCTGTCAGAATATTCCCTTCGTAGAAAAGGGCCACACACGCGACCAAAGCCAGCATCGCCAGTACCAGGAAAAACCTGCCCCCTAGTCGCCGCACCATCCTCCTGAAAAACAGATGAACACAGTATAAACATCAGGTGCTGCAGTCTCATGGAAATTCATATGGAAAGGAAAACCTCCTTCGTCTCCCAGAATGGTCTGACGTTGTCACAAAGTGCGAACGGCAAGAAGATGAACCAATTCTGATCTGAAATTCTGTGTTGACATTTTTTTCTTATCTATTTTTATAATCTGTTCTTTTTTCTTTCTTTTTGTTTTTGTTTTTTGTTAGTGACAAGTTATGGCATTCCGTTTGTCAAATAATTATTTGGATACTTTTTCATGTTTTTTTCACCAGTTTTAGCTAAATAATCATTATTTAGAAGCTCATGTGCTAAATAAGTAATTGTTTATAAACAATGTAAAACAATTCTAAATATTTTTTTGCTTACGTAAACCATTCATTATTTACCTAAACAATTCATTGTTTACGTAAATAATTCATTGTTTACGTAAATAATGATTTATTTACGTAAACAATATATTATTTAGACTTATATTACATTCTTTATAAAGAATTAGCAATGTTGCTAAATAAATCATTATTTACGTAAACAATGAATTATTTACGTAAACAATGAATTGTTTAGGGAAAGCAGTTTTCATTATTTAGGGGAATCAAGAATTGACTTCTAAGCTTCATTTGTTTTCTTTGTGTATATACTATAATTCAATACAAGGTATCTCCAAACATTATTTATCAGAACATGTTCGTAAATTTGTTTATTTTACAAGCTGAAATTGCCGTACAAAAAGAACTGAATGCGAAAACAAACAAAAGGTCAAGGTCATAACCGGGAGTGTTTAGTGTTTGCATTCTCTCCCTTGAAGTTGTTGAAAAAAAGTTTTCCGTCCTAAGTTTTCTGTTCTGTCTCAACAAAAACTTTCTCTTTCCATTTCTCTTACTGCATGATTACACTTTTTTTTTTATCTGTAGGTTACACAACACAACACAACTTGGTATGAGCTCTGACGCGATGACGTCACACAGTCGTGTGCAGAGTTGTCCGGCCTTGCCTCTGGCATTCCGGCGGAACTCGCGAGAAGGCAACACGCGAAATCTGCACTCTGAATCTTCCGCATTTATCGACATGGTCTCTAGTTGTAGTGTTAAACATTGCCATAACAGACAAGATAGAGATAGGACAAAATAATATCCAAACAACAGCTATTTTAAGATAAGAGTGTGTGGAGAGACCTTGTATTCAATTATAGTAATCACTGAAAGACATAAAACTTAGTTCAGAAGCGAATCCTAGAAACCCCTAAATAATGGAAAATGTGTTGGCTAAACAATTCATTGTTTACGTAAATAATTCATTGTTTACGTAAATAATGATTTATTTAGCAACATTGCTGATTCTTTATAAACAATGTAATATAAGTCTAAATAATATATTGTTTACGTAAATAAATCATTATTTACGTAAACAATGAATTATTTACGTAAACAATGAATTGTTTAGGTAAATAATGAATTGTTTACGTAAACAAAAAAATATTTAGAATTGTTTTACATTGTTTATAAACAATTACTTATTAAGCACATGAGCTTCTAAATAATGATTATTTAGCTAAAACTGGTGAAAAAAACATGAAAAAGTATCCAAATAATTATTTGACAAACGGAATGCCATAACAAGTCACAAACACCTGCGGGATCAGCAATGGTTGTTGCAGACGAATCATCAGTTCGCAAATTGCTTGCACATGAACTGACAGAAATCCCTGGACACTGAAAAAAACCAACTCACATTCTGTTTTAAGATGAACTAACAATGTGTGTTTGAACTGTCAGGAAGGATAAACACGCTTATTGCAAGAAACTGTTCACATAGCAGAGGGCACTCGGCCGGCCAAGTCCCACAGTGGCAAGAACTTGTGCGACAGCCATCCAGTGGTACTTGGAAACTTTGAGGATCCAAAGGGTGTACGTTTCGTGTCATGGCGTTAGCCCGAAGCCACGCCCAGGAATTACGACACGAGGGAGAAAAACACCTTGTTGAGAGGCTACACGCCGTATAAAAAGCCACAGCGTGTTTTACAGTCATAACACGAAAGCTACAGTCCTCATAACACGAAGAGGGGTAGGAGGTCTAGAAATATCACATCTTTCAAATATTAAACAAACAAAGCCTTGTGTTTTCTAACTACATAACTTTGAATTGATCTATTTCCGTCAGTTTTACACGCAGAGCCACCAAAATCACAAGGTGCACTAAGCATAAGCTAGTCCACGTCTCTACCACACGAAGTGTGTGTTTGGGTGCATATCAGATAATAAAACAGCAAGTATTGGTTTCTGACAGCAACATTTTTCAAATAGTCTTTAAGTACAAGCACTGTGAGCTGTACTTTCACTAATTTAAATTACTTTAATGCAGCAACAAGAGGAATATAATTATGAGGTACATGTTGGACACCAAATTTAGTTACATCATGCATTTTGGAAAGCTGTTTGAGAGATATTTCTAGACCTACCACCCTTCTTCGTGTTATGAGGACCGTAGCTTTTGTCTTATGACTGCAAAACACGCTGTGGCTATTTATCCTGCGTGGGCTAGTCGACAAAGATTTCTGAGCCTTGAAGAGTTTGTTTATCTGTGCAAACTCAAGGGAGTAAAAGATGCTGTTTTGGATTCAATACATTAGTCACATGTGCCAAGTAGCCGACATTTTCCGGGGGGCGTCATTCACATGCCTCAACAGAAGAGAATAATTATACAACTTGTCTTAATTTTCATGTAGTATTCTTCACTGTATGAAAAGTTATGGACTATAATCATAATAAAGCGCACAAAACAAGGACAGACAGACGAACGGACAGAAAAATCGAATCCAGAATGCCTTTTCTCTGTTTATTCGAGGGTGGAGGTCGCAAATGCATGCAATAGGTATGGACATAAACAAACAACAAGTCGCGTAAGGCGAAAATACAACATTTAGTCAAGTAGCTGTCGAACTCACAGAATGAAACTGAACGCAATGCAACGCAGCAAGACCGTATACTCGTAGCATCGTCAGTCCACCGCGCACGGCAAAGGCAGTGAAATTGACAGGAAGAGCGGGGTAGTACTTGCGCTGAGAAGGATAGCACGCTTTTCTGTACCTCTCTTTGTTTTAACTTTCTGAGCGTGTTTTTAATCCAAACATATCATATCTATATGTTTTTGGAATCAGGAACCGACAAGGAATAAGATGAAAGTGTTTTTAAATTGATTTCAAAAATTTAATTTTGATAATAATTTTTATATTTTTAATTTTCAGAGCTTTTTTTTAATCCGAATATAACATATTTATATGTTTTTGGAATCAGCAAATGATGGAGAATAAGATGAACGTAAATTTGGATCGTTTTAGAAAAAAATTATTTTTTTTACAATTTTCAGATTTTTAATGACCAAACTCACTCATTAATTTTTAAGCCACCAAGCTGAAATGCAATACCGAAGTCCGGGCTTCGTCGAAGACTACTTGACCAAAATGTCAACCAATTTGGTTGAAAAATGAGAGCGTGACAGTGCCGCCTCAACTTTCACGAAAAGCCGGATATGACGTCATCAAAGACATTAATCAAAAAAAGGAAAAAAACGTTCGGGGATATCATACCCAGGAACTCGCATGTCAAATTTCATAAAGATCGGTCCAGTAGTTTGGTCTGAATCGCTCTACACGCACGCACACACGCACGCACACACATACACCACGACCCTCGTTTCGATTCCCCCTCGATGTTAAAACATTTAGTCAAAACTTGACTAAATGTAAAAAGGTGCTGTGCGCTGCGAGGTTGCTTTTCGTCGGTTTCTGACACGTGCCTACAGTTCAAACGTGTACAGGGCCATAGCCATGCAGACGGGAAAATGTCGACATTTAGTCTAGTGCGTTTCCCAAGCAGTAGACAGTGAAATTCCGGATTTGCATCCAGACTGCTGACTTGTGTTATTGCCTTGAGAGGAGAAGTTAATGAGGAAAAGGAGCTGCAACTTTCCGTGAAAATGAAAATATTTTGTTCGTTGTAGTTTGACATGAACAGGCAGTAAACTTCCCTTTTTTGGCACAAAAGATGCGTTGTTCCTATGCTTGCAGAACCTCAGTGGTAACAATTGTCAGGCATGTAGAAACCAAAATAAAGATTATAGCCTTGTAACATCTTAAACTGCACTAAAGAGGCACTGTTTAGGTTGAGGACACGTGTTTTGGGGGTCGGGAAATGCCATTTGCTGTGTGTGCCGAGCTAAAACAAAAAGCGCAGATAATACTACATACATGTATAAGATGTTTGATGGGTTGTTGACAGACCAGCTTTTTTGTCGGTCCGAGGGGGAGCATATCGTCTTTTGTTTCATATTTATTGACCAAGGCCGAAGGCCGCGGTCAATAAATATGAAACAAAAGTCGATATGCCCCCCGAGGACCGACAAAAAAGCTGGTCTGACAACAAACATCCAAACATCGTTTTTGTCATCATTTTGGTAGTGAGAAAATAAGTGCACAATCAACACAGGGAGATATGCTTTGAAACACGAGTTCCGTTTTGATAACCACACGAGTTCCGTTTTGATAATCACTGGCAATCAAAGCTGGCGTGTGAAAGCAACTTTCTGTGTTTTTGAGTTCATAAAATATTGGGATGAATATGTCAGGTTTGAGGATGCACAGTTCTGTTGGTTCATATCAGTATTCCACCCCCTTGGATTTCAGTTGTAAATATTAAGCTTAGTGATCGAATGTGGAAGCTACGTTGGGTCAAAGGTCACAGAAGATTTGCGTCGTGCAGCGAAGAAAAGAATCGCGATCTTGTTTTCGACTCAGTGCCTCTTTGTTTTTCATTGGACCTGTCATTCTGCTTGCTCGGCTTTGTTAGATGTTTGCATGTCTTGTTGCTATTTTCTTTGCTTTTATTATTATTTCTTATATGCGCTTCGTTTATCGATTAAAAATCTTGTGCACGGGTCAAAATGTGTGTGTCAGGGGTCAATTGGTTTGACTTGAACTTGACGTTCGTGTTTCTTCGAACGTCTGTGTATCGAAACACAGATACACGCACTCCATGACTT
This sequence comes from Littorina saxatilis, assembly GCF_037325665.1. Classification (NCBI taxonomy): domain Eukaryota; kingdom Metazoa; phylum Mollusca; class Gastropoda; order Littorinimorpha; family Littorinidae; genus Littorina; species Littorina saxatilis. The sequence goes on from NC_090246.1 coordinate 99,187,360, forward strand.
TGTAAGATGACAAAACATATCGGTAGGTTTCATTTGTTTATGATGAATTTATGACCTTTCGTGAAGTAGTTTTGTTTTTTGTTTACTTTTGCCAGTTTGCCAGTTCGTTTGTAGAACTTTGCAAAGCAGTGTCGTGTCGTCTGTTTGGGTCTGGGGAAACGCCAATGAAAAGAGCCGAAGAATCCCCGAGCGTTTCTATTGGGTTTGCTTTTGATTATCCATGTATAACCTGCTTCCTGCAACTATGGTAACCGAGGATTGATTGCCTGGGGAACATGAGATTTATTTCCCAGGTGCTTGTGAATGAAAACTCGTGAAAATGATGACAATAGTCTTTATTTATCCATAAAGTCAATACCAGACTCGTTGAACATAAAACTCTGCAACGGCTGCACAACAACATTATCTTTTTCTGCTAAATTCAAAAATTCACCGTTCATGCTTTAGAAAACGCACTATACCATGTTGCATGGTTTCCGTCTGCCCTTTCTCCGCTTCTGGTTTGGAGATCACGTGATAGCAACAACCTGGGTCAAAAGGAAAATGCTTGCTCCAGAAAGCCAGCTGCAGCCAGTTTACAGACGTATTAAGCATATTCCAGTAGTGTTCCAGTAGTGTTGTGAAGAAAACTGTTAAAAAACGCTTTAAAAACTTCAACTTGAGCTGAGCAAATGAAAATGCGCCGTTTTGGACCGCTCATAAGTTCCACGCGCTCTCTTACGAGATACTTTATTAGTTTTTTTTAAATTTATTTATTTTATTGATCTACTTTATTTATTCTTTATTTATGTTTCGATTGTATGCATGTATTTATCCTTCTTTATTTGGTGTTTAACGTCGTTTTCAACCACGAAGGTTATATCGCGACGGGGAAAAGGGGGGAGATGGGATAGAGCCACTTGTTAATTGTTTCTTGTTCACAAAAGCACTAATCAAAAAATTGCTCCAGGGGCTTGCAACGTAGTACAATATGTGAACAGCTCAGATCATGGGTAATGTTAACACCTTCACATTTAAATGCTTATTTTATAGCCATCCATTGAATTGAGAAGAAAACAAAGCATACTAAACTGCTAAGCATGAATCAAACAATAAGAAAATAAAAAGAACCAACAGCATCGTTTTTTTATGTGTGGGTAGTAAACACGTTTTATTTACAAAACACGGCGGAAAATGGCGACACATTTGTTGCACAGCGTCAGGTCACTTTCTTCAACCAAGGCCAGTGCTTTCATACATGACAAAGGAAAGCAAATATATGGCCTGAATAATAAAGTTATAGTGTTCCTTTGCGTGTCTGAGTGATAAACTGTTTTAACCAACTATCTTCTGAAACGTAATTGCACTCAGCAGATTTGTCTTCCGCTCATAACTTTCGTGTCACACGGTCTTTGCGACAAACAGATAGATCGCATTCTCGCAGAAAATCATTGACAACACAGACCAGTCATTTTTAGCATTGCATTTGGGAAGGGCTACTATTATAGTGTGTTTTAAGAAAGAAAAACATTATAGTATCGGCAGAACACGACCAAATGAGTTTTTGTGTCACAACGTTATGGGCGTGAGATTTGTTAAACTTTTTGTTCTCACACTGTTGCAAAATCATTGACAACACAGACAAGTCAGTTTTAGCATAGACATTGGGAAGGGCTACTATTATAGTGTGTTTTAGGAAAGAAAAACATTATAGTATCGGCAGAACACGACCAAATAAGTTGCGTTATGGGCGTGAGATTGTTTTTTTTCACACTGCAGATCATAATATACTGAGTGGATCTTTATGAAATTTGATATGGATATTTTTGATTGGATTTTCTCATAGAAGGTTTTTTCCGTTTATTGATAGGACAGTTTGATGACGTCATATTTTAAATAATAAATAATAATGGTGATTTCTATAGCGCTTTCGAACACACAAAGCGCTTTACAAAAGCAATAACAACATCATTACCAGAATGACGCCATTGACGGAATAGAACACAATCATAAACACTTTACAACAAAAACCAAAAACAAAACATAAATGTTACAAAAATCCAGAGGCTCTTACAGGAACGAACTCTCAGTATACACAACAATTATGATGCACACACACACACACACACACCCACACATGTCCACACACACACGCACACACACACACACACACACACACACACACACACACCCACACATGTCCACACACACACACACACACACACACACACACACACACACACACACACACACACACACACACAGTAAACATTGTTCATCCGAAAGTGCACATTTACAGGGTCGCGACAACTACATCATCATAGAATGCTTCTCTGAAGAGGTGAGTCTTGAGATTTGCTTTGAAAGAAGGCAGAGATGGACTGAGACGTAGAGACAAAGGGAGTTTGTTCCAGATATGATCAGCTGCGATCATCGTTTATCGTTTGCCAAAAGGTCGAGGCAGCACTTTCACAGTTACAGTTTTTCATCAATTTGATCGAATTTCTTATCACACAATCTCAGATCTTGGCCGGATTATGGGATTGCATTTCAGCTTGGTCACTTAAAGTTTTGTTATTGAAATGTTTGTTCGAAATATGTCATTTATTTACATTTTTAAAAACTAATATTTGAAACAGAAAATTTATATTGGTGTATTCCCTATTGCGTCCTGTATCTAAAACTATATAGTTTTGTTGTTTTGTATTGATAATTATGCTTAAAAATGAAGAAAACCGATAAATAACCACTATCTTTATTTATGAAAAAAGACACTTAAAAACAACTTCTATCTATTCCTTATCATTTTCTGATTCCAAATATATATAGTTTCATGGTGTTTGACGTTGAAAATATGCTCAAACTTAACAAACTCGGATCGTTGAATGGAAATTATACTTCCAAGCTCCAAAAGCACGTCATTTCAAGTGTGGAACACGCTCATGACGTCATACTGAAAGGTGATGAATTATGGCTTCACCTTGCGATGTTTCATTTCAAACATGGTAACATTTTTAAAGGGGTTTCTTTCTCAGATTTGTGTTTGCCCTCTGTCTGTCTCTCTATGTCTCCGTCTGTCTGACTGATTCAATTAAATGTGTAATTACTTAGTTTTGCAAAAGTCAAACTAAGTATGATATACCTAATTGATTCAGGTCTCTAAATTCTTATTGTAAAATTGTGAGTTTTATTCAAAACAAATTTAATTGGTGTTTTAAACTCAATAATGGGGCATGCTGTGATGAGTAGAAGAATGTGTGTTTACGAGCAGAAAAAGCCCATCAAAGTCAAGAATCGTGTTTTTCTTTTTCTATTTTCACCTTGTAGCTTCATACAGACACTAAGCAACAGTGTAGTACCACTTCCAGTGCAATATCTTGTACTTTAATTTTGACCATCTGTGTAACACTTTATTGACCCATGATCTGAGCTGTTCACATATATTACCTTACTGGGAGAATGCAAGTTTCCAGTACAAAGGACTTAACATTTCTTACATACTGCTTGACTAAAATCTTTACAAACATTGACTATATTCTATACAAGAAACAATCAACAATGGTAAAAGGAGAAACAGAATCCGTTTTAGTCGCCTCTTACGACATGCTGGGGAGCATCGGGTAACCCGCGGGGGGTATGTATTTATCCATCGTCACCAGTCATTCACCCATTAATCAATTCTTTCATTTTTCATTCTTGCTCTGCACAAATGGCTGTTGATCTTCAGGCATTGTGTCAAAACTGAATAATGCTCTTATACCATAATTATGGAAGCCCCGACAGATCTGCGATCGTTCACATGATGACCTACACCTTTAAAAGAAAATAAATTGTTTAAAAAGCGACAATCACATAACGGTTATCAATAAGACAGAGTGTTCCCAGCTGTAAAAAGATCAAGGTGGCCACGGGTTAAATACAGTTCAGCTGTCTTTGAAAGCCGTTCACCTGCCGCCACATCAATCAGCATGTCAATAAGACAAAAAAAAGGACATAAAAAAAAGAAAATATATATAAGAAGAGAGTGTGATGGGGGAGGTTGTGGCGGTAGTGGTGGGGGTCGGGGGTGGGGGTGGGGGGTCAGGGCGTGGTTGCCATTTCAAGATGTAGGCAGTCACACACAGGACTATACTCGCGAGCCCTTCATCAGGGGCGGACGAGGGGGGGGGGTGTTACTGGGGTTTCCGGAACCTCCCCCCCCCCCCCCAGCCAAAAAAAAAATAAAACATTTGTATTTATTTGGGTTGAGTTTCAATTTTTGGGGTATTAATCAGTGACAAAATCTGCTGCCTGAAACTGGTAATGATCATCCTTAGAATGCACCAGATTGCACCATTTCGCATCCTTTTTTTCACAATTTTCCGGGGGGACATGCCCCCGGACCCCCCTAGCAAGCTAGGCGCTTCGCGCCGTCGGCTCGGCGCTTCGCGCCTTCACACCCATATCTTCACAATATACTTTTGGAAACCCCCCCACATAAAATGAACTGATCCGCCCCTGTTCATATTATATTGTTATTTGTGGCGGTGATAACTGAATATAAACACGCCGCGCACATTGAGAGACACAGAGACAGAGACAGAGACAGAGACAAAGACAAAGGCAGACAAACAGACAGACAGACAGAAACAGACAGACAGAAAGAAACAGACAGACAGAGGCAGAGAGAGAATACGAATAGCGACAGGTAGAGAGAGACAGGTAGAAAGAGACCGGATTGGCAAGACAGACATTTAAACTGTTTTGGGGATGGCAGGAAGAACATAGGACAAATAGGCTGAGGAATTGGGAGGGGGGAGGAAAAGAAAGAAAAGGCGGCGGCGGAGCTCATGTCCCTCTCTCTCTCTCTCCCTCTTAAAATACACACACCCACACACACACCCACACCCACACACCCACACACACACCCACACCCACACACCCACCCACACCCACCCACACACCCACACCCACCCACACCCACACACACACACACACACACACACACCATGCAGTATAATCTTTGCACACACACACTAAAACAACACTCGAGGGGGAAAAACTTCGTGCGTGTCTAGCCCCTTGCTGTCGGTAACATAGCATCAACTCGAGGCAGCTGCGGGCCACATTTTCCCCAATCCGCCCACCTTGTTCCCGTCAGGTAATGGCAGCAAAATGCTGATTTGAATTGCAAACCGTGTTTAGCTCGTTACGAAGTCAATTTTCTTCAAAGAACTTTCCCAGACACACGAGTGCAAACCAACATACAAATGAGCATTTTGGTGTGAGGACGTGGAGGTGTGGTGAGGGGGGTGTGTGGGGTGGGGGCTGGGTTGGTTTTTTTGGGGGGGAGTTTAGGGTGGGGGCTGGGAATGGGTGTCGAGTTTGGGTTGGACTGAGACAAGAGAGATCGGTTGAAGATTTGTGTGAGTGCTTTAGAGGGTAAGTGAAAGAGCCATGAGGTTATAGGAGAGGACAAAGGGACCAGAAGACATAGAAGTGTTGTTGTTGATGCGTTTAAATGTATGTTAGTTTGTTTTGTCATTGGTTTTTTGTGCAGGTCAGTGGACCAAGAACAAGTCCTTTCTTTGTTTCTCAGTAGCTATTGTTGGCCAGTCTCTGAATACTATGTGCAGCGTACGTCAACATACGAGGCCGCATCTGCCAGGTTTTTTGTTTTGAACGTGAACACACAGACAGACAGACAGACAAACACACACACACACACACACACACACACACACACACACACACACACACACACACACACACACTTCTATATGCAAGTCTGAAAGTGAGAGGCAGAGAGAGAGAGATAGACAGATAGATACAGACAGACAGACAGACAGCCAGCCAGACAAACAGTCAGAGAGACAGACAGACAGGCAAACAGACAGACAGACAGGCAGACAGACAGAGAGACAGACACGCAGACTGGGGGCGGGGAGAGATAGAACAAGTCGCGTAATACGGCGTCTACGAGCTAATCCGTCAAAATCCGTGCACAGGGTTGAAACGGGTGTGCACTGGGCACACTATACACCTGTGGAAAAGAGGGATATGGAGACGTGCTTTTCTTGTTGCCATTAACACTGGAGTGGCGACAGCCCTATGTGATGGGGCTTATTGACGGGCCGCCCGAGCGGCTCGTCTTTGGCGTCGGGTAAGTAGCTTGCAGGTGGAGAAATTTTTGTTCATGGGCGATTTCTGTGACGTATGTACCACGTGACAGGAAGTCGCCGTTGGTCTCGGCAAAGAAACTACAATGCAGTGTGTGGTCTCGGTGAGACTGAAAGACAGAGAGCGACAGATACACACAGTGATTCAAGGCGCACAACTCTAGTAAAGTTGTCGTAGCACGTCCGTCTATGGCCAAAGTGATCCGGGTTCGATTCCCGGCATGGGCGGTCTATTTTTTTTTTAAATTCTTGTTTACTATTGTTTATTATGAACGTTTTAATGTTTTATTTTACTCTAATAATTTTTTTAATTGTGTAAAATAATTTGTTTTTTGGGTTTTTTTGTTTGTAAATCCACGTGCACAAGACAAACACTTTCATACTGGGAGAGCGAGCCAGTCTGAAGAGTACTCGGGTCCAGCGCCAGCGTTTTTTATAAGAACTTGGAGTGATTGCGAATTTGCGCGTTTCTCGTGAGTGCTTTCGAAGTTTTGTAATTTGATTTTCCCCAGCGAGTGTTCTTTGGAGGGCACTAGACTGTCATTGCTGGTGCATGTTTTTATTTTTGTTTTTCGTTGTTTGTTTCTGTTTGTAGTCTGTGGTCAAATACCTGACAATGTGCTCAAACAAATCACAGGCACAGGAAATGAACAAGAAGAAGTGTGTCACAAGAATTTGAATTCTAACAAAAACATGTGTATGAGTTCATAGACTACCACTGTCGAACCCTTCACTGTACAATGTAAATAAGTACAAAATATAGTCGTCAGTTTGGGAGACATTGTAGAGCACAGGTGAACTTTATCACAAACGGACAACACAAAAAGTACTTTCTTTTCAAACTTGAAAGTTTGTTGTCTATTTTTACCAGGGTCTTTCAAACAAACAATAACATGTGTATTTTTTATGTGAATTTTTTTTTAATCTATTTTAACATTGTTGTACTTAAAATCTTAACATCTGCTAACAATTTGCGTATGAATATTTTTTATTCCTGCACTAGAAGGGAAGAAATCAACCTGTGGAAGACGTGCTGTGGTTTGTCTCCCTTCCTTCGAAACCGAAACCGAAACCGTCTGTAACGCTTACAGGGCCTCATAGATATCAAAGTCAACTCTCTCTCCACCCCCCCCCCCCCCCCCCCCCCTTAGTCAGGTCGTCATTTCCCGATTTTGACCTTAACCCCTCAAAAAATACCTCGGAGAATGTTTTGACTGTTTTGAACTCTGTGATGTCTGTAGATTACAGATCCGACGGATGACACTCTGTCATCCTTGGGCATTTTGATGTATTCAAGATGGCGGACAAGATGGATTCCAGACTGCAAAATAGTCGAAACTGCATGCTATAAACTAGCAGAACTGTATTTATTTATGTTTTCCGGGAGATAAAACGGGAGTTAATATGCATAACAACAGTTACATGATTAGCAGACACTATAACCCGAATGGCTGGTCTGTTGGGGGACCGTTAAAACTGGTTAACGGAGCAGGATGATATAGTTTTAGCAATATATTTTGTTCAGTTACAGCTAATGGTTTAAGCTTATATGTGTTGTGGGCTTTGATTACTGTTGCACTTCGCTTGACCTTCATCGCATTTCAAGGTCATATGAATGTCAAATGTTCATTTAAATGATAAAGGATTATACTATTTTTGAAGATAAAATGACGAAATGTGTTCATCTTCTTAAAACTTGCCATGAAGAAAAACGTTCACCAACACTGAAGGTCACATGTTTTCAAGGTCAAACAATTTCAAGGTCATATATTTTAATGTCTGTAAAACCATCACTTAGCACGTGCATCACTACAAAGATCACTGTCAAGAAGACGAAGCTGAGATTGTGTGGCCATGTAACAAGAACAGGCGGGCTCTCCAAGACCATCTTACAGGGTATGGTGCGCTGAAAGAGAAGATAGAGAAGACAAATGAACAGAGGGACAGATATCATTACAGAGTGGATTGGGAAATGTTTTGCAACTTCCCAAAAATTGCTCACAGCCGCCAGAGGTGGAGACAGCTTATGAAGCGCTCGTCGTTGAAGTGACCCTACCATCCTGGTGGGTTCCAGAATCAATGAGTGACTTGGTCGGTGAGCAAGCAGATAACAACTTAATCCTGGAAAAGTGGCTGTAATACCCAGAATAACTTAAAGTTATCTTGTGCTCTTTTTTTAAGAAGATCTAGTCAGGTGAGGAATGTATACATCAGACGAAAGGCCTTGTAAGGTGTCACAGCGCCAAGCGATTCGGCATATGAAATCCCTTTTGACACCATATACACAGTGTTGTGTCAGTTAGTGACGCCCCGAGGAGGTGTATTAGGCGTCATGTCAAGAGGCTAAACCTGATGTACCATGTCTCACATACAAAAGACCTCTATCTCATAACGTAAAGGTCATGGCGACGAACCAGGGATACTGGTTAGTATGCACTTTACCTCGCCGATGACCACACAGGATGATGTGTAGTTTACCACTCCAGATGACCAGGCGGGATGACATGGTCATGCAGTGAGTTTCCAGTTTGAGGGCAGCCACCATCGATCCTTTTTTCAATTGCCGAAATGGTAGCGGATGACTATGCCTGATGACCAATAAATGACAACGCCCGATGATTACGCAGGATGTCATGTAGATTACCAGTACGGGTGACCGGTGAGAATTGCCGGTGCGGATGACCAGTCAGTGTGGATGACCTGTGCAGATGACCATGAAGGATGACCAGTGCAGATGACCAGTGCGGATTACCGGTGCGGATGTCCAGTGCAGATGATCATGAAAAATTACCAGTGCGGATGACGAGTGCGAATGATTAGTGCGGATGACCAGTGCAGATTATCATGAACGATGACTAGTGCAGATGACCAGTGCAGATGATCATGAAGGATGACCTGTGCGGATGACCAGTGCAGATGATCATGAAGGATGAATAGTGCGGATGACCGATGCGGATGATCACAAAAGGATGACCAGTGCGGATGACCGCAAAGGATGACCAGTGTGGATGGCCGATCCAGATGACCAGTGCGGGTGACCGGTGAAGGTGACTGTTGCACATGCCCAGTGCGGATGACTACGATGGATGACCAGTGCGGATTTGTGCAATTTCCAAGGAGTAGACATCGACATAAGATGGCACACGCACATTGACCGACTGCGCGACCACAGCATGCCGTTGCACATGGTAAATTTCTCCACAGCCACACTTCAAAATTAGCATGACTTCAGTTGGTGTAGGTTCTACTCCAGGCGGTTTTCTGCCCATCCTACAACCACCCGGAGTCAACTGGATCAAGATTTGGAAGATCCCCGTAGAATTGCAATACAGCCCTTTTCAGATGGACGTTCAGCAATGGGCTGATGTGGGCGGTAGTTTTTGATTTATGTGGACTGGTGCTTGGAGGTTCTAGTTAGCCAGGTTTCATATCTCTCACGTGATATGTTGTTTGAGATTTTGCACCTGTAGCACTCGCTTACAAACTGCAACATTTGCTGAAAGACTTCACCGATTTTCACGCATGGATCTTCTGCAGAGAAATCAAGCACTCCTACGAACACACTGGTTCATGAACAGCTGTCACCAGATGGCATACGCTTCCATCTACAATAGCTCTATCGTCTGGTAAACAATCAAATCGGAGAAAACTAGTCTCTCACGATGTTCTTTGATCATCGCCCGCCATTTTGTAAGATCAATTTACAAGTTTTATCTTCGACAGTGAAACCTGTGCTTTGGAACACCATACGCACCAATCGCAAGTCCACGAATAACACAGGTTTCACATCTTCTCAGCCTGGATGTAATTCCATACACACTCATGTGCAAATTGTTTCCATTCAGCAGAATGAAACACGTCAAATGCCTTTGTTTTTTGTCTTGGAAGAGGAGCTCAAGTACGGACACGGACAACACTACAGGCCATACTGTACGTGTCGTCATATTACTCATTACGTTTTCCCGACGTCATGAAGTTATGACGCCATTCTAGCCCTTTTTTCTATGGAATGCCTTTTGTGTCTAAACCAAAAAAATCAACATTTGCTAATTTTCCTATAATTAATTTTTTCTCAATTTGCCCAAGGATTTAAAGATGTCATCCTGCGGATTTGTAAACTTCAGGAGTTAAACTACCCAAAACCATTAAAACATTTTCCGAGGTATTTTTCAAGGGGTTATTGCCCTGCCGTAAGGACTACCTCCTCCCGCCCCCGACACCTCCACGCATTCAGCGTAACGGCTTGTACGGCGTGTTACTTCAACATAATATGATAATAATAATAATAATAATAATAATAATAATAATAATAATAATAATAATAATAATAATAATAATAACTTGAACAAGTATTTTTTGGAAAATAATTAACCTTAACAAGGCCTCAACACAACAGCGCTTCCTGGAATTGCATGGCTGTTACCGGGAAATGTACTGGGTCAAAGGTCCGCCTGACTCAAAAATTTACTGGGGAAAAGACAGTGACTGCAAAAAATCGTGTACTTCATGATTGGTACAATGGCCAACACAAATGTTGTCGGATCAAGTCTACTTCCATTCTTTAGATGGTAGGCCTATATGTTTTTTCAAAGAAATAGTCTTTTACATTGACTACTGCCCTCCCATGAAACCTGGCCACATCCTCAACAAAGTCAGCCAGAGCTTCGTTTAAGTGTGACAATGGGTCATATATTGGTGCTACATTACTAGCATTCAAATGTGTATTCATGGCAACAGCATTTGGCCATTTACAACAGTTTCACTAACACTGTATTCTTTCTTGCTTTATTATTTTGTGACTCAGTGATAATTTTAAATAAAGTTATTTGCATCATACACTTTGATTTCATTCATTTCTATTTATAACTACTTTTACTACTTTCCCTTCTACACTGTGACATGCCACTGTATGACGCTCATTCAGACCAAAAACAATACCATTCCTACCTGTTGCAACGTCTATCGCTCGCTCTGTCTTTTGGTTCCTTGGTTGATCGATCGGTTTCTTGGTGGAAAACATATTTCTGTCACCAATACCAGTATTATTGCATCACTTCCATAAAGGTAGAGTAGCCTTTCTTCCTTTCTGTTAAGCCAATAGGTCTTATTCATTATTGAGCTCTTATTCATTATTGCATTACTTTCACAACAATCTTCTTCCTTGATATTGCGATAGTTGTTATCTCCCATTTATGTACAAACGCCGAAAAGACAATTTAACAGGACACATCAACACTATTATTTTGTTTACCTGTACCAACAGGTGTACAACTTCCTGTTTCTTTGATATTGTCAATGTTTCGGCCCGTGTTGATCCTGGGATCAACTGAATTTCTTGTCACTTTCATAGTCCGCGTCAAGTCATGCACTTTTCGCATCACTACCCTTCGTTTCAGTCCCGCGTTGGCACTGTCGCACAATAATTGCTTATCAGCTGACACTGTCCCCTCCGCCAAACAAAAACAAGTCGCGTAAGGCGAAATTACTACATTTAGTCAAGCTGTGGAACTCACAGAACGCACTGCATTTTTTCACAATGACCGTAGTCCGCCGCTTGTGCAAAACGGAGTGAAAGTGACGAGCCTGTTCAGCGCGGTAGTGGTTTCGCTGTGCATAGCACGCTTTTCTGTACCTCTCTTCGTTTGAACTTTCTGAGCGTGTTTTTAATCCAAACATATCATATCTATATGTTTTTGGAATTAGGAACCGACAAGAAATAAGATGAAAGTGTTTTTAAATCGATTTCGGAAATTTAATTTTGATCATAATTTTTATATTTTTAATTTTCAGAGCTTGTTTTTAATCCAAATATAACATATTTATATGTTTTTGGAATCAGGAAACGATGTAGAATAAGATGAACGTAAATTTGGATCGTTTTATATAAAAAAATTACAATTTTCAGATTGTTAATGACCAAAATCATTAATTAAGTTTTAAGCCACCAAGCTGAAATGCAATACCGAAGTCCGGCCTTCGTCGAAGATTGCTTTACAAAACTTTAAATCAATTTGATTGAAAAATGAGGGTGTGACAGTGCCGCCTCAACTTTTACAAAAAGCCGGATATGACGTCATCAAAAGTATTTATCGAAAAAAAGAAAAAAAAGTCCGGGGATATCATTCCCAGGAACTCTCATGTCAAATTTCATAAAGATCGGTCCAGTAGTTTGGTCTGAATCGCTTTACACACACTCACGCACAGACAGACACACACACATACACCACGACCCTCGTCTCGATTCCCCCTCTATGTTAACACATTTAGTCAAAACTTGACTAAATGTAAAAAGAGAGAGAGAGAGAGAGAGCGGGGGGGGATTCACAGGGAGAGAGAAAAAGGGCAGAGAGAGAGAGAGCTTTGAAGGACCCGCAAGCGAGACTGAATGAAATTGTTTTGAGTGCTCTAGCACCGTTAGTTTGTCAGAACAGCAGGTGGTCCATACAAGAAGCCGGTTCACATTAGGCCCTATTCCACACAGACCACGAATCTCTCGATTCAAAATTTTGGCCACGAACTCTCGATTCCGAAATATCGCAGTTAATTCGTAACACATTCGTAGTACATTTTTAGGCATCGTAACTGAATCGTAATCGATTCGTAGGTATTCCTAACTCATTCGGGGATTCGTGACCAACATTTTGAACAGCTCAAAACTTTTGCCACGGATTCCCGATTGCTCAAGAATGGCAAGAACTGACTACGAATATATACGAATCAGTTTAAAAACTTCACGAACCGATTACGATTCTACTACGAATCCTAAAATGTATTAATTCGTGGCGATTTGTGGGATTCGTGGGATTCGTGGTCTGTGTAGAATAGGACCATTAGGCAACCTTCCCCTATGTGTCCAAGCGATAATCTTATCCCGTGTAAACTCCAGGTGATATCTGAGATGGTGAGCCGAATCGTTTACACGAGAAGGACTGTGCCTTTAACGACGGAAAAGTATAATGAGGGTCGGCTCAACGGATCCGGAGGGCTTGAAGCTATTCGGACTGACGCGGAACAGTATGGTCGTTTGGTACGTGGGCTCCAGTCTGCAGTTTCCGTCTGTTCCCATGCCTCATGTCATTAGTGTGTTCGACAGGGAGAAAAAAACTGGGCGCAAAAATGTTCGAGAGAAGGGAGAAGATTGTTGGGACATATTGGAGAAGGGCAATCAGCTTACCATAGTTTTTGACATGAAGCGTATTAGTAAAAGATGCACCGATTGACTAAATAATGATGATGTGCTCAAAATGACGCAGCTCAATCATAGTCGTGAGGAGTGGATGAAGTGAGTGAGGTAAAACAAAAACAAAAAAACTTTTTTTAATTTACATTTTCAAGGATATTTCACCCAAACGTCCGCTGTACACGGTCATAGTGATCCATTATTTGATTGGACACTTTTGTGGAACAGAAAATCGCCAAATTGCACCGTTTTTTCAAAAACACTAACGTTGCAGAACGCATCAGAGCGGCAGTGTTATTGACGCAACGAAATATCTTTGTGTCGCAAGTGATGTTATAAACAGTCCAAATATTCTCACAACTATCCCACAGATACAACACATAGCCTCAGTGTTGCCAGCCAAACAAAACTTGATGTGGTTTGTCAGTTCGCATCCTCTTCCCCCCCCCCCCCTTCCCCAAATGCGATTGGTTTTTTTCTCCCAACAACGACTGTGACCCACACGGTGTGCACATTTACGTGGGTATGTTACAGTCAAATCGGGAAATCAGGTATTTCACGAGAATGCCTGAAAGTTTAGGCATTCACGGTAAATACCTGGTTTGATCAGGCAAATCCGGAAATGACTGAAATTGTTTAGGCACTATCGGTGATTGACTGAAATAGGCTGCCAGGCATTATCGGAGAATGCCTACGGCTCACAATCTGTGTTTCTGGTGAGAGTCAAAAAGCATTTCAGCACAGAAGCCTACTATAAAACTTTGAATGGCTGGGGTCGTAAAAGGGGAAAAAAACAAGTCGCGTAAGGCGAAAATACAACATTTAGTCAAGTAGCTGTCGAACTCACAGAATGAAACTGAACGCAATGCCATTTTTCAGCAAGACCGTATACTCGTAGCATCGTCAGTCCACCGCTCATGGCAAAGGCAGTGAAATTGACAAGAAGAGCGGGGTAGTAGTTGCGCTAAGAAAGATAGCACGCTTTTCTGTACCTCTCTTTGTTTTAACTTTCTGAGCGTGTTTTTAATCCAAACATATCATATCGATATGTTTTTGGAATCCGGAACCGACAAGGAATAAGATGAAAGTGTTTTTAAATTGATTTCGACAATTTAATTTTGATAATAATTTTTATATATTTAATTTTCAGAGCTTGTTTTTAATCCAAACATAACATATTTATATGTTTTTGGAATCAGAAAATGATGGAGAATAAGATGAACGTAAATTTGGATCGTTTTATAAATTTTTTTTTTTTTTTACAATTTTCAGATTTTTAATGACCAAAGTCATCAATTAATTTTGAAGCCACCAAGCTGAAATGCAATACCGAAGTCCGAGCTTCGTCGAAGATTACTTGACCAAAATTTCAACCAATTTGGTTGAAAAATGAGGGCGTGACAGTGCCGCCTCAACTTTCACGAAAAGCCGGATATGACGTCATCAAAGACATTTATCAAAAAAAATGAAAAAAACGTTCGGGGATTTCATACCCAGGAACTCTCATGTCAAATTTCATAAAGATCGGTCCAGTAGTTTAGTCTGAATCGCTCTACACACACACACACACACAGACAGACACACACACACACACACACGCACATACACCACGACCCTCGTCTCGATTCCCCCCTCTACGTTAAAACATTTAGTCAAAACTTGACTAAATGTAAAAAGACAATGTGCTATACGAGAAACTCACAATAAATTCGTTCTCAAGGCCGGCTATGTAAAAACAAACTCCAATCACTCCGAACTTTACGAGAGTCACAATAAATTGGTACCCCCCGCGGGTTAGGGGGAGTCCCATATTGGTTGGGACTAGAAAGAATTTACCCGATGCTACCCAGCATGTCGTAAGGGGCGACTAACGGTTCTGTTTCTTCTCTTCTTTTGTCTTATTTCTGCCTTTCCAGTCCTTTCACCTATATTTCCTTCCAAGAAAACTCTCCCTACTATTCCCTGCAGTTTTCCAATTCTTTTCTTGTTGTCTTATTTCTACCTGACTGGATCCATCACCTTTATTTCACTTACCAAAAGTCTTCTTTTCCACATCCTTATTTCTCTGCACCCCGCATGTCGTATGAGGCGACTAACGGATTCTGTTTCTCCTTTTACCCTTGTTAAGTGGTTCTTGTATAGAATATAGTCAATGTTTGTAAAGATTTTAGTCAAGCAGTATGTAAGAAATGTTTAGTCCTTTGTACCGGAAACTTGCATTCTCCCAGTAAGGTCATATATTGTACTACGTTGCAAGCCCCTGGAGCAATTTTTTGATTAGTGCTTTTGTGAACAAGAAACACTTAACAAGTGGCTCTATCCCATCTCCCCCCCCCCCCCCACCCCCTTTCCCCTATCCCATCTCCCCGCTTTCCCTCGTCGCGATATAACCTTCGTGGTTGAAAACAACACCAAATAAAGAAAGACAATAAATTCGTGCTCGTAGTCTTACACACGCGATATTGTTACACTCGCGGTAGTGACCTGCACCCGTAAAAAAAAAAAACTGCAATCACTCCGAACTCAGTGAAATGGGGAAAACGATGAATAGACAATGTGCTAGAAGAGAAATTCATGCTCAAGGCAGGCGAGGTAAAAACAGACAAGGTCGCAGAACAACCCGTTTTGCCTAACAGTCAGGCAAAACGGGAAATTTGCACAAGTAGTTTTTAGTCATTTCCTGATAGTGCCTAAAAAAATTCAGTCATTTCCGGAATTGCCTGATCAAACCAGGTATTTACCATGAATGCCTAAACTTTCAGACATTCTCGTGAAATACCTGATTTCCCGATTTGACTGTAACAGGTACACTCAGACTCCGGAGGTTGGATCATAGATTTTCCGTTGAGAAACTTATAATTAATTTTGGTTATGTTGGGACGATCAAGTGTTACGTCCCTCCTTCCAAGACTATTATAGGCCAATCTAACTTGTAGTTTGTCTCATTTAGGCAAAATGTGACCCTCCACCACGAAATGAGTCGCATGTCACCTCGCGCGGTTCTGCGCTAGGCTTAATATAAGTCCGGGGAGTATCTGGTAACACTGTGTGGGTCACCTTAGTCACAGGCTTATAACTCAAACAGTGTTCGCTCTTTTCTAAAACGGTTTTCACCACTGGATAGAGCATAAAAAACTCTTTCTGAAAATGTATTTAATATGAAAATCATGCAAAGGTGACATGCGACTCATTCCGTGGTGGAGGGTCACACATGGGGTCCATAGTTGACCCCGAAGTCGACTTAGCAAAGCTTAAAGACTTCGCGTTGTCGTTTTACTTTAAAAAAAAAACCAACTCAGTGCTAAAGCTTTGTGCGGCCAGCTTCGAGAAGTCAACTTTGTCCAGTTAAGGACATGCTTTACATTTGAAATTGTGTATTGCACTAAAAAGTATAGTAATCACGATCCGGAGCTATAAAGACTGTCAATATGTGGCGGAGACACCCATGTCATCCATATCGTATCTTCACATGTGTGCTTATCATGCAAATGAGGTAAAAGGGTCAAACTATAACCCTGACACATGCACATCCTGGCGGTGACCTTACAAGTACTTTTTGACTTCTCACATGACGTTTTGAAGTAAAATTAGTCGTAGGTGCATTGGACATCAGCCTGTGCGACTGTGAACTGCAGTGAGCACTATCATGTAAGAGCATTAAAAGCATCCTGTTTACCCGCCAACCGAAATACAAAACATAAATAAACAATTCGCACAAAAGCACTGAACAGGAAAAGACAAGGGGAAGCGTGTAATGTCGCTCTTGAAAGAGAAAAGCAAAAAATGCACGAAGCAAGCAAAGCAATGACCCAAACATCCACCCTCCCTACTTTCCTCCTCCCCCTCCCCCAACACACACACACACACACACAAACCCCACCTATTGCGACTAGGATGCTTGCATGTCATCGAACGTTTCCACAACAAGAGCGACATTACAGACGCTTCCCCTAGACTTTTTCTGTCCATCCCAAAGGACCTGTGAACAACACCCAGCGAACGTGAGGTGGCAAAGAGAGGTTGAATTTTTCATGTCCCAATTCTCCCCTTCCCGTTGACAAGCTAAGCCACCAACTACACGTGCATGTTGATGAGTGAGGATAGACTGTTCAGCTTAGTTGCATGCAACGATAGTGGTGCATGTAGTTAAAAGCAGAATGATGCGCCAGGGTCGGCTGATGACTTATGTCCCTCCCCCCGCCCACCTACATATTCTTCTTTAATATGCTCCGGCGGAACATGTACAAGCAGCAAAGCATCATAGCTTATGAATTACAAATCATATTACGGAGGCGCTAGTCGCCAAACTGTACATATTTCTTTACCACGGCCTTCGTGGCTTACATCTTAATCCTTTTTATTTTAAAGAAGTTTTGAGATTTATTGTTCGTGTTCTTCTTACTTGCTCATCTATTTGCTTTTATTGGTGATCCTGAAAGGTTCTACCTTTTAACTCGTTTTGAATAAAAATCATTTTACAAATCCGTTATTCAGGATATAGAATACAGACTTATAATTCTTACTAAGAAACATCTTAACTACTTTTCATTTTAACGAATTCCACAGAGCATCATCATCTCAACCTCACCCCCCCTCCTTTTTATTTTTTAAAAAGCGGACCAACACTCAAGTCCTTAATGGCAAAAAAGCGTATGACTTTTAATATTAATGTTACTACTAGGATCGCACAAGAGTTGAACGCAGCCTGGTCTAGCGGAGTAGTACCACGCCAAACAGCATTGTGTGAATGTCTTCAGCGCAACACACGCACGCAATCACCTGTATTCTTCCTAACTGTTTTGTATAATGTCCACCCCTACCTGTACATTTGGTCAGCCTCCAACTGCTGCTGGTACCAAGCAGTAGCCACGTAACACCTTCGGCGATTCACATGCATGTTATCACTTGTATTCGCATTAGCTGTGTTGTTTATTTGACTCCTTGGTGAGCGCCCAACTGGTGCTGGCACCGAGCCGTAGCCATCCAACACCTGGCTCATTGGCTGGCAGTCCCCGCAGCGTCGGTCTGTCCACTTTGTACGATGTCCAGCATAGAATCAACGCATTACCCTACCCAGTTTAAGCGCAGTCATAGCACGCGTCATCGCAGTGTTCGCACGTGCCAGTAGGAGGAGTGGCTTAGCTGGCCGTTTGTGCAGCAACCATGTACCCGCAGCCTGAGGCATCATATCGTGTGCTGACGGCTGGGTCGATTATTAGTGATAGTAAGAGGGAATCATGTTTTCATTACGGACAGGAAGGGGTTCCATACCGCGTGTTAGTGATGAGATTGTCGACATTCATTATTTTGCAATACATGAGGACTCTTGCGGATTGGCTTTTGGTCAAGTTCGACTGTACATGGTGTCCAACATTCTTCATTTGAAGCGATTTAGTATTTGCATGAAAAGCGTTGGATTTCATCCAAAACACAAGCATAACTTTACCAGGCACATTGATAAAAAACGACGATTCTTTATGAGCCTGAGCAAACTGCATTGCAACAAAACTGCCTCGATTTCGCCCATCCCAGTAAGTAGTCATTCAGTGGAACGTATACTGCGAACTTGACTAAATGTAATAACTTTTAGAACTTGACTAAATGTAAAAACGTCGTTTCTGCAGCTAACACTGTCGCATATTTATCGCTATCACCGACAGCTGCTTCTTTATGATAGTGATCATATTTGACAGCTGCTTCTTTATGATAGTGTCGACAAGTGGGTCTGACACACAAAGAAGAATTAATGTTTCACGTGCCACAGCTTTTTGCTTTTTGACATTAATCCACCATCAGACTTATTACTTTCATGTTGTGGACAACAACAGCTTGGTCAGGACGAGAATACACAATTAGTTCAGTGGCCAGCAAAGGTTTGGCGGTGCCTTTAAGGACGAGAATACACAATTAGTTCAGTGGCCAGCAAAGGTTTGGCGATGCCTTTAAGGACGAGAATACACAATTAGTTCAGTGGCCAGCAAAGGTTTGGCGATGCCTTTAAGGACGAGAATACACAATTAGTTCAGTGGCCAGCAAAGGTTTGGCGATGCCTTTAAGGACGAGAATACACAATTAGTTCAGTGGCCAGCAAAGGTTTGGCGGTGCCTTTAAGGCAACAGCGTTGTATAGATAGCTTTATATTTGACGAATGCTTAACGCCTGTAGCCTCTAATCAGACTAATCAGACCAATAGTTTGTTTGATTGTTCGTTCGTTCATGGGCTGAAACTCCCACGGCTTTTACGTGTATGACCGTTTTTACCCCGCCATTTAGGCAGCCATACGCCGCTTTCGGAGGAAGACCAATTGTCAAAATGACACCTGGCAGCGGATCCCCTAAAATACCAAGGACACCCTCCGTCAAAACAGTACTTAGCCTATCTCAAAAATAGTACAGTAACAAAATAAAACATAGTCAGAAAAACAAATACTTTTCAACCATAAGCAAGGCAGAAGTATGCTGTAAAACAAACACGAATCGTTGTTTCCAAACAAAAGTCATGCTCCAATGCATTCAATCTATCATTTTCACGGCCTAGTTTCTGTCCACAGAAACAGCTGTTAACTCACAAAGGTTGATTTATATCACAGCTTAGACTGGCATTATTACATTTTCGCAGTGTGCAAACAAAAAATAATAGTAAAATCTCAAAGTATGCGTGTGTCCCCTATATAGTATAAGGATAAGGATAAGATTTCATATAGTGCTGTGAGGTTACCCCCAATGTAAATTCGAGCTGTTTTCTCACCGGGGAAAGTGAGCTGTCATACAGTACGGTGCTATCCAGTTTCTGCAATGCGGATATTCATGTTTCCAAGCCTTGAGACTTTCGCTGTGAGATTAGGATCTTTATCGTGCGTATGCGCCCAGACTCCTAATATGGACCGGTTGTGAATTTTTTTGTATTTAATTTTTGTTGAATGTAAATAAATGCTAATTCGCTCTAATTAGGCCTGACTATAAATTTACTAAAAAGAGAACTACCAAGCACAAAATGAAACTTCTTTGCAAGAAAACAAAGTACAGTAGTCTAGTTATCAGCATGAAATTATTAAGTGGCGAAGATTAAGCGACCTAGCTTCCCCTATATATGCGCGAACAACTGTCTTTCTGCTTTCAAGCTCTGCATTAACAAAACAATTGTGACCCTCCACCACGGAATGAGTCACATATCACCTTTGCATGATTTTCATATTTTACATTTTCTATAGATTTTTTTTATGCTCTATCCAGTGGTGAAAACCGTTTCAGAAAAGAACGAAAACTGTTTGAGTTATAAGCCTGTGACTAAGGTGACCCTCACACTGTTACCAGACACTCCCCAGACTTATATTAAGCCTAGCGCAGAACCGCGCGAGATGACATGCGACTCATTTCGTGGTGGAGGGTCACAATTGTGTGTACACTTAAAGGAATTAAAATATTTTAGATCGCCAAATTATTACACAATTTGGCTTTGAGGTTGAAATACCACGCTACTCATTAAAAAAAACCATTGACCACAGCGTGTCCGCATTTCTATCTATAGGCACTCCTTGCAAAAAGGTTGCTAATATTTCCATCATTTTTTTCCAAGTTGTTGACCTCTATGCCATAATATTCCCACACAAAAGTAGAATTTCTAGTGTTGACTTTTAAAGTCGACTCGACGGTATTTATTCAGTCGACCAGAGATAGCAGATCGCAGACACCCTAAAATCTCAACTGTAAAATATAAATGCAAAGATCCATAGTCAGCGATTCGGGCAATACAGATCTTTCTTTCTTTCTTTATTTGGTGTTTAACGTCGTTTTCAACCACGAAGGTTATATCGCGACGGGGAAAGGGGGGAGATGGGATAGAACCACTTGTCAATTGTTTCTTGTTCACAAAAGCACTAATCAAAAATTTGCTCCAGGGGCTTGCAACGTAGTACAATGTATGACCTTACTGGGAGAATGCAAGTTTCCAGTACAAAGGACTTAACATTTGGGCAATACAGATCACAGTTTTGTTTAAGATGTAAGGCAGAAATGTTACCTTTCCTTAAGATATTAACACTATTTCGCTTTAAACGTTTTGCGTCTTGTTAAAAAAAAAAGTCATTGTAACATATGCATTCCAGACAAAATGCTTTATTGTACAGTCCTTTCCAAGCACACGCCCATGTCCATCGCCACATACGTGTCCTGGCCTTTTTTATGAAAAAAGAGTATCCCTTCACTTGGACACATACCAGAAATCAACAGTGTGGCTGCATTATTTGAAGGAGGGGGGGGGGGTCCCTAAAATGTTTTGCCTAATTGATAAAGCTGATTGACATAGATACCACCCACGAAATTTATTCAACAACAAATCCCTCTTTGCAAGGGAAGCAGCCTCGCTGTTTTACGTTGAAAGATGCACTTATCTCGAGAGAAAAAAAAGCCTGAACAAATCGTCTTGCATGAAAAGGAATGTATCTTTAGTGTCGCCATGGTGATGAAAAGCATGCCACTCATACGGAAACGAGGATAGTGTTATAATAACGAAGGGGTCGTTTTTAGCGTCCGGATCCTAATTCGTTCGCCATGTAATATCATCGCACCTTGTGATGAGGGTTTGACGATCTTGAGCCGATATTTAATTCACAGCTTGCCGGAAACTCTTAAACACTCCAGCAGAAGCATTACTGGTCTCTGGGGTGCATCATTGTATGGTCGTAAATATCAAGAATGTACGACTCTGTTTGATGTTCAAAAGCCGTGTAAAATGTGCACAGCTAAAAATACAGCCCCACACTCATAATTTTCCCTGGTACGATGTTCATATCTCTTTAGCAGTGCTAACAGGCAAAGAAAAGTACAGTCAAAGATACTGTTCTTCCCGTGTGCACTATGAAGTGGACCACAACAGAGCACCCTTCCACTTTAATATGTATCAAAAACCAACAACCTGGCTGTTCTTGATGCAGAGTGGAACTTTCTTGTTCAATTAATTTGGCAAAGAGACACCATTATTGATTATATGAAAAAAAATGTTTGAACAGCAGCAGGCTTGAGTTAAACCACACACTTGTATTATTTGGACAAGACGGCATAACAAACGCTGATGAAGGTTTTGATTGTATTTTATTGCAAGCCACATTTTTTGCATACAAATGTAGAATAAATAAAGTAAAACCAACATTGAACTTTTTTTTTAAGGAACTGGCCTACACATACAAGATCGATCAACATATCCACTGTACAGAATTGAATTATGGAAAATGTAGGCTGAAGTGGGCTTCATATTTTACCCTTGTAGAACAGCACTTATTATAATTGATTGAATGTTGTATTGAATATATTTTTATCCGTCATCATCTGACTTTTATGCATTGCATGACAAATTGTAAAATTGCCTGAATAAAACATCTTTGAATAAAAAAAATGTTGGCAGATTAACATAGGTGTCATTTACGAATTTAATTCCACACACAAAAATGCCCACTCTGCAAGACAGAAGTCATAAGGCCTTATTTCTTTGTTTGTTTATTTGTTGCTTAACGTCCAGCCGACTACGCAGAGCCATATCAGGACGAGGAAGGGGGGGATGAAGGGGGCCACTTGTCAAGCGATTCCTGTTTACAAATGCACTAACCCATTACTTGTGTCCCAGCAGGCTTTAGTAAAACTAAATTAATACCTACTGGAAGATTACCAGTTTCCAGTGTGTTAAAATAGGCTTAACCTATCTACTGCTGGACTTACATCAGAACACTAACAGATTAAACTATACATGACCTTATTTCTTTACGCCCTCATTTTTTTTAGTGATTATTAATAGTTTAGGCCTTTCAAAATAAGGCATTAATTTCTCAAATCCCTTTGTGCTAAGATTACATGATTGCTTGCACCAGAAGGAGTAGTGTACCATTAACAAGGGAGCCAGGAAATGCAAAAGGGGTGAACAGGAGTGGAAGTTAGTTGGTGTGCGGAGGAGGAGAGGGAGGGGGGGCTGGCGTGGAGCTGGGGGCGGTTAAGGAGGGAGGTGGGTGTGCACAGAGGAGGCGGGAGGGGGGTGTGTAGAACGTTTAAGATGAGGACGAGGCGTAAAGAGAAGGAGGAGAATACGACGGAAAATCGATACCCGGAATCGCTTGGGCCAGAGTCTAATCTAAACCCAGGAAGCGGGGAAGACGTGAAATTAAAACTAGATTTTGTCCAGGATGTTGACTCACGACAGGGTCCTCCTTGGACTTAACTCACGACAGGGTCCTCCTTGGACTTGACGCACGGAAGACGATGACCTCATCATGCAGGTTAAAGACACACACCTGCCAGCATTGTGTCTTTCAGTGTGTGATCACAATTTCCTCCGTGGACGAAAACGTGGACTGAGTATTTGGATAGAGTACCTTTCCTTCTATCCCGTGGTCAGAGTATAGATCTTTCATTGTCTTCGTGTTTGGAGTAATTTGGCTTGACTGACCTAGCCTACCCTCCTATCCGTCCGGTATCCCTGGTCTTTTCTTCTATAATTATCTGTCAGCTGGTGACAGCAACAACAAACAAGTCGCGTAAGGCGAAATTACTACATTTAGTCAAGCTGTGGAACTCACAGAATGAAACTGAACGTAGTCCGCCGCTAGTGCAAAAGGCAGTGAAAGTGACGAGCCTGTTTGGCGCGGAAGCGATTGCGCTGTGCTTCATAGCACGCTTTACAGTACCTCTCTTCGTTTTAACTTTCTGAGCGTGTTTTTAATCCAAACATATCATATCTATATGTTTTTGGAATCAGGAACCGACAAGGAATAAGATGAAAGTGTTTTTAAATTGATTTCGAAAAATTAATTTTGATCATAATTTTTATATTTTTAATTTTCAGAGCTTTTTTTTAATTCAAATATAACATATTTATATGTTTTTGGAATCAGAAAATGATGATAGAATAAGATGAACGTAAATTTGGATCGTTTTATAAAACAAATTTTATTTTTACAATTTTCAGATTTTTAATGACCAAAATCATTAATTAATTGTTAAGCCACCAAGCTGAAATGCAATACCAAAGTTCGGCCTTCGTCGAAGATTGCTTGGCCAAAATTTCAATCAATTTGAAGTAGTTTGGTCTGATTCGCTCTACACACACACGCGCACAGACAGACAGACAGACAGACAGACAGACACACACACACACACACACACACACACACACACACACACACACACACACACACACACACACACACACACACACACACACACACACACGCACATACACCACGACCCTCGTCTCGATTCCCCCTCTATGTTAAAACATTTAGTCAAAACTTGACTAAATGTAAAAAATCGGGTAAGGCGAAATTACTACATTTAGTCAAGCTGTCGAACACACGGAATGAAACTGAACGCACTGTATTTTTTCACCAAGACAGTAAAGCTTCGTCAATCCCCGCGTGAAGGAATCGCTCACCTTCCACGCGCAAAACGTAGTGATATTGACACGCCAGATTAGCGCGGTGGCGTATTGTGCTAAGCAGGAAAGCGCGCTTTTCTGTATTCTTGTTAACTTTCTGAGCTTGTTTTGAATACAACCTATCATATCTATATGTTTTTGGAATCAGGAAATGATAAAGAATTAGATGAAATCATTTTTGGATCGATTTCTTAAATTTTAATCGTAAGACTAATTAATCTATTTTCGTTAATTGTGATCACATTTTAAGAGTAAACATGACATATGTATACATTTTTAGATTCAGAATGTGATGAAGAATACGATGCAATCAATTTTAAATCTGTTTGCAAAAAATCGATTTTAATGACAACTTTAATGAGCAAACTCATTAATTAAATTTTAAGCCTCCAAGCTGAAATGCAATACCAAAGTCCGGGCTTCGTAGAAGATTACTTGACCAAAATTTCAACCAATTTGGTTGAAAAATGAGAGCGTGACAGTGCCGCCTCAACTTTCACGAAAAGCCGGATATGACGTCATCAAAGACATTTATCAAAAAAATGAGAGAAAAAAAGTCTGGAGATACCATAATCAGGATCTCTCATGTCAATTTTCATGAAGATCGGTCCAGTAGTTTTCTCTGAATCGCTCTACACACACACACACAGACACACACACATACACCACGACCCTCGTCTCGATTCCCCCCTCTACGTTAAAACATTTAGTCAAAACTTGACTAAATGTAAAAAGATGTCTTCTAGTCTTTGGTCAGAGTGTCCTCCCCCTTCTCTTCTTCTTTGGTGGGTAATTTCGGTTCGCTGATCTATTCCCTTTTTCGCCCCCTATCTTTTGTTGACTGGCATTGTCCTGAAATGTCCTCCCGTCGTTCAACTAACAGTATTGTAATCTGCATGTTATGTTATGCTCCGGCTTTACTTTGTAGGCGAACGGTATGTTATATCCGTCTGTCTGTTATGTCCTGATGTTGTTAATATATGTCTTGTATACTTTCCATTTACATATGTATTATAAATGTTGAAGGATGAATGATGATACATTGTAGACGGATGCATGTTTTTGATTGAAAGCCCCACAATGATGTGCTTGGGGGAAAAAAAAGTGAGCGGAGCGTTTCATTTAGTGAACGAAAGGACCGGTTCCAACAGGCCTAGAGTACTCCCATATATAACGCTAAAGCTGACATTTTAACTGTAAAATCTACCGGTGTCCTTGCAGCAAAGGACAGGAATGACTCTACCTGACTGCCTCGCTTACCAATACCGGTATACATTTGGCAATCGACAGTCTGCGATACCGATTGTTCTTGTATTTTTTACACCCCCGGTTTTGGGGTGTGTATAGGATTCGGTCCATGTGTTTGTTTGTTTGTTTGTGTGTTTGTGTTCGCATATAGATCTCAAGAATGAACAGACCGATCGTCACCAAACTTGGTGAACAGGTTCTATACATTCCTGAGACGGTCCTTACAAAAATTGGGACCAGTCAAACACACGGTTAGGGAGTTATTGGTGTGTATAGGATTCGGTCGATGTGTTTGTTTTTTTGTTTGTGTTCGCATATAGATCTCAAGAATGAACGGACCGATCGTCACCAAACTTGGAGAACAGGTTCTATACATTCCTGAGACGGTCCTTACAAAACTTGGGACCAGTCAAACACACGGTTAGGGAGTTATTGGTGGATTAAGATTCTACAAGGACTTATAGAGGGAGATATTAATGGTCAAAGGGAAATAACCTTCTCAGTTGGTGGCAGTGAGAATGGTTATTTCCCTTTGACCAACGGGGGTGTTTTTCCTACCTCGGAGGAATTTCTTGTTATTTTTTTTTTCATGTACCCCCCATGGGGTTCCTTGAAAATAAAATTTGACTTGACTTGACTTGATATTATTTGTTTTAAACCGAGTGCTAATTTTAGTTCAGCTCTAATACAGATACAGAGTTTACTTTGCTACCTGATCAAGACATAAGACATAAGACATAAGATCATTTATTGTCCATACAATTAATACAATGGATGGAAAAGTGTAGTTGATCTGCTCTTAAAACAACCAAACAACATATGACAACATCCCCCTCAAGAGAGGGGTACCAGCTTTCAGCACAACAAATTTCAAGTAGTTATCTTAACAACTGAGAAAGAAATGATGTGAAATGTCTCAAAACCAGTCGTTTGTTGGAAAAGGTTATAAATACACAATGCAGAAGGGATTACCTTTCATAAACGTTGAATGCCCAGAACACAAACACTATACAGCTTAGCAATTAAATCCAAAATGAACATGACACTAGAAACCTAGTGCTATCAAACACTAATGCAACTACTGATAAATGAATGAATAAATATTGTTTGGTCAAAATCTAGGTAGTTGGATGACACGTAACGAAACTTCTTCAATGTGATGGCGTGGGATTATAATGTTATTGTGCTTTGCGATCAAACCAATATCTTCTCTTGCTGCTTTTCCTTCACTAATCAGTCCCTAATACTCATTCGGTTGTGGGCTGTACAGCTCAAACTGCAATGTTGTTTCCCCAGAAGGTGCTGTATTCCTGCGGTATGATTTAAAGAAGAAGAAAACACTGATGGAGATACTTGGTTAAACTTGTGCATTGATGCTGATACTGATGAGGTCCACGATATGATATTTATGTCTTACGAAGTACATAATCTGAATTTGATACAAACGATTCGGGGGAGTTCTAGCTGAGCTTTATTCAGATGACGCTTTGGTTGGTCAGCCATTTACAGTTTGCATTCAAGACTTAACACTCAGCCGCCTATGAGTAAGTTCGACGTTACGTGTGACGTCATCGTAGCCCATCTTAACAATGCCACGCAAGCTTAAACTACATTTTGGTAACCACATGAAGTAAGTAGCACATTTTAATCGCATTATAATAAGACTCAGCGGGGATTTTTTTTTTCCCCACCGTATAAATTTCCCTGACACGCGAGGTGTTTCGGGGGGGTGGGGGGGGGGGGGGGTGGCTTGAAGGAGCCGAGATATCTGAATGAGACCTTTTCGTGAATTCTCATCACGTGTGTCTGTCTGATCAAGTAAACCAGATCTGTGATTAAATTTGTTTGTTTGTTTGCTTAACGCCCAGTCGACCACGAAGGGCCATATCTGGGCGGTGCAGCTTTGACATATAACGTGCGCCACACACAAGACAAGAAGTCGCAGCACACGCCACACACAAGACAGAAGTCGCAGCACAGACTTCATGTCTCACCCAGTCACATTATTCTGACACCGGACCAACTAGTCCTAGCACTAACCCCATTATGCCAGACGCCAGGCGGAGCAGCCACTAGATTGCCAATTTTAAAATCTTAGGTATGACCCGACCGGGGTTCGAACCCACGACCTCCCGATCACGGGGCGGACGCCTTACCACCAGGCCAACCGTGCCGGTCATCTGTGATTAGAGTTGAACTAAAGACGAAATGACGACAAAGATTGAACCATCTCTGTCGCCTTATTTCTCTTCTTCTCCTGTCTGTGAAAGGCCTACCATGTAAGAAGCCATTCGGGCAAGTGTTCTCACACATTGGACTTTAAAACATTCAAAGGACATTAATTTTGGTGTGTTGTAATTTAGACAGCCCTGTGTTGACTACATTGTGTACACTACATTGGGTGTGCACGTTAAAGATCCCACGATTGACAAAAGGGTCTTTCCTGGCAAAATTGCTTAGGCACAGTTAATAATTGTCTACCTATACCCGTGTGACTTGGAATAATAGGCCGTGAAAGGTAAATATGCGCCGAAATGGCTGCAATCTACTGGCCGTATAAAATTTCATCTCACACGGCATCACTGCAGAGCGCCTAGAACTGTACCCACGGAATATGCGCGATATAAGACTCATTGATTGATGGTTGATTTTCTCGAAATTGCTCCGAAACGAAGCTAATAAATTAGAAGGATTTAAATCGGTGAGCAAGCGGTTTTGGTCCTGGATTATATCCTTATCAAGGGGGAAAAAACCTGTTTCGATACGCCCCCAGAGCTGCACATTTCGTCGTGGGGCTTGCAATGATGTCATCTCACACCAGGAATAACTTAGATTAAGCATTTGAACGTTCAATGATTCAAATCTTGGATACTGTGTTGGATGTCTTTAGGGACAATATATTATCTGTTTTTGTCTAAGCGTCGTCCTACGCCTGATAGCAGATAGATGTGTTCGCAGTTGCTTATAGGTTGCAGAAATGACTTTACCCCGAATCGAACAAATTCCGTCTGCCTAGACCGTAGACGAATGCGTACCCACAAGCACTAAACAAAATATGAAGACGAACAGAATCGGGACTGTACACAGAAGATTGTGCATAAGGAAGCCGGTCCCTATTCACATTCCTTTAGTAAATAAAGCACAGCTACGGAGTATTTTTTGAGCATATCATTGCACTTTTGCAGCCAATCGAAAGGTCAAATTATATTTGACAGCGGTTGCACCAGGCTGCAGAAAGTGACAAGGTGTTGACACATTGTGTGCGCTCCCAGACAAAACTAACGCACAGGTGGTACTCCAAACTTGTCACAACCCACAACGTGTTCATTTTTCACCTCTTCTCTATCTTCGTAGCAACAGAAGAATTTGTATGACCGTGCCTCCAAGGCCATGTTTGCTTTATTACGTAAAACTAGAAAACTGTTTTTGCCTCTTATGTCCAAATTGACCTCTTTGAAAAAACTGTGGTCCCTATTTTACTTTACGGTTCTGAAGTATGGTGCCGTTACATGTCTGATTTAGCTAACAAATTACAGATACGATTTTTTAAGATGATTTTGAAAGTTGGCAAATCAACACCAACAAACATGGTTTTGGGTGAATTAGGTCAGTTCCCTGTAAGTATTCAAGCGAAATGTCGTATGTTGAATTTTTGGTACAAACTTGCATTTTCTAGTGATTCTGACAAACTTTCTTGTGTGACATATCGTTTTTTGTTTAAAATGTATGAATCTGGTGTATACAAGTCAAAATTTCTGCTTTCTGTCCATGGTGTTCTAAATGAGTTAGGCTTTAGTGATTTTTGGCACAATCAAACTAGCGATAATGTAACGGATGGTGGTTATTTTAATACTTTCAAAGCACTGATGAAAAATAGGCTACAAGACCAATTTGTCCAAACCTGGCATTCAGAAATAAATAACAATGAGTTTTATTATAATTATAGAATGTATAAAGAGAATTTTGAGTTTGAAAAGTACTTGTCTATCCTGCCGGTTAATTTAGCAAACGCTGTTTTAAAATTTAGAACACTGAATCATAAATTGCCTATACAAAAAGGTAGGACTCTTGGTGTTCCCAGACAAGACAGAATCTGTCACAAATGTTCATCAGGTGACCTTGGGGACGAGTTCCATTATATTTTTGTATGTCCTTTTTTTTTACCAATTATAGAAAACAGTTGTTACGGTGCTATTATTATGCCCGCCCCAATTCAGTTAAATTCAAAGAGCTTTTTTCCACTACAAAAAAGAGTTTATTGCTAAAACTCGCAAAGTTCATGACACTTGTCATGGACTGTTTGAGAAGTGAGTAAAATTTAATTCTCTTTTAGCTTTATACTCCGATATCTGTTTTGTGTTGTTTGTAATAGTATTTTTGTCCTGATGTTAACTCACCCTCCACCCCCCCCTCCCCCTTCCCCCCATTTCCCATAGTAAAGAAATGTATGTAATCACTTTGCACTTGTAGTGTTTTATTATTATTATTATTATTATTATTATTATTATTATTATTATTATTATTATTATTATTATTAATTATTATTATTATTGTTGAATTGTTTCTTGTATTGTTTTTGCTCTCCCTCACCCCTCAACTCCCTTTTCTGTACATAGTCTGATTTCTTTTTGTTTTAGTTCCTTTTATTTGGTGTTGAATGAAATGTGTTTTTACTGTGTTTTTTTAATTTTCCATGTACCCTCACGGGGTTTTATTGGAATAATAAAACTTGACTTAACTTGTTCTAACAACAATTTCAAGTCTGTCAAACTCACTTGAAGAAGATAAAATAAACCCCTTTAAAATTACCCAAAGAATATATATATATATATATATATAACAAATTCAAGGAAAAGAAAAGCCAAACAAAGAATGTCAAGTGGCAGCCCAAATTTTCGACCTGTTGCCAGGCCTTCCTCAGGGGCGTGTAATTCTGCGAGACGCCAATTCATGCATCAATTACTAAGCAACACAATACCATGGTTATTTTAGTTACGAATCACAAAGCAAATATTTCAAAAATAAAATTTACATTCAAGCTTAGATCTACTTTCGTTTTGATTGTAATCAAAACAAATGTACACGTGCGAATTCCAAAGTTATTACGTCAAAGGTATACGTATCTTGTAGTGACGTATTCGTCGCTGATGACGTAATTTCAAAGTTCGAACAAAATGGATACTTATTCTTGCCGTGAACAGGCAAAAGTATCATTCTGATGTCTCTTCAATTAAATGCGTAAGTACTTTAACACATTTGTTTATGCCAAAGGTTTGCATAAAGATACAACACTTAACCCTTCGGACAGAATACATAAACAATATGTATCTCAACTATATGAATTCGAAGATCAATAGAGAA
Source organism: Littorina saxatilis (assembly GCF_037325665.1). Lineage (NCBI taxonomy): Eukaryota > Metazoa > Mollusca > Gastropoda > Littorinimorpha > Littorinidae > Littorina > Littorina saxatilis. The sequence goes on from NC_090246.1 coordinate 99,218,705, forward strand.
GATACACTAAGATTTAGACATCTTCATGCTCATGAACTTTTGATAACATTCCGACAAAACATTCTTCGACGACAAATTTTTACTCTCTCTCTCTCTCTCTCTCTCTCTCTCTCTCTCTCTCTCTCTCTCTCTCTCTCTCTCTCTCTCTCTCTCTCTCTCTCTCTATCTCTCTAATTCACACACACACACACACACATACACACACACACACACACACACACACACACACACACACACACACACACACACACACTCACACACACACATAGCATGGTCTAAACGAAAGCTGTAATAGAGTGTTTACGGATCAGAATTGAGTCCACTCGGCACCAAAGTTTTTAATTTTGCAATCCAGAAAGACTCTCTTTTCCACCTCTCATCCCGGGTCGAACAAAAGACTCTTTCGATCACAATGCACTCCATATCACCGAGAGAATGGTCGGGCTGGTTGAAGTGCACTGTGAGAAGAGTACCTGTGTTCTTCCCAATGTGTGAGCGGTGGAGATAGAACCTTTCTCTGAGACTGTTTTGAGTCTGCCCCACGTACTGGGCACTGTGGCATTTTTTACACGAAATGAGATAGATAATGTTTTTGGTGTCACAAGAGAAGTGTTCTCTGAGAGTGAAAGTTTCACCTGTTTTACATGAATTGAATGTGGTGGACTCAATCAAGTGTTTTTCACAGATGACACATTTTTTACGCTCACACCTGAAACACCCAGGGTTGTTGTCGTGTTTAGGAGGAAGAACTGTCGGCATTAGGATATTGCGTATGCTCTTACAGTTTCTCTCTCCACAAATGGGCGTTTCAGGCAGAACGTTTTTCATGTGTTCACTCTCGCTGATCAAGCTTTCCTGCAAACCATGCAACCACTGGCCGAGGGGAGGGTTGAGTGGGTTATGATTGATGACGAAAGGGACTCTGTTTGTGGGAGTTTTTTTGCGATATGAAAGAGTCTCCTTTCTGATTTTAGCTGTAGCTTTCCTCCTGCCATCTTTAACAGTCTTTTTGCTGTACCCCCTGGCAAAAAACTGTCTCTCCATCTCATCGCACCTTTGTTGAAATTGCTCCTCTTCTGAGCAGAGTCTTCTGAGTCTCAGAAATTGTGAGTATGGCAAATTTCTTTTTACGTGAGCTGGGTGACACGAGTTTTGGCACAGGTAGGCATGGCTGTCAGTAGGTTTAGAGTACAGGTCAGTCTGAAGGTATCCATCCTTCAGACTGACTGAAATGTCTAGAAAGGAGACTCTTTCTAACGATGAGTGGTGAGTGAATTTGATGGTAGGATGAAGGGAGTTGATGTGTTTTATATATATATTATATGGTTTTAAACATACATGTGCTAACTACAACAACATCAATTTATGCAATACAGAGCTCACTGGAAAGGAAATAAACCAAATAAATACGGGGTCAAACATCAGGGATGACAATCACACATTCAATATCTAATTTCTAAAATATATTCTGTACTTAACAAAACTGCTTTGTAGTAAAACGATAAGTTCTCAAAACCGTTATAAACAATTTTGCATTCTCTAAAACCCAACATCCCTATTTAATTCCTTAACTTATCGTCTGATCTAACGTAACATGTATTTGCTATTTCAAATGTTGGGTGCTACGAACGTACTTGTTGTGTGTGTGAGTGTGTGTGTGTGAGTGTGAGTGTGTGTGTGTGTGTGTGTGTGTGTGTGAGTGTGAGTGTGTGTGAGTGTGAGTGTGTGTGTGTGTGTGCGTGCGTGCGTGCGTGCGTGCGTGCGTGCGTGCGTGCGTGTGTGTGTGTGTCTCTCTCTCTCTCTATCTCTCACACACACACACACATACACATGCACATGCACACACACACGCTATTGCTACCTCTCTCTCTCTCTCTCTCTCTCTCTCTCTCTCTCTCTCTCTCTCTCTCTCTCTCTCTCTCTCTCTCTCTCTCTTTTCTCTCCATGCAGATTTATAATCAAAGTATTGAGTGTAATCGTGGCACAGCGGAACAGCCCCGTTCCGCCATCACTTCTCAGATCCTATACCAAAGTAGGTCGAGAGTCTGTTTCCTCTCTTATAAAGCAAGAATGTTCTAATAAGGTACCTTCTTTCTCGCGAACATGTTCGTTTACAGCAGCATATATATATACCAAACATATATATAATCAAACACGTGTTTGTGAGATGGAGAGTCAGCTTCATGGGAATCGATTTTTGTTTTTTTTATATAATTTTTTTTATATGCGTTTAGTAAGAAACTTGTAAATAATTTTGTTTGATCAGAACGGTTGTTCGGTACCATTAGTTACCATATTCACAGAACCATACTGAATTCCGCCTTACGTTCTTTTTCAGCTTCATCATTCTGTCACCCTGAAGAAGCCTCCCGTGGGGGCGAAAATGTGGATCATCATTAATAAACATATTCCATATTCATCACAAAAACGTTTGAGGAGATTGTTTTTAAATATTTGCCTATATATATATAATATATATATAAACATCAGAAGTTGTGAAAGAAACAATTGAAAGTCAGCAGAGATTTTCTTCTGAGATTTGTAAATATCTCTTAGCAGAGCGAAAGAGAGAGAAGAAAATATCCCTTCACAGACAGCCTATTGGGAGCTTCTGACCCTCCTCAGGGGGGACCGAGATTTACAAAGAAAAGTCCCTTTGTGGGGGACGTATCACTATGGAATCTAGTCCTGAGGAGGACCATTGTTTTAGTACCTAGATATTGTATATAATTATATATTGTCCTAGCATTTTTTATGGGATAAAAGCACCATTCCACTTGGTCACATACCAACAAATCAACTGCATTAGCAACTGCGAAACAATCCCTAGTCTGCAGGGATAGGAGCCAGACTGGGGATGTCTAGTGTCCAAGTAGGATGATCGTATCCCACTTCAAAGCTTTGGTTTAAACAAAACTTTATTCAATTTTAATCATGACAAGAACAATGCATGGATGATTACATACTCAAGCATATAATGCTTATTTTAAGCAATCATAGTAATTACAAAACAAAGGTTAGCATGATGATGGCGGAATAAATACATTAGCTCATTTCAGGAAACGAAAAAAAAAAGAAAAAAAAAGAAGACAAAACAGATACACAAACAAGCAGAAAATGGGAAGGGGTTGGTGATACAGGAGGTGGGGACAGGGCAGCTAGCCAGTAGCTTCAAAGCTTTGACATGCAGATAACGTGATAAGCATTGGCGGTGTCCGCAATTGTTCACACAGGAAAGGATTAATCTTTTGAGAGGAGCACCAACGGCGATTTGAAGTATTTTCTAACACACGTTGAACGCAAAGATTAAAATTTTTATTTAATTTATCAGATAACCGTCAGACCAGTTTTGAAACAGGAAGACATAGCTGTTCGAAACGGAGGCAGTCTTCTCCAATTGCGGAGTCCCTTCGAGTAAGAAAAGAAAGGAATCAAATTCAAGCGCACGCAAACATTTTACAGTTTTCGTAAATGGCATCATTGAAGGCGTAATCATGCATTACAAATGATTTGGCGTTTCAGCGAAATGGTGTTATAGCTTTGACGAATAGAAACGCTTCTACTCGCACTTCCATGTAGCATTACAAAAGACAGTAACCATCGTACCTGAGCAAAACAATTTCAAAAGGATGTAGCCGAACTGAGTTATAATATATCTTACAATAGTCACACATCTGGTTCTAATATGCACCTCGGTGGAGAAGTAACTAATCAAAACTGAATGGATGCGGGTTCACACTGCATGGTGATAAACATGCACAGTTTATCTGACAGATGCTGTATATGATATGTGTGTTTAATATTGTTGGGCAGTATTGGTTTGTACTTATCTTTCATCCCAAAATAAATCTCGAACGAATGAACTCAAAAGGAGCGTAAGGTATGGAAAGCATGGAAATGCTTTTCCTGGATCTAAATGTTACTCAATGAAATAAGTTTGTCAACACTGAGTTCTTAACATGAACGGAAACGCATTTCCTCTGAACAAATGTCAACGCAACTGAGAAAAAAACACTTATTTCTTGTCACTCTTACTTTGACTTGAAACTGAGATGCATGTATTTCTTAACTGATAAGTACTCGGCGGGAATATGCATTATGCGTGTCTTTGAAAAAAGCAGTAGGGGAGAAGCCATTAGACACAAGTGTGTGTGTGTGTGTGTGTGTGTGTGTGTGTGTGTGTGTGTGTGTGTGTGTGTGTGTGTGTGTGTGTGTGTGTGTGTATGTGTGTGATAGAAAGAGAGAGAGAGAGAGAGAGAGAGAGAGAGAGAGAGAGAGAGAGAGAGAGAGAGAGAGAGAGAGATAGAGCAGGATACAAGATCTACAGACAAGAAAGAAAACAGACGATTCACTGACAACCGACAATCGACATTGTATTAGATGTATATGAAAATAGAGACTGACATAGAGAGACACACAGAGAGAGGGAGAGACTGAGGCAGAGAGAGAGAGAAGAAAAGAGAGAGGGAGATAGAGAGGATTCGCTGGTACCAAATATCCACATTACGATAAATATTATTGTATCCAACGTGGCTTTGACTTTATCACACTCGGGTCGAACTCTGCATACACGATGATATCACACTACATAAGAATAAGTGAGGTTACCATGAAAGGCTCAGACAATGTCCTGAAACACGGAAGAAGGAGAAAGAAGAAGACTGCCTGACTACTGTAATTACAGAAGACAAAGAATCCAAGGCTGAGAACTTTGCACCAAAGCTCCTCACATCTTTGCCAAGAACAATGAGAAAAAATACACGCAGAGAGAGAGAGAGAGAAAGAGAGAGAGAGAGAGAGAGGGAGGGAGAGACTGAGTCACTGAGAGAGAGAGAGAGAGAGAGAGAGAGAGAGAGACACACACACACACACTCACACACACACACACACACCGTGGCACACACACGAGAGAGAGAGAGAGAGAAAGAGAGAGAGAGACACACACACTCACACACACACACACACACACACACCGTGGCACACACACGAGAGAGAGAGAGAGAGAGAGAGAGAGAAAGAGAGAGAGAGAGAGAGAGACGAGTACAGAGAGAGACAGACAGAGAGAGAGTGAGAGAGAGAGAGGGGAGACTGAGGAGAGAGACGGAGAGTGAGAGGGAAGGAGAGAGACACAGAGAGACAGACACAATGATGCAGAAGATAAAAATGAGCCCAGAAACGTGTTGTACGTGCCAACTTACACTGCGAGCTCGCTGTGTGTTATTCCTGCGATTCCTCAGTCGCTCACAGAATTCCCCGTCTCGGCGGCGGGTAACAGGAACACGCCCGTGTTCTTTGCTCCAGAACTTCTGCTGCTGCTTTCGCCGTCGACACAGCATTACAAACTACTACTGAAGGAAGTGTTCTGTGTATGTGAGGCTGCTGCTGCCCAACGCCAATCATTCCGCTCACTTATTTTTGTTCCGTCTTTGCCAACCCACGGTGGGGAACACTACTCGAGATGACCACAACCAGAGCGCACATGGTGAAGAAGAAAAGCGCTTTTGTTCGTTAATCGTCTTGGTCTGCCAACGTCGCAGGCGCCGAAGGCTACGAGGCGTGGCTCGACGAGTCACTAAAAAAAAATTTAAAAAAACCAAGCACGAAATGCTTGTCACGGAGATATTCTTTTTTTTCTTCTTTTTTTTCCCCCCCTTCTTTTGTTAATCAATGACACAATCCGTGCTTTGTGATTTCACGAGTAACTTTAGCCTCCTGCACCCCGTTTCGCAGTGCCCGCATGCAAAAACATCATTCGCTGATGACGAGCAGAGCCACTGCTGGCTGTAAGACAGTGTAACACGCAAAAGCAGCCTCTTCGATGTTGCGCACAGACGTGCACAGAGAGAGAGTGCGGGAGGAGAGGCGGGCGGGCGGAAAAGCGGCGACTGTCTCGCCAAAAAAGCGTGTCAGTAGGTAGGGGGAAAAAGCATCAACCCACTGCTCAGTGCTCAGCTGCTGAGCAGAAGCATGGTGCCCAGTCTGGTTGGCCCCACACAGGCGTATGAATAAAGACAACTGCACTGGTTATACTGACTTTTGGGCTTTGTTCTGTACTCTCTCTTTCTCTCGTGAATTCTCTCTCTCTCTCTCTCTCTCTCTCTCTCTCTCTCTCTCTCTCTCTCTCTCTCTCTCTCTCTCTCTCTCTCTCTCTCTCTCTCTCTCTCTCTCTCATGAAAGTCATAAAGCATCAGTGTTTCATAACGCAAGAATGTATGTATAGCCTACAACGTGTATATAGTCATGTGAATAGTTTTCCTGCCTTGCTTATCTTTTGTAATTGTTTTACGTATGTATATATATAAATATATGTATTTAAGATTAGAATAGTCCCTCTCTGGGCGAGGGCTGGTTGAAAAGAAGCTCGTTTATATTGCTTATGCCACAACCCTCGTAAAATAAAATTTGATTTGATTTGATTTGATTTGATTTGATCTCTCTCTCTCTCTCTCTCTCTCTCTCTCTCTGGATTAAATAAAGGCGTGCTTCTCCGTGATTGTGTTTCAGTCTAGGCACGCGCCTGGTTCACCGTAATACCCTCATTCGCCGGACAGGACCATCTTGATCATCCCCAGGGATTGGGGACATACGGCTTTTTAAAAGTATGGCGAATAAATCTCTCGTTAGGCAGCTCACTACTATTCAGATCCCACGTATACTGCACCGAGCGGATAGCAACGAAGTTCGTTTTCTGTGTGTGTGTCTTTTAATGATCCGGCCTCGGGCCAACGTTTTAAACGCTAAAATCACAAAAGAGAATTGTCTAGTTTCCTCAGCGTCAACCGCTGGGGACATCAAATTTTAACTGAAATGCTTGGGAAAAAAAGATGTTACGCACGTAGTGTACAAAATGGCCTCCTCGATCTGTGAAAGTCAAGAGTGTTTTTTTCCCCTTTCTTTGTCAGTTGGTTAGTTAGTTAGTTAGTTAGTTAGTTCACCTCTGGGACAACCTGTGTTTGGCCTGTCTGAAAACACCTCCGCGTGAGGGGTTTTGCTGCCAGCGCGGTGAAGATAAAGAGGCCGGAACATTTTCTCTGCCCGCGCGGCAGCAAGCAGGATGTCTCTGAACTTGACTGAGTACGGTTAGTTAGTTACTTAGTTTGTTAGTTAGTTAGTTAGTTAGTTTGTTTGTTTGTTTGTTTGCTTTTGTTGCCGTGTTTGTTTTTGTTTTTTTGTTTGTTTGTAGGTTGGTTGGTTGTTTTGTTTGTTTGTTTGTTTGTCTTGGTTTTTTTTGGTGAAGGGGAGAGGGGATGAAGGGGGGCGAGGGGGGAGGGGTAGTATTGTTTTACTTTCAATGTTCTCTGTCTTGGTATCAGCCGTTCCCAATTACCTCCCAGCTCAACTGATTCCGAAAAGGAATCTCACTTACCGAACATTGCATGATCCTCGATCCTGTGTGAAATGCACCATGCCGATCAGTATTATATGCCATCTGCCTGGTGGTGTTTACGCCCACTGCCGTGGTGCCGTCATCGGATTGAAATTTGTTTACATTCCCGCATGACACAGGCAGGCCCATACTGTCTCGCGGTCTGCCTCGATTGCCACCGCATGGCGGAACTAATGAGAAGGGCGCAGTGCGAGGAAGTTAATATTCAAAGGTATCATTGTTATGGATCATGTTTTAGTCATTTCTTTCTTTCTTTCTTTCTTTATTTGGTGTTTAACGTCGTTTTCAACCATTCAAGGTTATATCGCGACAGGGAAAGGGGGGGAGATGGGATAGGGGAAAGGGGGGAGATGGGATAGAGCCACTTGTTAATTGTTTCTTAGTCATTTCTTGTTTGGTTGAAAAATGAATGTGCGCAAAGAACCGTTGACACACTAGCATCCCGACCCTTTTACCCTTTGAATCAGTGTGAAACGACTGTCTCGGCGCTGTAGTGCACACACTGATTGTCAGTATTTCAGTGTTGGCCTGATTGCGTCTCGCTAATCCGCTCCCGAGGCCGACGTGGGATGATTAATAGTCAGTCCTACGTGGCGGGATCATTCTGCGTGACGCCGCGAGAAAGCCGTCATATGGGGGCTGAGTTCAGTAAGTTCTGCAACTGAGAACAAACTGACGCACGCACGTATGTAAGGCACGCGCACACTGACAAACACACACATATGAGGGGCGGAGCAGTTAAGCCAGAAGCCCCCCAGAAGCTGAAGAGTTTTAGCTATTTTATTAACAATGTATGGCTTATCCTTGATTTTAAACATGCTCAACTGGTGTCAGCAGCCACTCATTATTTCTTTTAAAGTTAGTATTAAATCTTCTTTTTTTTACAGCCGGGGGGGGGGGGGTCCGGAACCCCTGTAACCCCCCCCCCCCCCCCCCTCCCTAATCCGCCCCTACATATACAAACACACAAACTGAAACACTCGCACGCACAAAACCACACATACACACTTTGACACACACTGTGACACACACTCACACACACACACACACACACACACACAGACACACGTGCGAACGTGCGTGTGTGCGTGCGTGCGTGCCGTGTGTGTGTGTGTGCGTGCGAGCGTTCGTACGTGCGTGCGTTCGTACGTGCGTGCGTCAGTGTGTGTGTGTGTGTATGTGGGTTTGTGGATTTACCGCAATATGCGGACCAAATAGGACCAACTGGGGTCGTCCGTCGCTATATCGCAGCAATTTGCGGACATCGGCCGAAAAATGCGACTATTTGCGGACGTCCCCAAATGGGCGGTCTTTGGTCCGCAAATTGCTGCAATATAGTGACGGACGTCCGCAAATTGCTGCACCCCACTAAAAATGGATTTGCAAGTTATGCTCATATTGCTGCAATATAGGTGTGGACAACGAGCCCTGTTTCACGCAGATTTCAGATCCATTGTAATATCCATTTCAGGGTTTCATTTACTAGTGCGCCTTGCGCCATTGGCGCATAACATCTCAAAATATAGCTATTCTGATGAACACGTGGGGGAATTCGGGGGCTGTGATTGGATGGTCTCTTCCGATCATCAAAGCATAATGCTACGGAAGTCGGCCATTGTTCTCAATATCCAAAAGCATATTGTCGTAAACAAAGACGCATGGTTCCGGTTTCTTCCACGTGTATAAAGTACACGCATACCTCGCCAGGTTTGTTTCTGTGACTTGTCGACAGACGATGCCATTTGCTTTGTGTGTGTTTTTGTTGTTGCTTACTGTACATGACATACATTACGTGTAAAATCCAGTTCTTTAACAGGCAACAAACCTTGCAATTTTCCAGATGCTGCAATCTGAAGCGACCAATCTCTGATTCTAGCAGACGATCTCTCCAATGTTTAACACAAAATCAGCAAACTCTCCTGTCACATAGAACGTCCATTGTATAGTGCAATGTTGAAATGAAGTTACCGGTCTGAAACATTTAGTCGTTTCTTCTGAGACAATCCTTGTTCTCTTATCATCTACAGATTTACCGCAGTCTTCACCACGCGAATTCCCAACAGAAGTCAGACTTTCGAACATACATACGTAGGCAAGCATGATACGTCATGACGTCATATGATTCCTTGCATATTGACGTAATAATGCTAAACATCCGGTTATCTCGAGTTTTCTCCGTAATACATGTCCGTGGGTTTTTCAATGTTCGGTTATTTCCGTGGCTTCATGCGAAAAGGGAACCGTCGTCTGCAATCAACGACATGGACCATTCTGGTACTTGTTGCTGACAAAAACATGATGTCAACACAGAATTTAATTTCAGAATAGCTATATAAACGCTATTGTGTTTTCATCGTAGCAATAGGGTCCGATATTTAGACTCGAACAAGTATAATGCGACTCGTCTTCGACTCGTCGGCATTATACTTGTCTCGTCTAAATATCGGACCTTATTCCCCCCTCTGCTTCTTTACCTCTGTAAACTTGTAGAGCTAGTTATTTTTCGATAATGACCCAGCAACCAAACAAATAACGAGCCAGCAACAGCCTGAATCCTCGATAGTGCAATGGGTTGAGAAGCTGTTCTGTTTTGGTACTACTTTTGCGACTGAAAAGTCCGAACGCTCTATACGTACGAAGTATACATCTCTGGAGCAAACAATACAAACATACCGCATTTAAATTAACAACTACATGCCTAAACACATGAATCTCCATATAAATTCCATGAGACGTGTTTTCTGGATCTAGATCTGCCGTGCACAAACGTTCATCACAAGCAAATTCCCAAGGCAAGTAACTCATACTTTGTCTAGCGACAAGAGTAGTTCCTCTTCTTTTCACTCAGTTTCTTCGACAACACTGACTGCAATCCGACGGTCAGTTTTCAACAATATTTCATTTTATAAACAGATCACACGCAACCAAATGCACACATCTCATCAATTTAAACAACATAAAAAACGCTGGCGCTGGACCCGAGTACTATTCAGACTGGCTCGCTCCCCCAGTATGAAAGTTTTTGTCTTGTGCACGTGGATTTAAAAAAAATAATAATAATTGTCAGTAAGTACTGGTGTCACATGACTGATGTGAACCAGTTGATTGGCTAATGGCGATGCGCTAAAACTGTTAGCGCACTCTTGGAGTGCGCTAACTTTTCCACAGAGCGTATTCTTACGCCCTTTACCTAAGCAAGACTGTGCTCTCATCCTCAGAATTAATTACTGACATGTAGCTTATATTCTCCACAATACCAAATGACCATAAATTCCCTGCTTCTCAATTAAAGCAGAAGTGGGTTTTTTTCTGACATATTGCATGTGCCTGTGCCACAGTGCGGCTGCCACTGATCTAAAAATAGAAGCCGCTGTGTAACTTTCATCTAATTCTCGCCGACTTGCATAGATTCTTCTCCTCGTGTTAGTGGCATGTAGCTTATCATCCACATTACCAAATGATGAGTTAATATAAAATTCCCACCCGCTAGCAGAAAACACAAGTGTTATTCCGATAACGTACCAGCTAGACCAGTTTGGAAGACTGACTCGATCGACTGTCATACGTAGCCGCACTGACTACACTGAAATACGACTGCATCAGTTCAGTAAACGAATGGTTTCCGAATTATTATTTCAAGGCAAGAACAATCGTAATCGAAAACGTGTAGGGTTCAGAACGTTCTTACCATTATAAGACTTATTACCAGCGTGCCTCGTGCGTGCAGACTCAGTCAGTGCTGCATGCAGTGGTTTGATTGCTAGCAGACGACATAAACCCCGCTCAGCAAATTAACATGTTGGGCAAATGTGAACGAAAATACGATGGGGATATAATACGTGTATGGTTCAGAGCATTCTCACCGTTCATATTTAGTATCAGACTCCCCGATGAGTGAAGATTACAACACGAGAAATATGCCACATTTGTTTTGAAAATGTGCGAACCGTCGAGTCCCGCGGCTTCGAGTCAATTCAAGGGGAGTCACTCCGCACAGTCAATCCGTCGAAGCTCGACTGGAGGTTTCGAATCGCAGATAATGAAGAGCACAGCCCTTTCTCCGAGTTCAAATGAGGTCTCTCTGAAAGATCATCACTGTTCTGATTAACGCTACACTAGACTGGAATTTTCCAACAGAAATTAAAATGCGTGTGACGAAAGCACGACACACTTGAGACACCCCACACAAAAGTAGATCTTTACTGTACACGACCTGACCACACAGTTATGCCTATTCAAATGCGCGTTGCAAAATGTGCGCTTGGAATCTTCTTTTTTCTATGGCGGTACTGACAATATCGTTATTGAAACAATCCCAGTGCACTAAGGGATTTATAGAGCAAATCTCGAAAATAATTATTGAACTCAGCGCTATGCGCTTCGTTCAATAATGAATTTTCTCGATTTGCTCTATAAATCCCTTAGTGCACTGGGATGTCTCAATAACTTAAAATAAATATTTATTTATTTTACACAATTAAAAATATTATTAGAGTAAAATAAAACATTAAAACGTTCATAATAAACAAAAGTAAACAAGAATTAACAACAACAAAAAAATAGACCGCCCATGCCGGGAATCGAACCCGGATCACTTGGATTTAAAAAAAAAAAAATTTATTTATTTATTTTACACAATTAAAAAAATTATTAGAGTGAAATAAAACATTAAAACGTTCATAATGAACAATTGTAAACAAGAATTTAAAAAAAAAAAAAAAAATAGACCGCCCATGCCGGGAATCGAACCCGGATCACTTTGGCCATAGACGAATCGCTTTCCACCAGGATCACTTGGATTAAAAAAAAATTTTTTTTTATTTATTTTACACAATTAAAAAAATTATTAGAGTAAAATAAAACATTAAAACGTTCATAATAAACAATAGTAAACAAGAATTTAAAAAAAAAAAAGAAAAAGACCGCCCATGCCGGGAATCGAACCCGGATCCCTTTGGCCATAGTCGGAAACGCTTTCCTCCAAGCCAACAAATCTGACATTCGCCAGTGAACTCAAATGGCTATAATCCTCGCGCAGTGGTACACGCACGCAAAGCACGCAAAGCCTGGTACGGTGTCGCTGGCTTGGCTGGGCGGTTTATCAGCCGAACGGCTATTCTGACCCACCGCGAATTGCGCCCTCCGTTAAGAGTGGTTTTTGTGGAATATTTCGCATTTAGGTCCCAGGTAACATTATGAAGTTTTAATACGATCAATCGGACCTATTATCAAGTTAGTGTATCAACTTTTGAACGAACTGCGCCCAGTAGTTTCCCAGCAATAAGCTGTTAAGTCGAGACAGACAGACACACACACACACACAATTAAAGTCTGCAGGACCCTAGTACTGCGTACTCGGGGATAAAGCGGTTTCATACACTATTTTTCCCAGAAAACTGAACTTCATACAGTAATTAACGTTGGAACACGGGTGCAAAAGTTCGTCTGCTGGTCCCATTTGACGGAAGAACATTATCCTAAGCGATACTAAAACATAAACAGAACACACAATATTTTCCTTTACCGCCACAGCAGAATAACAGCATATCTGTGTACTTGATTTTAGTCCAAAACAAGGAAACTGACAAGAAGTGTTAACAGAATGGAATGATTTGCACGGAACTATACAACATTAATCGATCGCCTGCGCAGGTTGACTGGTTGAGTGATTCGGATTCGATCACACTTTCGCACAAAAACTCCTGTTTTCTTTGAATAACTGAAGAAAGGAGGAATAAAGAGGCTACACACCTCGTCTCAGTGATTATTAAAAATAATGGTCTCAGTTCGCGGTCATGAAGAAGCTCGCTGAAGCTCGCATTTTTCATGATCCGCCAACTTCGACCATTATTTTTAATAATCACTGAGACTAGGCATGTAACCTCTACCTATTGCTACGCTGAAAACACAATAGCTGGTAATGTCCCATTGGAATTCCGTTCAGTGCGTCAAAGGGCACGCCACACAAAACAGACAAGACCGAATTCTTTCATGTTTTGAAAATCATAATTATAATTAAACATGACAAACAAAGCAAAGATCGAACGCGGCAGCGACAATTTAGCTAGAGTGTGTCAAACGTGACAACCCTCGAAAATGGAATTCACAACAATGTGAATCAGTGTCAATAACGCGTGTGCCCTCCGTTGTGTGCCAGGCATTCAATACATCGTTGGCGCATGGAGTGGATCAGGTTGCATATGAATGCTCTGGGAACTCCATTCCACTCCTGCTGGAGCCATTGCAGCAGTTGACCCAGATTGGCAGGAGGAGGGTGTTGTTGCTGTACCCGACGACAAAGCTCGTCCCACATGTGCTCTATGGGGTTCAGGTCCGGGCTGTTGGCTGGCCACAGCATCCTGTTGACCCTGGCCTGCTGGATGAAGTTGTTTACAGCTGCGGAGCGATGGGGAGGTGCGTTGTCATCCTGAAGAATCGCACGAGGGCCGATCGCTTGGAGGGCTCGAACGACCAGGGGTTGCAGGATCTCATTCTGGTAGCGGACACCGGTCAAGTTGCCTACTACATGGTACAGAGGTGTCCTTAGACGTGTGCTGATCCCTCCCAACACCATCACAGAGCCTCCGCCAAAACGCTGTCGTTCCAGAACAGCGCCTTCTGCGAAGCGCTCTCCGCGACGCCTCCACACTCGGATGCGACCATCAGCAGGTTCCAAGCAAAAGCGGGACTCATCTGTAAACAACACCTGAGCCCTTTGCTGACGTTGCCACCTCACATGTTGAGTGCACCAGGCTCGGCGAGCTGCTCGGTGATTAGCAGTCAGGGTTGTTCCTCGGACTGGACGCCTTGCACGCACGCCAAGGTTGTGTAAGCGGTTTTGGATCGTCTGACCACAAACAACAGTGTTGGTGGTAGCTTGTAGGCGTTGCCTAATGTTGTTTGCCGTAGCCATTCTTTGTTGCATGGCCTGCCTCTGAATGAAGCGATCCTCTCTTTGTGTGGTGACTCTGGGCCGACCAGAACGTTGTCGCTCTTGCACTCTTCCAGTTGCGTGGAATCTCTGTTTTAGTCTGATGATGGCAGAGGGAGCCACTGCAAGCCTCTGGGCCACTTGCCTGGCAGCAACACCGTCTTGTAGCCATCCTATTGCCCTTCCTCTATCCAAATCGCTCAGTTTTCTTCGTGGGGGCATGTTGCTACTGTGCATAATTGTGTCAGCGTGTCAACCTTTAAGCACAAGCTGGTGAGCGATGTTCATAGCCAGGACCCTGTTGTAGCACGTGCAACACAACCTTTTGCCCTGGCATGCGTTCCGCAAATTTCATTGGGCTATAAAAAAACCACCCTTTTTTTCCAAAATGCAGAAGCTTTTGAGAAGTCCCACAAAGGGAAATAACTCTGCCTGCCAAACAAAATTCTAGGTCAAGACTCATTGTTCATTGTTAATTCAAACACATTAATCTTTTAATTATTATGTCGATGTTTACATTTTTGGCAATTTTTTATAATTACAGGGTGACCCAAAAAAAAGAGTACCCAAACAAAATTGAATAACTTTGTCAATTTTAACTTTTTTTTCTTTCTTTTTGAGGTGAGTCAAGCTAATCCACTGCATGGTTGGATGAAATAAAAGCTGTTCTCACAATGAACTATACTAATGATCAACGGACGTTTTGCATAGAGACCTATTTTCGCACAAAATCATACAGAGATGTGCAAGTACAGTTCCAGAGACACTTCGGTCAGCGCGATTTCTATCTTTGGGGGTTCCTGAAAGACAACATCTACAGGAACAACCCACAGACAATCACAGAACTCAAGAGAGCCATCATAACAACCATTCGCGGAATCTCGCAACAGGAGTGTGTGCGGGTGATTGATAACTTTGCGCGGCGAGTTCAAGTTTGCCTGCAGCGGCGTTTGGAGCATGTTCTGTAGAATGAGCATAACTTTCCTGAAAGACAAGCTAGAACGCTAAAATTTTCTGTGCAAATCATGCAGAGGCTACTTGTGTGTGTAAATAAATTTTATGAAGATTGCTTTATTTTTGTTCAATTTATGACGTTTTGTTTGGGTACTCTTTTTTTTGGGTCACCCTGTAGATCCGTTTTTTCAACCGATCCTTAACTTTTTCTGAAGAGTGTATGGCACCAATTACAACTATATTTTGAATTTTTGGACCGCCTAGCCTGCTTTGCGCTTTATGCCTTCAACTATAATGTCCCATCAGAATTTGGTTGAGAGGGACAAATGTCCCATTGTCTTTTTCTTCCAGGCTAAACCCTGCCATTTTCAGATCATACACAGATTTTACACATTTGCAGAGCATCTTTGTATTTAGTGCCTTCTGTTGCAAGCGTTTTTATGTCGTTTTTAAACTGCTGTAAAACTAGATATAGCACGTCAAAAACAAAAGCAGATTTGCGGAGGACACTTAATGGCTGATTGATTAGTGCATAGTGGGTAGTTGCTGTCCTATTTTTACCTCCTTATAAAGTGTGTAATACGGGGTGAGGATGAAGTGACTCTTGATTGCATGCAAACACGCTACAAAAATGGTAAAAATGCATTTTTTTCAAGGTTAAGATAGTCGTTGACGAATTGCATCCCTCTTTATGATCTACCAACGTGTTAGAAAATCACATAAGTAAACAAGGTGTCGTTAACTGCAACGTGTGTGTACTACATGTACATACATGAACTAGATTGTTTTCTCTTTTTTGTGTATATTACCACCGTTATTCTCAAAAGAGACAGTAAAGAACTCTAGATGGGTGAGATGCTAGTTCGTTAATTTCTGCTCTGTGTGTGCGTGCCCGCGCGCTTGCACGTTTGCATGTCTTCTAATGTTTGTAAGCCGCTTTTATGTAAGGCCTAAAAAAAAAAAATAGGTGTGGTTACGGTAACCCGACCTACCCTATTTTTGGGGGCCGACCCTATAACTTTTTATTACATTTGTCAAAAAAATACCAAAAAAAACCAAGTAAACGAGTGCAGAAAACGCAATGAAAGCGAAAGCGCCCGAGTCGCACACTTATTTCCCTGTCAAGTAGGTTTAATTTGTACACATTAGAAAAAAAAGTTAAAAAAAAAAAAAGTGATTGCCTACCTTCCTACCCTATTTTTTTTGGATATGTTACCGTAACCACACCTATTTTTTGGGGGGGGGCTAATAACGCGGCTTTTAGGTTTCACTCTGTCTGTTTGTTTACAGGGATAACAAGAGGCGAAGCCTTCAAGGCTCACGTAAGAAATCGACAAACAGTAACACAAACTCAATCACTCCGTCACACATACACACACACACACTCACACACACACTCACACACACAAGCACACACTCACACACACACACACACACACACACACACACACACACACACACACACACACACACACACACACACACACACACACACACACACACAGTAAGCATAGGTGAAACTGTGCAAGAAAGCGAGACCCTGGATCTGCCAAGTAGTCTCGGCCCGCTCACAATAACAATGACCGAGACTTTCAGTAATTCCTTTGCGTGACGTCTAACCCTCTTACGTCATAATGTGACGTCTTCAAATAGTTTCTATCACACACGTCGAACACTTTTGACCGAGACTGACGTAATCCATAGACTCGGAAATGTTAAAGTTTCTATCACACACACACACACACACACACACACACACGCACAGACAGACAAAGTTTATCATCGCATAGGCTACACTTACGTGAGCCAAAAATAGGTGTGGTTACGGTAACCCGACCTACCCTATTTTTTTGGGGCCGACCCTATAACTTTTTATTACATTTGTCAAAAAAATACACACAAAAAACATTTAAACGAGTGCAGAAAACGCAATGAAAGCGAAAGCGCCCGAGTCGCACACTTATTTCCCTGTCAAGTAGGTTTAATTTGTACACATTAGAAAAAAAAGTTTTAAAAAAAAAAAGTGATTGCCTACCTTCCTACCCTATTTTTTTTGGATATGTTACCGTAACCACACCTATTATTTTTTTTGGCCTAATAACGCGGCTTTTAAGTTTCACTCTGTCTGTTTGTTTACAGGAACAACAAGAGGCGAAGCCATCAAGGCTCACGTAAGAAATCGACAAACAGTAACACAAACTCAATCACTCCGTCACACATACACACACACACACACACACACACACACACACACACACACACACACACACACACACACACACACACACACACACACACACACACACACACACACACACACACACACAGAAAGAGCATAGGTGAAACTGTGCAAGAAAGCGAGACACTAGATCTAGATCTGTCTGTCTGCATGTAGCCTACTTACAGGGACACGACTGCCAACTAGTCTCGGCCCGCTCAAAATAATAATGACCGAGACTTTCAGTACTTCCTTCGCGTGACGTCTAACCCTCTTACGTCATAATGTGACGTCAATGTAATGTGACGTCTTTAAGTAATGTGACGTCTTCAAATGTTAGAGTTTCTACCACAGACATACACACGCACGCACGCACGCACATACGCACAGACAGACAAAGTTACGATCGCATAGGCTACACTTACGTGAGCCAACAAAAAACGTTCCGCAGTCCCAGGTTACCACACGGCGAGTAAAGTGGCGTCGCTTTGCTCTTTTACTTTTATTTTTGTTCAGGCCCCGAACCCCTGCCCACATTTTTAGCCATTTTAGGACTTAGAATATTTTTTCAGTAGCGTATTTTGCTAAGGGTACCTACGGGTCATGCCCAAATTTTCAGCCATTTTAGGACTTAGAATATTTTTTTAAGAAGTAGGAAAATTACAGAAATAGAGTGAACCAATCTACAGATATACTTTCTGAAAAGAACCTATGCATTGTATTGAGTTGTTTTCATGATTTGTTTTGATTCAATACAATTTTGAACTTTACCTGCCTCTTCTTGAGTTTATATTCTGTGTGTCTGTTCGTCCTGTCGTGTGATTGCCATCCTGACAAATGACTTTCAAACACGTATAACATCTAAGACACAGACACAGATAGTTAGAGTTAACGTGAAACTAAGACCTCTCTCGGTTTTACAAATTAATGGTGTCAGAAGTGGGATTTCCGTCTCACTCTCGGCTTTACAAATGGTATCAGAAGTGGGATTAAGATTGGTTCACAGTAATTTTAGTAGCTTTCCATTTATTCTTACTTAGAAAGAGAAGATCCCCTCCCATCCCTTTGTTTTTATTTTATTTTTCTCAGTCACTTTGCCAGTGACTGTTTTTTGTTTTGGCCTGCTGCAAAGCAAGATGCCAGACTTCGGTTCATAAGAGGACCTGCAGGCGTCAGGCGGCGCTGACGATGAGGGTCGTCATCTACCGGCGCTGATTCCGGGCAGTGGGATCGAACTGACTGACAGGGCAGCACCACAACAGGCACCTGCAACTGGGAAAGACGATCGTCGCCTCAACACAGTGGAACAGACTCACAAGGACAAAGACATCGCAGGGGGCAGCATAATGGGACTCCTCGCCAACGACTCGATGGCGAGACGCTTCGCGCAGGAGCTGGTCGAGGGACGCCGATAGTAGGATGGGGTGGCCAGTTTCCATGGTTACCCGTTCTCTCGGCGAGAAGACAGCTTGCTGCAACGCTTCGCATTGCCAACTGGGCGAGGGCAAAAACTACGCACTGTCGGTGACACGATCCACGTGTTGCTGACAGAGACGCAGAGCAGCCTTCACCGGGAGGGCAGCGCTCTGCGACATGAGGAGACAACACACGAGGAAGAGAGGCAGTATACCTTCGTCATCGCCTGCCGGAGAGACGATGATATCACAGGCGGCAGCAGATGGGATCGCCTCGCCGATGACTGTTTAAGGCCGAGATGCTTCGCGCAGGAGCTGGTCGAGGGACGCCGATGGTAGGATGGGGTGGCCAGTTTCCATGGTTACCCGTTCTTTCGGCGAGAAGACAGCTTGCTGCACCGCGTTGCCTTGCCAACTTGGCGAAGACAAGCGGACAACACAGCCCGAGGCGCCAGGAGTCTACAACACATTGGAGAAGCATGGACGAGCCTTCTGGTCGGTCTCTCCATCTCGAGACCTCGACCGGAAAGCAAAAACTACGCTCTGTTGGTGACACGATCCAAGTGTTGCTGACAGATGTGGATGAATGCTCAAATGACATGTAGAAGCCTGGACAAATCCGTATCGGGAAGAAATTCTCATCAAGCGTCTGGCAGACCTGCTTACGACGTCATTGAGTGAACGTTACATATTTTATCCTACATACGTGAGAGAGACCTCCTATGTGATCAATAAACCGTATTTTTACACTCCTGTGTGTATCATTTAAATGAGGTCGGGTCAATCTACAACCTTGCAGAGACCTAATTTGCCAGTGCTCATGATGACAAAGTCACCGAGACAAATTTCATTCTGGAAACACTGTTGCGTTTGGTGTTTCCTCTGGAAACAAAAAAAGAACTTACTACAGGCGCTATCATTCTGATTGTGGCGTACTTTTGCATTTGACGTCAGAGATTTCACAAGGGTTTGGGAGGGATCGAGGTTCCAGAAGTCGCGTCTTCAATTTGGACACTTCGACTCCGGTAAGGCCCGGTGTCACGAACTGAAACCTCTGCTGAACAATCCTTCTCATTGCGGTCAATGCGCATGCGCCAATCTTGGACTTAAAAAATGCGACCCTTTGACCGAACGAACCATGGGTTAGGGTTAGTGTTAGGATTAGTGTTAGGATTAGGGTAAAGGTTATGGTAAGGGTTATGGTAAGGGTTAGGTTAGGGTTAGGTTGTTCACGACCTGATTAATCTCCCCATGTTAGCGCATGCGCATTGACCGCAATGAGAAGGATTGTTCAGGCCGAGGTTTAAGCTCGTGACACCGGCGCTCACCCATGTAACGCCAGCAGGACAGACGACGCACTGTAGAGTATTGAGGTGATTCTGGTGTTTTTTCCCAGCCCGCTACACGTTGCGTGAAAAGAAAACAGGCGAAGTACTCGTCATAATCCCTATTGCAGCATGTAGTGTAGTGGCGACTGCGCAAATGTATTTCGCCCTTAACTTTGAATCAGAAGGCACGCAAGTACAGAATGTAGCATGGACAGAATACTGGATGACTTGTTGTGTAATACAAGGTTTACACTCGTTGCTTTTTACATTTAGTCAAGTTTTGACTAAATGTTTTAACGTAGAGGGGGGAATCGAGACGAGGGTCGTGGTGTATGTGCGTGCGTGTGTGTGTGCGTGTGTGTGTGTGTGTGTGTGTGTGTCTGTCTGTGTGTGTGTGTAGAGCGATTCAGACTAAACTACTGGACCGATCTTTATGAAATTTGACATGAGAGTTCCTGGGTATGAAATCCCCGAACGTTTTTTTCATTTTTTTGATAAATGTCTTTGATGACGTCATATCCGGCTTTTCGTGAAAGTTGAGGCGGCACTGTCACGCCCTCAGTTTTCAACCAAATTGGTTGAAATTTTGGTCAAGTACTCTTCAACGAAGCCCGGGGTTCGGTATTGCATTTCAGCTTGGTGGCTTAAAAATTAATTAATGACTTTGGTCATTAAAAATCTGAAAATTGTAAAAAAAAATAAAAATTTATAAAACGATCCAAATTTACGTTTATCTTATTCTCCATCATTTGCTGATTCCAAAAACATATAAATATGTTATATTCGGATTAAAAACAAGCTCTGAAAATTAAATATATAAAAATTATTATCAAAATTAAATTTTCGAAATCAATTTAAAAACACTTTCATCTTATTCCTTGTCGGTTCCTGATTCCAAAAATATATAGATATGATATGTGTGGATTAAAAACACGCTCAGAAAGTTAAAACAAAGAGAGGTACAGAAAAGCGTGCTATCCTTCTTAGCGCAACGAATACCCCGCTCTTCTTGTCAATTCCACGTGCACTGCCTTTGCCACGGGCGGTGGAGTGACGATGCTACGAGTATACGGTCTTGCTGCGTTGCGTTGCGTTCAGTTTCATTCTGTGAGTTCGACAGCTACTTGACTAAATATTGTATTTTCGCCTTACGCGACTTGTTAAAATATAGAAAAGCTCACTTTTGCTCGCATTTCAATATTTAAGAAAAAATGTAAACCTGGTACATGTATTTATTACACAGCAAGCCATGTAGTAGTCTACACCATTTTCTACATCAGCACTAGTTCTCAACCATAGCTATTGCTACGTGACCGGCCCGGTGACCATGGCAATAACGTGCGGTGACCAGGATTGCGCACGTGCAGAGACACGGACAGTACACTGACCAAGGCTAAGTCAAGTCAATGGTTGATTCACCAACCCTTCTGGTAGATACATGACATTGTGTTGTAAACAGGAGAACTGAGAAAACTAAGAAAGAAGTTAAAAAAAATGACTAGATTTGTTTCATTATCAAGATCACATTCATAAGCCAACCATGGTCAAACACAATGCAGAGCTTGGGACTGGGGTTATTGTGACGCAGGCCGGTCTACAACGAACGTTGCATCTTCTTCCCTGAGCGAAAATGCGCCATGCTATTCTCTGACACAGTTATATATATATATATATAAACCGAACATTACAGACACCATATTTCCTGAGTTAAATGCACTGCGTTATTCACAGTTCTGAGAGAGAGAGAGAGAGAGAGAGAGAGAGAGAGAGAGAGAGAGAGAGAGAGAGAGAGAGAGAGAGAGAGAGAGAGAGAGAGAGAGAGAGATCAAATCAAATCAAATTAAATTAAATTAAATTAAATTAAATTAAATTAAATTAAATTAAATTAAATTAAATTAAATCAAATTAAATCAAATTGTATTCTACGAGGGTTGTGGCATAAGCAGTAGGGGAGAGACTGAGAGGGGGGGGGAGAGAGAGTGGAGGGGAGAGAGAGTTTGTTGTTGTTGTTGTAGTCCTTAATCGCGAATGCCGCGTGATTTATTTGGTGAAACGCTGATTCAACCAACCCAACTTGATGGCTAAAAGGGTAATATCGATTATTTCCACAATAACACACACACACACACACACACACACACACACACACACACACACACACACACACACACACACACCACACACACACACGCACACGCACGCACGCACACACGCACGCGCACACACACATACACACACACAGAATAAGTTTATAATTATTTAACTCACCCGCTCGCACTATAGTCACTGTGTCAACTGGTCAATCCTGGAGACGCGTGGGAATTATTGGTTCAACCCGTCAGCAGGTACGGTACCTCGAATCGGCTTGACTTACGCAGTGTGACTAAGTGACCGAAAGAGCACTTGTTAATCTACACAGCACACAAAGTCTGGGCAGCAGTATAAGCTGACGTAAGAGAGAAAACAATGACCACTCCAGGCGCAACAGTCCACACGCTCACCTGGACGTAACACGCTTGTAAGTCAAGACAGCCAAGGCGTGGTACATTGTAGGCACTACTGCACACACAAAATCGAGTTAAGGGGAAAAAAAGAATCGCTACGCTCATTTGAAGCAGTCCAGAAGCTCTCCTTGTACAACTGGTAACAGTCCAGAAGCTCTCCTTGTACAACTGGTTGGTCCGGTGTCAGAATAATGTGACTGGGTGAGACATGAAGCCTGTGCTGCGACTTCTGTCTTGTGTGTGGCGCACGTTATATGTCAAAGCAGCACCGCCCTGATATGGCCCTTCGTGGTCGGCTGGGCGTTAAGCAAACAAACAAACAAACTCCTTGTACACAAAACGCAAAGAAGTCAGGTCAGTTAGGTTTTTTAAATGGTCGCACCAAACTGCAGCAGTCCAGATGCAATAATTATATTCACCACAAAATGCAAGATAGTCCGTACCTGACTTCGATCGTGTTTTTCAGAAGTGCCGACAGCCAAAGAAAAAGAACATTTCCATGTCAAATCACAGCAGTCCAGAAGCAAAACTTTGACCACACGGAAGTCAGACAGTGAACGCGCAGATTTACCAACGTAATTGACTTCAGCTTTGGTTTTTTTTAAAAAAATTTTAAATAAACTTTTTGTGTGTCTCTAACAAATTTTATTCAATGTGAAATCCGATGAGAAAAAGGTACCCCCCCCCCCCCCACCTTCGCTGATTTGCCCCCCAAAAAAAGGAGGAACCCACCCCCCCCCCCCCCCCCCCCCTTACAACTCATTTGGTCCGGCCCAGCCTTTGCGCTGACCGACGTCAGCAGGCAGTCATTCCCACCACGGCAATCTATCTCCTTTTGTTATTCCATCCGCCTCGACGGCTGTCACTTCGCCATTTCCCCGCCCCTGTCAGTTACTTCTTTGTCAGTACCTGGGCAGTTAACACTGGTCAAAAAAGGGCCACAGTCAATAACGGCAGACTTAATTCTCTATCGACCGGTCAATGCGAGCATGATTGCATCACTGACTGGAAGATAAGTCACTACTATAAGAGCCGGTGGCTTGCTCAGAAAGTAGAACAGCAAAGCCAGACTGGCGGTCACTACTGTATGCGAGCGGTGAGTTCTGAGCTGGACTGAGCTGGACTGCCCGCAGTGCCCAGATATGGTCAGTCTGGGACCCCGATATCGACCTCGTGAACACATAGGAAAAGTCAACTGGTACATGTGGAAAGCGTCTTTGAGTGTGCATGGTCCGTGCAAATTTACTCAAGCACACGCGGTTTGGTTTCTTCCAGTCGAAGCCGCTGGTGCTTGTATCGCCAGACTAATGTGTACGCCAGACTTCGTTACCTTATTGACCAAGGCTATTTTTTACACACACAAAATAAAAAAATAAAAAACAGGAACAGTGCCAAGAAGATTGAGTGGCGATTCTGTGAAGAGAACTGGAAACCGTAAAGACTTCAGAGCTGCAGACCCTCTTTACAGGACACAGCATGTCATGGCCACGTACCGCAACCACAGACACAATATTGAATTTAGTCAAACTAATATCCGGAAACATTCCTTTTCTAACAGAGTTGCACCAGCATGGGACACACTGTCTGATGTTGTTAAAAATGCACAAACTATTAACACTTTCAAAAATCTGCTGGACATACAAACACTTATGACTGAGTCACTTTATCTGTACGATGATTGATATTGAGTAAATACGACTTTGAGCATGTTAATAATTATGATTGACCTGCAACGAATTTGAGGAGATGGGACGCGAAAAAAGCCGTGAGGCTTATGGATACCAATCCAGTCCCTAACCACTACTACCACTACTACAATAACATCACACACACTGGTCAGTTACCCACATGTAAGGCCACTTGTTCTGCAATGACAACGCGAGAAAAAACTGCGTGTGAGCGGCGACGAAAACGCACGTCGCATGAGTGTTGAACAACAAACTCACTCCTGCGGAACGACTTCCGCTGGGACTGACCACAGAGATATTAATAAATATATATAGACTCTGTGGTACTGACTCCTACCCGCGCGGTGTACTCCCAGTTGACCGTTTCCCGTTTCTCCGTTTCGTATTCCACCGTATTCATTCAGTGGAACGTACTAGAAGTGCCGTTTGACAGTTTTGTCTTTTCAGAACCGATGGCCGCCAGTTACAAGAGTGGGCCTCGTTTTGTCCCTGCCGTTTCCATGTTGCCGGTGTAGGATCCGGTCCGGTCCCCCCTCTGAAGTAGTCCGCCGGGGGACCAATTCGTGGCAAAAACTGCTCTATAATGGTCCCCCCTTAGACATCCAGCCTTGTTTTTCTTGTTACAATGTTAGTAATGTTACCAGCAATTTCAGAGAAAAGAAGGGAAAGAATCAGACTGGTTTCATTTCTTCTTAATATTTATTTATTATTCATTTTATTTCATGTCATTTTTCTTTTGAACGGCATTATAAATCAGATCTATTTTATTTTCTGCAAAATATAGTCAAAGAGATTGCTGTCTGTGCACTACATAATACCGGACGAAGATATTGAAAATGGCTTGAATGCCTAAGAAAAACGAGGCTGGATGTCTAAGGGGGGGACCATTATAGAGCAGTTTTTGCCACGAATTGGTCCCCCGGGGGACTACTTCAGAGGGGGGACCGGACCGGATCCTACACCGGTATGTTTTCGCAATCGAAAATTAATTCACTCAGAACAAACAGCCAGTGAGGTATAGATAGAGAATAATACTACATGGCTTGCTGTGTCGTACCAGATTTAAACGAGTTGCTTTTTACATTTAGTCAAGTTTTGCCTAAATGTTTTAACATAGACCATAGACCAAATAGCCTGGACCGCCAACTCGTCACGTGACCCTTCGAGGTTACGACGCTCGACTTTCACAGGGGCACTTAGCGTCCGGTTTGAAAGACAGTGAAAAGAAAGCACGCTCCAGTTATCTGTGACAATGGGAGGTGACAATGAACTGGATTTTCCAAAACTCCAAACTAAACTTAACAAAACTCATCGAAAAACATGTTCCATATGCACTTTAGCTGAGTTTATTTTAGCATTTTCAGAACTTACTTCAGCAACTTCGTCCATGTTTACAATCGACACCGGATATGACATCCCCCTGATTTCTGAAAGGCCAAGAAGAGCGGGGTAGTAGTTGCGCTGAGAAGGATAGCACGCTTTTTTGTACCTCTCTTCGTTCCTAAATGCGAGGGGCCGCTACCTCCTAATAGAGAGAAAAAGCGGAGAGAGAGCTAGTTGGCGGTCCAGGATAAATGGTCTATGCATAGACGGAGAATCGAGTCGATGGTGGTGGTGTATGTGTGTCTGTTTCAATATTGAACTGCGAGCGAAAGCGAGCTTTTCAATATTTGAAAAAGCAACTTGTGTAAATCTGGTACGACACAGCAAGCCATGTAGTATTTTGTTTATCCTACATACTGTACTTACGTTTATTTTACTCAAAACGTCCTGCAGTCGAGGCGTACAAATTGAAGACGCTTCTTTTGGAACGTCGATCTCTTCCAAAGCCTCTTTCACGTCAAAGGAAAAAACCGTCACTTTCGAAAGTGTTACGTGACTGTTCGTTCTAACAACTCTTCCCGGGGAAACAGCAGGCACAAAAGTGTTTCCATAATGACGTTGTCTCGGTGACTTTGGCATCATAAGCATTGAAAAAGCAGGCCCATGCCAGACAAGTTTAACACGACATCATTTAAATGATATACACACGCGTGGTTTGAACGATATTGTTATCTCACGAGTGATCACTCTCACGTATGTAAGATAAAATGTGAGTACAAATTGTAAATAAATGCTCCATATGTCTCACGTGAGTGATATAAAGACAAATAAAACCACATAGGCCTACCATTGCTGTAAACGCTCAAAACCGTATGTTTGTTGTCTGTCTTCATACGTCTCTCGTGAGGCTGATTAATTGACTATTTTTGTTTGAGTGTATCTGACCATAATTCTGTGAATAACCATCCTGAACTCAGGTAAAATGAGTTACTTCCCTTCGGGTCTCATTTATCCCTTTGTTTTCCTTCTCTGGAGAGGAAATCGATTTTTTTTTTTTTTACATATTAAGAGCTTTTCGTAATGTGTTATTAATATAAGCAGATTCGCGATCGTCGATAATGATTTTTCATGGTGTTGTGTAATTTTTAGATTACAAAGAAATTGATATGTAAGACAGTTTCAAGCGAGCTATCTTTCGCGGGTGTATTTACTGTGCAAACAACTCTCTGATATGGCAAAAGTGTCACGTGAAAATTAACTTTGGCTACGAAGCAGACGACACTTTTTTCCGCAACCATTTGGGAATGATGCAACAATATCACGGTCTCCTTCCCACAGCAGTCTCAACATTTCGACTTGTTTTAACCTTAGAAGGATGTCTTTATCATAACTGTGAAGAACAGAACGGAGATCACTGTCAAAGTCGGCCAATCTGCAATCACTTTCGTCTCAGTTCGTCTATTCTCAGAAACATTAGCGAAAAACATGAGAGATAACTCTGTATTCCTATTTTGATAGATTCCGCGCAGTAATTATGCATCCGGTCAGAGAGATATGCCGGCGATACGGCATGGTGATGATCAGAATGGTGAATAACATGCTTGTGCTGCGAGCGCAAGATTTGTTGACCAGCAACACAAAGCGACCAGGTCTGGGTGTTTAGCTGTACAGTAGTACCTGTCATCCAAGGACGCCCTTGATGGTAATCCTACATTGCAGGTTCTGGATGCTCTCTCAGTGGACCCCACTCCCCCTTTTCCCCCAATGTAAGACTTCCCCCCCTTGTAAGATTTCCCCCAATGTAAGACTCCCCCCAGTGTAAGACCCCCCCCCCCCCATGTAAGACTTCCCCCAATGTAAGACTTCCCCCAATGTAAGACTTCCCCCAATGTAAGACTTCCCCCAATGTAAGACTTCCCCTTGTAAGGCCTTACTTTTTCACATTGTCTCTTCATAGCCTTTGTAAATGTACCTACATTTTAAGACGTGCTCCTTTTATACGGCCTGATTTAAAACATACACACCAAGGGTCAGAGGAATGTGTCCTTACATTGGAGGTGTCCTCTCATGTACTGTGTGTGTAAAGTGCTGTTTGCATGCATAGAAGATTTTCAACCGATTTTCAAACGACTCTTGTCATCAATAACTCGGTGTGTGTGTGTGTGTGTGTGTGTGTGTGTGTGTGTGTGTGTGTGTGTGTGTGTGTGTGGGAGTGTGTGTGTTTTATTTGTTTGTTGTTTTCATTCACCATTATTACTTATCCGGTGTATAACGATCTCACCACGCAGAGCTTTGCAGTCGTGCGATAATGATGAAATTCAGATTTTAACGTTCCAATCGGAAGCAGTGGCTAATTTGGGACATGTTTTATCAATGCGCTACCAAATGAAAATTCGCAGGAAAGAATATTAACAAACCATATACATGATAAAATTAAAATATTTCCCCTCATAAAGAAGCCATTCATCAACTGTTGTTTTTGTGATTTCTTTTTTTAACAATGACTTCTTCTCTTCAGTATAGATTCGTTTGGAGCCTTGCTACGCAGTTCCCTTTTGCTGTTAATAAGTGGGACTGTTTGCGGTCCCACCTTTGGTTTAAACAGTTTTTTATTCAGTTGCATAAATACAAAGCCGTAATTGAAAGTTGTAATTAAGGGAGCATAACAAGATAAACTAATAAATGTGCTCTAAGAAACAAACGAGTAATGTGGCGGACAATATTGTAAATGCATGATATTTAAACAAATGAAAACAGCAAAGCCACACTGGCGGTCACTACTGTATGCGAGTAGGGTGTCCGGTAGTCGGAACAATCATCTCTATTGGCAGCGTGACCGGTTGAATAGTTGACCAGTCGGTTTTATGGGGCTGTCGCAATCTCTGACCATCATATCAGCCTTCGTCTATAGTACTCTATAATCACGCGAACAACGTAATGGGGGAGAGTGAGAGAGATAATAATTAGTTTTAACGTCCTCTTAGGACCAATTGGCCTATCTTGGGACAGGTAGAGTTAATATGCTATATGGGGGGGAGGGGGGGTCAAGACGCTGGACAGACATGCACACAGAGAACACATATGATCG
Organism: Littorina saxatilis; assembly: GCF_037325665.1. NCBI lineage: Eukaryota > Metazoa > Mollusca > Gastropoda > Littorinimorpha > Littorinidae > Littorina > Littorina saxatilis. The sequence goes on from NC_090246.1 coordinate 99,247,541, forward strand.
TGTTATAGATCTGGAAGTCTGTTGTTGCGGTATTTCAAAAGGTGGATGGAAGTAAAGATTATGTTGGGGGTTGTTGCCTTTGTGTACGCAGATTATGGTTGGAGTGGAGCGGTTTTGTAGGCTTTTTTGCTTTTTATTTATGTAGAATATTTTTTAGACTTTTGTATAGTGCCAAAATATCTTAATAAAGAACTGGCTGAATAAATAAATAAATACATAACTGGAGAAACAATACAATAAAAGTTCAGGTAGGAGGGCAAACAAACAAACAGACAGACAAAGACAGACAGAGACAGAAACAAACAGACACAGACACTCACAGACAGACACAGACAGACAGAGTCAGACAGACAGACAGACAGACAGACAGACAGAGATAAACAGTTCAGACAGACAAACAGACAGGCTGGCAGACAAAAAAACTGTGGGGATTTAGTACCATTACGGCGAAAAGTCAGTGTCTTCTAAATGCAACTTTTAACGACTATAACGATAAACATGTGCCTCTTCAAACATGTCCACAGAATAAAAATGTCAACAGACTTACCGCGCCACTTTCATTGCACCATTCAGATCAAATTACATCCACAGTTACTATGGAACTGAGACCACACCGATACTAAACATCATCTTATGCCAATCAAATTTCCTGGCCCTATGCTCCACAGGGAGTCTACAGGAATAAGTCAAGTAAGTCAAGTCAACGCAGAAAAAGACAAATACTGCTCACTCATTGCATTTTTTTCTCTTTTTATTTATTTTTTTATATTTTTTAATAGATCATCAGAACAGCATCACGTGACAGACAGTCTCTCAAATCAGAACATGGAATTGACCAACGAAATTCTGTTTATGAGTTCAAATGTCAGCACAAGCAGAGAAGTACACGGCATAAATCAAGGAATGCTGAAACTAAAAGATACCTTTTTGGAGGTATTTTTGTTTTTTCTTCTTCACAAGATACAGTCCTTCGCGTGTAAGCGACCGCTCGCACCATCACATGTTAGATGTATCCAGCCATCTCCACGTGATCAAATATCGATCTTCTTTCCAACTGGACACATATCAAATATCGACCGGTACCCGGCCGCTTTCTGTGAGGAGGAGGGTTTGTTTCCTACATTGATTTTGTAACTGACATCGATGTCAATGAGCGAAATACATTCCGGTGAAACGTTCCCACTCTGTGCAGGACGTAGCCAGGCTTTTTTAATTTTTTTATTTTTTTTTTACACTTATTTTTTTTTTACAAGGACAACACAAGCAAACAATGGGGACATTATGAACGTACTGCCTGCTTAATAATAATACAGTCAAATGATAATACAGTCAAATGATAATACAGTCAAATGATAATACAGTCAAATGATAATACAGTCAAATGATAATACAGTCAAATGATAACACAGTCAAATGATAACACAGTCAAATGATAATACAGTCAAATGATAACACAGTCAAATGATAATACAGTCAAATGATAATACAGTCAAATGATAACACAGTCAAATGATAATACAGTCAAATGATAATACAGTCAAATGATAATACAGTTAAATGATAATACAGTCAAATGATAATACGTAGAGGTTACATGCCGAGTCTCAGTGATTATTAAAAATAATGGTCGAAGTTGGCGGATCATGAAAAATGCGAGCTTCAGCGAGCTTTTTCATGACCGCGAACTGAGACCATTATTTTTAATAATCACTGAGACGAGGTGTGTAACCTCTTTATTCCTCCTTTCTTCAGTTATTCAAAGAAAACAGGAGTTTTTGTGCGAAAGTTTGATCGAATCCGAATCACTCAACCAGTCAACCTGCGCAGGCGATCGATTAATGCGCGGTTGTATAGTTCCGTGCAAATCATTCCATTCTGTTAACACTTCTTGTCAGTTTCCCTGTTTTGGACTAAAATCAAGTACACAGAGATGCTGTTCTTCTGCTGTGGCGGTAAAGGCAGATATTGTGTGTTCTGTTTATGTTTTAGCATTGCTAAGGATAATGTTCTTTCGTGAAATGGGACTAGCAGACGAACTTTTGCACCCGTGTTCCAACGTTAATTACTGTTTGAAGTTCAGTTTTCTGGGGAAAATAGTGTATGAAACAGCTTTATGTTGTTTAAATTGATGAGATGTGTGCATTTGGTTGCGTGTGATCTGTTTATAAAATGAAATATTGTTGAAAACTGACCGTCGGATTGCAGTCAGTGTTGTCGAAGAAACTGAGTGAAAAGAAGGGGAACTACTCTTGTCGCTAGACAAAGTATGAGTTACTTGCCTTGGGAATTTGCTTGTGATGAACGTTTGTGCACGGCAGATCTAGATTCAGAAAACAACCGAACTCATGGATTTTATATGAAGATTCATGTGTTCAGGCCTGTAGTTGTTAATTTAAATGCGGTATGTTTGTATTGTTTGCTCCAGAGATGTATACTTCGTACGTATAGAGCGTTCGGAACTTTTCAGTCGCAAAAGTAGTACCGAAACAGAACAGCTTCTCAACCCATTGCACTATCGAGGATTCAGGCTGTTGCTGGCTCGTTATTTGTTTGGTTGCTGGGTCATTATCGAAAAATAACTAGCTCTACAAGTTTACAGAGGTAAAGAAGCAGAGGGGGGAATAAAGTCAAAATAATGATAATACAGTCAAATGATAATACAGTCAAATGATAATACAGTTAAATAATAATACAGTCAAATGATAATACAGTCAAATGATTATACAGTCAAATGATAATACAGTCAAATGATAATACAGTCAAATGATAATACAGTCAAATGATAATACAGTCAAATAATAATACAGTCAAAGAAAAAAAGGAAAAAAATCCCAATAAAAAACACTTAAAATTATATACATACAAATCATCACATCTCTGCACAACCTAGCGTACTACCTAACCAACTTTTTATATGAGGACCATAATTCTACAAATATGGTAATGTTACCAGCAATGAAACTGGAATGTTTTTCTATTTTTACAATACAATACAATACGATAATCTTTATTCATCTCTAAAAGAGAAATTACAAGCTTGACTGTATTTCAAATCTGTATTTCAAATTCCTTAAAAATATTATCCAGGCTTTCGAGTGTTGGTTTAGCCAGTCTTTTCTTCAACATTTCTGTTTATTTGGACAATATATTATGCGATGTTTGGTGGTGCTTGTTGTCAGACCAGCTTTTTTTTGTCGGTCCGAGGGGAGCATAATTATATCGTCTTGTGTTTCATCTTTATCGACCAAGGCCAACCGGAAGCTCAAACCCGTTCACTACTTAGATTTGTCACATAAATACATTGTGGTTTTTTGCATTTCGTGAAAATGATAATACAGTAATATAAACATATTCTGAATCAACAACAAGCCATACGCTTATTAAGAAAGAATGCTCGTAACGCATGCAAAAAGCCTGTACGTATCTGTGGAGATGTACACGGTCGCTTACATGCATGACAAGGACGCATTGAACTCTTGTTTTTGTCATGTTGAACTTTAGCGTGATAAATTCATAGCTCACGATCCAGTGGCGTTTTTGACTCTTTTTTTGTTTATACAAGTCCCTTTAATTAAACCAAAGAATATTAATCGTGAAATTAATTGACGGATTGAAATCCGAACTTAAGCAGAATTAATTATTTCGGTCATTTGATCGACAAAAATGACAAGAAAATGCATACGAAATATCGACAGAGTCGAAATGGCGGCTTTGCTGATGTTTTCCTTCAAAAACGCATGTAAACGAAAAGCATCCGTTCAGTTCATTCCGTGACATTAAAGGTATCGGAAACGACTTGTTATGCTTACAAGAGTGGGTTCTGCAAAATTGGAGGCTGAAATGCCCCTGAATTGTGAGCTATGAGTTTATCACGCTAAAGTTCAACATTACACTTGTTTTTGTCAAGCAAAAGTCAGTTTCACCGGCCAGG